>NW_027309893.1:327997-655995 GCF_047496795.1 Chiloscyllium punctatum | reverse complement strand
AAGGAGGGGGCGAGAGAGGGGAGTGCGAGAGAGAGGGAGTAGGGCAAGAGAGAGAGGGAGGGAGGCGAGACAGAGAGGAGGTGAGAGAAAGAGAAAGGGGCGAGAGAGAGAGAGCGAGGGGGTGAGACTGAGCGTGGGAGGGGCAGGAGAGAGAGAGGGGTGGGGGGGCGAGAGAGAGAGAGAGGGCGAGAGAGAGGGCGAGAGAGCGAGCGTGAGAGAGTGAGAGGGAGAGGTGGCGTGAAAGAGAGAGGGAGAGGGGGCGAGACAGAGAGAGAGGGGGAGGGGGTGAGAGAGGGAAAGGGAGGGGGGCGAGAGAGCGAAAGGGAGGGGGCGAGAGAGGGAAAGGGAGGGGGCAAGAGAGGGAGGGGGCCAAGTGAGAGAGAGAGGGAGGGGGGCAAGAGAGAGAGAGGGAGTGGGGCAAGAGAGAGAGAGAGGGAGGGCGGCTAGAGAGAGAGAGGGAGGGGGGCAAGAGAGAGAGAGGGAGGGGGGCAAGAGAGAGAGAGAGGGAGGGGGCTAGAGAGAGAGAGGGAGGGGGCTAGAGAGAAAGAGGGAGGGGGTGAGAGAGAGAGAGGGAAGGCCGAGAGAGGGAGGTGGCAGATGAGAGAGAGAGGCAGGGGGCGAGTGTAAGAGAAGGGGCGAGAGAGAGGGAGGGGGGTGAGAGAGAGGAAGGGGAGCGAGACAGAGGGAGGGGGACGAGATAGAGGGAGGGAGGGCGAGAGAGAGAGAGCGAGGGGAGAGAGAGGGTGAGAGGGAGGGAGGGGGTGAGAGAGAGAGAGGGAGTGCACAAGAGAGAGAGCGTGGGGGCAAGAGAGAGAGAGAGAGAGGGAGGGGGTGAGAGAGAGAGGGAGGGGGTGAGAGGGAGGAGGGGGTGAGAGAGAGAGGGGGAGGGGAGCGAGATAGAGAGGGGACAGAGAGAGAGGGAGGGAGGCGAGAGAGAGAGGGAGGGGGGCGAGAGAGAGAGAGGGGGGGGTGCAAGAGAGAGAGAGAGAGGGGGCGAGAGAGAGAGAGGGAGGGGGGCAAGAGAGAGAGAGGGAGGGGGCGAGAGAGAGAGAGGGAGGGGTGAGAGAGAGAGGGAGGGGGGTGAGAGAGACATGGAGGGGGTGAGAGAGATGAAGGGAGAGGGCGAGAGGGAGAACGAGGGCGTGGACGAGTGAGAGGGAGGGAGTGAGAGTGAGAGAGAGAGAGGGGGCAAGAGAATGGCAGGGAGGGGGCGAGAGAGTGAGAGAGGGAGGGGGGAGAGAGAGAGTGGAGGTGAGAGAGAGGGAGAGGTGTGAGAGAGGGGGTGGCAAAAGAGGGGGCGAGTGACAGAGGGCTGGTGGCGAGAGAGAGAGAGGGAGGGGGGTGAGAGAGGTAGGGAGGGGACGGGAGAGAGAGATAGAGACAGAGAGATAGAGGTGCAAGAGAGTGGAGGGGGATGGAGGGGGCGAGAGAGGGGGGAAAGAGAGAGAGAGAGGGCTAGAGAGAGAGAGATGGAGGGGGCGAGGGAGAGATTGGATTGAGAGAGAGAGTGGAGGTGAGAGAGAGAGGGAGGGGGCGAGAGAGAGAGAGAGAGATAGAGGGCGAGAGAGAGAGAGAGAGAGGGGTCGAGAGAGAGAGGGAGGGGGCGAGAGAGGGAGGGGGAGGGGTGAGAGAGGGAGGGGTTAGCGAGAGAGAGAGCGAGAGGCAAGAGAGAAGGAGGGGGGTATGTGTGTGTGTGAGAGAGAGAGAGTGAGAGAGAGTGAGAGAGAGAGAGGGAGGGAGAGAGAGTCAGGTGAGAGAGAGAGAGAGAGTCAGGTGAGAGAGAGAGAGGGGCAGGTGAGAGAGAGAGAGGGGGAGGGAGACGAGATAGAGAAGGAGGGGGGGTTGCGAGAGAGGGAGGGGGCAAGAGAGAGAGGGAGGGGCTAGAGAGAGGGAGGGGGCGAGAGAGAGAGGGAGGTGAGCGAGAGAGTGAAGGAGGGGGGCGAGAGAGAAAAGGAGGGGGGCGAGAGAGGGGAGTGCGAGAGAGAGGGAGTAGGGCAAGAGAGAGAGGGAGGGAGGCGAGACAGAGAGGAGGTGAGAGAAAGAGAAAGGGGCGAGAGAGAGAGAGCGAGGGGGTGAGACTGAGCGTGGGAGGGCAGGAGAGAGAGAGGGGTGGGGGGGCGAGAGAGAGAGAGAGGGCGAGAGAGAGGGCGAGAGAGCGAGGGTGAGAGAGTGAGAGGGAGAGGTGGCGTGAAAGAGAGAGGGAGAGGGGGCGAGACAGAGAGAGAGGGGGAGGGGGTGAGAGAGGGAAAGGGAGGGGGCGAGAGAGCGAAAGGGAGGGGGCGAGAGAGGGAAAGGGAGGGGGGCAAGAGAGGGAGGGGGCAAGTGAGAGAGAGAGGGAGGGGGGCAAGAGAGAGAGAGGGAGTGGGGCAAGAGAGAGAGAGAGGGAGGGCGGCTAGAGAGAGAGAGGGAGGGGGGCAAGAGAGAGAGAGGGAGGGGGGCAAGAGAGAGAGAGAGGGAGGGGGCTAGAGAGAGAGAGGGAGGGGGCTAGAGAGAAAGAGGGAGGGGGTGAGAGAGAGAGAGGGAAGGCCGAGAGAGGGAGGTGGCAGATGAGAGAGAGAGGCAGGGGGCGAGTGTAAGAGAGGGGCGAGAGAGAGGGAGGGGGTGAGAGAGAGGAAGGGGAGCGAGACAGAGGGAGGGGGACGAGATAGAGGGAGGGAGGGCGAGAGAGAGAGAGCGAGGGAGAGAGAGGGTGAGAGGGAGGGAGGGGGTGAGAGAGAGAGAGGGAGTGCACAAGAGAGGAGAGCGTGGGGGCAAGAGAGAGAGAGAGAGAGGGAGGGGGTGAGAGAGAGAGGGAGGGGGTGAGAGGGAGGGAGGGGGTGAGAGAGAGAGGGGGAGGGGAGCGAGATAGAGAGGGGACAGAGAGAGAGGAGGGAGGCGAGAGAGAGAGGGAGGGGGGCGAGAGAGAGAGGGGGGGGGGTGCAAGAGAGAGAGAGAGAGGGGGGCGAGAGAGAGAGAGGGAGGGGGGCAAGAGAGAGAGAGGGAGGGGGCGAGAGAGAGAGAGGGAGGGGGTGAGAGAGAGAGGGAGGGGGTGAGAGAGACATGGAGGGGGTGAGAGAGATGAAGGGAGAGGGCGAGAGGGAGAACGAGGGCGTGGACGAGTGAGAGGGAGGGAGTGAGAGTGAGAGAGAGAGAGGGGGCAAGAGAATGGCAGGGAGGGGGCGAGAGAGTGAGAGAGGGAGGGGGGAGAGAGAGAGTGGAGGTGAGAGAGAGGGAGAGGTGTGAGAGAGGGGGGTGCAAAAGAGGGGGCGAGTGACAGAGGGCTGGTGGCGAGAGAGAGAGAGGGAGGGGGTGAGAGAGGTAGGGAGGGGACGGGAGAGAGAGATAGAGACAGAGAGATAGAGGTGCAAGAGAGTGGGAGGGGATGAAGGGGGCGAGAGAGGGGGGAAAGAGAGAGAGAGAGGGCTAGAGAGAGAGAGATGGAGGGGGCGAGGGAGAGATTGGATTGAGAGAGAGAGTGGAGGTGAGAGAGAGAGGGAGGGGGCGAGAGAGAGAGAGAGAGATAGAGGGCGAGAGAGAGAGAAGGAGGGGTCGAGAGAGAGGGAGGGGACGAGAGAGGGAGGGGGAGGGGGTGAGAGAGGGAGGGGTAGCGAGAGAGAGAGCGAGAGGCAAGAGAGAAGGAGGGGGTATGTGTGTGTGTGAGAGAGAGAGAGTGAGAGAGAGAGAGGGAGGAAGAGAGAGTCAGGTGAGAGAGAGAGAGAGAGTCAGGTGAGAGAGAGAGAGGGGCAGGTGAGAGAGAGAGAGGGGGAGGGAGGCGAGATAGAGAAGGAGGGGGGGCGAGAGAGAAAGGAGGGGGCGAGAGAGGGTGGTGCGAGAGAGAGGGAGTAGGGCAAGAGAGAGAGGGAGGGGGCGAGACAGAGAGGAGGTGAGAGAAGAGAAAGGGGCGAGAGAGAGAGAGCGAGGGGGTGAGACTGAGCGCGGGAGGGGCACGAGAGAGAGAGAGGGGTGGGGGGGCGAGAGAGAGAGGGAGGGAGGCGAGAGAGAGAGGGAGGGAGCGAGAGTGAGAGAAAGAGAGAGAGGGAGGGGGCGAGAAGGGGAGAGAGGAGGGGTGGGGGCGCGAGAGAGAGGGAGAGAGCGAGAGAGGGAGAGAGAGGGGGGAGAGTGAGAGAGAGAGAGGGGGGGTGAGAGAGAGAGAGGGAGAGAAAGGGGGTGAGAGAGAGTGGGAGGGGGCGAGAGAGAGAGAGAGAGAGAGGAAAGTGGCGAGAGAGAGAGAGGGAGGGAGGGGGCGGGCGATTGAGAGAGGGGGGGTGAGAGAGAAATGGAGGGTGTGAGAGAGAGGAAGGGAGCGAGGAGTGAGAGAGAGAGAGACAGAGAGAGAAAGAGAGAGACAGGGGGACAGAGAGAGAGAGACAGAGACAGAGACAGAGAGAGAGACAAAGAGAGAGAGTGAGAGAGAGAGACAGAGAGAGACAGAAAGAGAGAGAGAGGCGAGAGGAGAGAGAGAGGGATGGGGTGAGAGAGAGAGAGAGAGGGAGGGGGCGATAGAGAGAGGGAGGGGGAGCGATAGAGGGAGGGGCGAGAGAGAGGGAGGGGGACAGGAGAGAGAGGGAGGGGGCAGGAGAGAGAGGGAGAGAGGGGTCAGAGAGGGAGAGAGTGGGAGGTAGCGAGGGAGAGGGATGGCTGCAAGAGAGAGAGGGGGAACGGGCGAGGGAGAGGGGGAGGTCGACTAGAGAGGGGGGGCGAGAGAGAGAGAGAGGGAGGGGTCGAGATAGAGGGCGGGGGGTGGCAAGAAAGAGAGTGGAGGGTGAAACAGGGGAGAGGTGAGTGGGGTGTGAGAGAGAGGGGAGGGGATGAGAGACAGAGGGAGGGGTGCGAGAGAGAAAAGGAGGGGTGAGCAAGAGGGGGAGGGGGCAAGAGAGAAAGGTGGGGTTAAAAGAGAGATGGGGCGAGAATGAGAGGGAGGCTGAGAGAGAGATGGAGGGTGTGAGAGTTGAGAGGGAGGGGTGAGAGAGAGACAGGGGGAGGGTGCGAGAGAGAGAGAGAGAGAGGGAGGGCGAGAAAGAAAGGGGGAGTGAGGCCAGAGTGAGACGGATGAGGCGAGAGAAAAAGAGGGAGGGGGCAAGAGAGAGAGGGAGGGGGACAGAGAGAAGGAGGGGCTAGAGGGAGGGGGCGAGAGAGCGAGACGGAGGGGGCGAGAGAGCGAGAGGGAGGGGGCGAGAGAGAGGGAGGCGGCGAGAGAGAGAGAGAGAGAGAGGGAGGGGGCGAGAGAGAGAGAGAGGGAGGGGGGGCGAGAGAGATAGAGAGGGAGGGAGCGAGAGAGAGAGTGGGCGGGGGTGAGAGAGAGAGAGAGAGAAGGGTGGAGGTGAGAGAGAGAGGGAGGGGCGAGAGAGAGGGCGAGGTGTTGAGAGAAAGAGAAAGGGGGCGAGAGTGAGTGGGAGAGAGGCGAGAGAGAGAGGGAGAGAGGGGGGTCAGAGAGGGAGAGAGTGGGAGGTGGCGAGGGAGAGGGATGGCTGCATGAGAGAGAGGGGGGGAACGGGCGAGGGAGAGGGGGAGGTCGACTAGAGAGGGGGGGCGAGAGAGAGAGAGAGGGAGGGGTCGAGATAGAGGGCGGGGGCGAGAGAGAGGCGGAGGGAGCGAGAGCGAGAGAGGGAGGGGGTGAGATTGTGAGAGGGAGGGGGCGAGAGCGCGAGAAGGAGGGGGTCAGAGATGGGGAGAGAGAGAGAGGGATGGCGAGAGTGAGAGACACGGGCCAAAGAGAGAGGGAGGGGTGAGAGAGAGAGAGGGAGGGTGCGAGAGCGAGAGTGGGAGGTGGGCAAGAGAGAGAGTGGGGGGTGAGACAGGGGAGAGGTGAGCGGGGTGTGAGAGAGAGAGAGAAGGAGGGGACGAGAGAGAGAGGGAGGGGTGCGAGAGAGAAAAGGAGGGGGTGAGAGAGAGCGGGGAGGGGCGAGAGAGAAAGGTGGGGGGTAAGAGAGATAGGGGGCTAGAATGAGAGCGGGGCTGAGAGAGAGATGGAGGGAGCGAGAGAGAGTGGGAGGGGGTGTGAGAGAGTGGAGGAGGCAATACAGATTGCAGGAGGTGGCGAGAGAGAGAGGGAGGGGGTGAGAGAGAGGGAAGTGGGTGAGAGAGGGGGGATGGAGGGGGCAAGAGAGAGGGAAGGTGCGAGAGAGAGAGGGAGTGAAGTGAGGGAGAGAGGGAGGGTGTGAGAGAGAGGGACAGAGAGAGACAGAGACAGAGAGAGAGAGAGAGAGGTGTTTAAAGAAAGAGAAAGGGGGCGAGAGAGAGTGAGTGGGGGACGAGAGAGAGATGAGGGGAGAGGGGCGAGAGAGAGACAGAGAGAGAGGGGCAAAAGAGAGAGGGAGGGGGCGAGAGAGCGAGAGGGGAGAGGGAGAGAGAGAGGGAGTGAGGCGAGAGAGACAGGGATGAGGCGAGAGAAAGAGGGAGACAGTGAGAGAAAGAGGGAGGGAGCAAGAGAGAGAGGGAAGGGGGAGAGATAGAGTGAGGGGTGAGAGAGAGGGAGGGGGCGAGAGAGCGAGAGGAAGGGGGTGAGAGAGAGAGGGAGGGTGAGAGAGAGAGAGGGAGGGTGCGAGAGAGAGAGAGACGCAGGGGGCAAGAGAGAGAGAAAGGGAGGGGATGAGAGAGAGAGGGGGAGTGGGTGAGAGATAGAGGGGGAGGGGGCAAGAAAGAGAGGGAGGGGGCAAGAGAAAGAGAGGGAGCGGGTGTGAGAGGGAGAAGGAGGGGGTGAGAGAGAGAGAGGGAGGGAAGCGAGAGAGAGAGGGAGGTGACGAGAGAGAGACAGGGAGGGGGCGAGAGAGAGAGAGAGGGGGAGGGGGCGAGAGAGAGAGGGGGAGGGGCGAGAGAGAAAGGTGGGGGTGAGAGAGAGAGAGTGGGGGTGAGAATGACAGGTGGGGTAAGAGAGAGAGGGAGGGGGTCGAGAGAGAGATGGAGGGTGCGAGTGTCAGAGGGAGGGGGTGAGAGAGAGACGGGGGAGGGTGCGAGAGAGAGAGAGGAGAGAGAGGGAGGGTGAGAAAGAGAGGGGAGTGAGGCCCAGAGAGAGACTGATGAGGCGAGAGAAAAAGAGGGAGGGGGCAAGAGAGAGAGGGAGGGGGACAGAGAGAAGGAGGGGCTAGAGGGAGGGGGCGAGAGAGTGAGAGAGAGGGAGGGCCGAGAGAGAGGGAGGGGGCGAGAGAGAGGGAGGGGGCGAGAGAGAGAGAGAGGGAGGGGCCGAGAGAGAGAGAGAGGGGGCGAGAGAGAGAAAGAGAGGGAGGGGGCGAGAGAGAGTGAGAGGGAGGGGGCGAGAGAGATAGAGAGGGAGGGGGCGAGAGAGAGAGAGGGAGGGGGGCGAGAGGACAGAGTCGGGCCGAGAGACAGAGAAGGGATGGATTGAGAGAGAGAGGGAGTGGGTGAGAGAGAGAAAGTGTGAGGGAGTGAGGGGCTAGAGAGAGGGTGAGGGGGCTAGAGAGAGAGGGAGGTGGCAAGAGAGAGGGGCATGGGGGCTAGAGAGAGAGGGAGGTGGCAAGAGGGGGGCAGGGGTGGTGAGAAAGAGAGAGGAGGGGTGAGAGAGGGGGCAGGAGGAGGCGAGAGAGAGAGAGAGATGGAGGGGGCGAGAGAGAGAGAGATGGAGGTGGAGGGAGAGAGAGAGAGATGGAGGGGGCGAGAGAGAGAGAGAGATGGAGGGGGCGAGAGAGAGCGAGAGAGAGGGAGGGGGCGAGAGAGAGAGAGAGATGGAGGGGGTGAGAGAGAGAGAGATGGAGGGGGCGAGAGAGAGAGAGAGAGAGAGAGATGGAGGTGGCGAGAGAGAGATCGAGGTGGCGAGAGAGAGATAAATGGAGGGGGCAAGAGAGAGAGAGATGGAGGGGGTGAGAGAGAGAGAGATGGAGGGGGCAAGAGAGAGAGAGATGGAGGCGGCGAGAGAGAGAGAGATGGAGGAGGCGAGAGAGAGAGAGATGGAGGTGGCGAGAGAGAGAGAGAGAGAGAGAGAGAGATGGAGGTGGCGAGAGAGAGATCGAGGTGGCGAGAGAGAGATAAATGGAGGGGCAAGAGAGAGAGAGATGGAGGGGGTGAGAGAGAGAGAGATGGAGGGGGCAAGAGAGAGAGAGATGGAGGCGGCGAGAGAGAGAGAGATGAAGGGGGCGAGAGAGAGAGATGGAGGGGGTGAGAGAGAGAGAGATGGAGGGGGCGAGAGAGAGAGAGAGATGGAGGGGGCGAGAGAGAGAGAGATGGAGGGGGCGAGAGAGAGAGAGATGGAGGGGGGCGAGAGAGAGAGAGAGAGATGGAGGGGGCGAGAGAGAGAGAGATGGAGTGGGCGAGAGAGAGAGAGATGGAGGGGGCGAGAGAGAGAGAGATGGAGGGGGCGAGAGAGGGGGGATGGTGGCGCCAAGAGAGAGGGACTGTGCAAGAGAGAGAGGGAGTGAGGCGAGAGAGAAAGGGACGGTGCGAGAGAGAGAGAGACAGACAGACAGACTGAGAGAGAGAAAGAGAGAGAGAAAGAGAGAGAGAAAGAGAGAAAGAAAGAGAGAAAGAGAGAAAGAGAGAAAGAGAGAAAGAAAGAAAGAGAGAAAGAGAGAAAGAAAGAAAGAGAGAAAGAGAGAAAGAAAGAAAGAAAGAAAGAGAGAGAGAGAAAGAACGAAAGAAAGGAAGAAAGGAAGAAAGAAAGAAAGAAAGAAAGAAAGAACGAAAGAAAAAAAGAAAGAAAGAAAGAAAGAAAGAAAGAAAGAAAGAAAGAAAAGAAAGAAAGAGCTAGAGAGAGAGGGAGGGGGGGGGCGAGAGGGACAGAGTCGGGCCGAGAGACAGAGAAGGGAGGGATTGAGAGAGAGAGGGAGTGGGTGAGAGAGAGAGAGTGTGAGGGGGTGAGGGGGCTAGAGAGAGGGTGAGGGGGCTAGAGAGAGAGGGAGGTGGCAAGAGAGAGGGGCAGGGGGGCTAGAGTGAGAGGGAGGTGGCAAGAGGGGGGGCGGGGGGGTGAGAGAGAGAGAGAGATGGAGGGGGCTAGAGAGAGAGATTGAGGGGTCGAGAGAGAGAGAGAGATGGAGGGGGTGTGAGAGAGAGAGAGAGAGAGATGGACGGGGGCAGAGAGAGAGAGAGATGGAGGGGGTGAGAGAGAGAGATGAAGGGGATGAGAGAGAGAGAGATGGAGTGGGCGAGAGAGAGAGAGATGGAGGGGGCGAGAGAGAGAGAGAGAGAGAGAAAGATGGAGGGGGCGAGAGAGAGAAAGAGAGAAAGATGGAGGGTGCGAGAGAGAGAGAGGGATAGGGGGGCGAGAGAGAGAGAGATGGAGGGGGCGAGAGAGAGAGAGAGAGATGGAGGGGGTGAGAGAGAGAGAGAGAGATGGAGGTGGCGAGAGAGAGAGAGATGGAGGGGGCGAGAGAGAGAGAGAGATGGAGGGGGCGAGAGAGAGAGAGAGAGAGATGGAGGGGCGAGAGAGAGAGAGAGATGGAGGGGACGAGAGAGAGAGAGAGGGAGAGGGAGGGGGCGAGAGAGAGAGAGAGAGAGAGATGGAGGGGGCGAGAGAAAGAGAGAGAAGGAGGGGGCAAGAGAGAGAGATGGAGGGGGCGAGAGAGAGAGAGAGAGATGGAGGGGGCGAGAGAGAGAGAGAGATGGAGGGGGCGAGAGAGAGAGAAATGGAGGGGGCAAGAGAGAGAGAGAAAGATGGAGGGGGCGAGAGAGAGAGAGATGGAGGAGGCGAAAGAGAGAGAGAGAGAAAGATGGAGGGGGCGAGAGAGAGAGAGACAGAAAGATGGAGGGAGCAAGAGAGAGAGAGATGGAGGGGGCAGGAGAGAGAGAGAGAGATGGAGGGGGTGAGAGAGAGAGAGATGGAGGTGGCGAGAGAGAGAGATGGAGGGGGCGAGAGAGAGAGAGAGAGAGAAAGATGGAGGGGGCGAGAGAGAGAGAGAGAAAGATGGAGGGGGCGAGAGAGAGAGAGAGAGATGGAGGGGGCGAGAGAGAGAGAGATGGAGGGGGCGAGAGAGAGAGAGGGAGAGAGGGAGGGGGCGAGAGAGAGAGAGAGCGATGGAGGGGGCGAGAGAGAGAGAGAGATGGAGGGGCGAGAGAGAGAGAGATGGAGGGGGCGATAGAGAGAGAGATGGAGGGGGCGAGAGAGAGAGAGAGCTGGAGGGCGTGAGAGAGAGAGAATGAAAGATGGAGGGGGCTAGAGAGAGAGAGAGATGGAGGGGGCGAGAGAGAGAGAGAGATGGAGGGGGCAAGAGAGAGAGAATGAAAGATGGAGGGGGCTAGAGAGAGAGAGAGATGGAGGGGGCGAGAGAGAGAGAGAGAGATGAAGGGGGTGAGAGAGAGAGAGAGATGGAGGGGGTGAGAGAGAGAGAGATGGAGGGGGCGAGAGAGAGAGAGAGATGGAGGAGGCGAGAGAGGGGGGATGGTGGGGGCAAGAGAGAGAGACGGTGCAAGAGAGAGAGGGAGTGAGGCGAGGGAGAGAGGGAGGGTGCGAGAGAGGGAGAGAGATGGAGGGGGCGAGAGAGAGAGATGAAGAGGGCGAGAGAGAGAGAAATGGAGGGGGCGAGAGAGAGAGAGAGATGGAGGTGGCGAGAGAGAAAGAGAGAGATGGAGGAGGTGAGACAGAGAGAGAGAGAGATAGAGGGGGTGAGAGAGAGAGAGAGATGGAGGGGGCGAGAGAGAGAGAGAGAGATGGAGGGGGCGAGAGAGAGAGAGATGGAGGGGGCGAGAGAGAGAGAGAGAGAGAGAGGGAGGGGGAGAGAGGGGGAGGGGGAGGGGGCGAGAGATCGAGAGGGAGTGGGCGAGAGAGAGAGAGCGGGTCGGGGCGAGAGAGAGAGGGAGGGTGCGAGGGAGAGAGGGATGGGGCGAGAGAGAGAGGGAGGGGGCGAGAGAGAGGCTGTGAGAGAGGGGGGCGAGAGAGTGAGAGGGAGAGGCGGGCGAGAAAGAGACAGGGAGTGGGCGAGAGAGAGAGGGTGTGGGCAAGAGAGAAAGAGAAAGTGGGAGAGAGACGGAGGAGGCGAGACAGAGTGGGAGGCGGCGAGAGAGAGAGAGGGAGGGGGTGGCAAAAGAGAGAGGGGGTGTTGAGAGAGAGGAGGGCGAGTGAGATGAGGGCGACTGAGGGTGCCAGCGAGAGAGAGCAAGAGACACAGAGAGATGAGCAAAGGGGGCAAGCAAGAGAGAGAGTGGGAGAACGAGGTGGCGAGAGAGAGAGAGAGAGAGAGAGAGGTGCCAGAGAGACAGAGAGAGGTGGCAAGAGAGAGAGTGAGAGACAGCGAGAGTGCACGTGCGCGCGAGAGAGAGGATTGGTATAGAGAGAGAGAGAGAGAGAGAAAAAGGGGCAGGATAGAGAGAGAGGGCTACAAAGAAAGAGAGGGGAGTGTGAGAATGAGAGAGAGAGCGGGAGCGAGAGAGAAGCGATAGCGAGATGGAGAGACGGGACGAGCGAAAGGTAGAGCAATGAGAGAGGAGGCGAGAGACAGAGGGAAGGCCCAGAGAGGCAAAGACAGAGAGGTGAGAGAGGAAGAGAGGATGCAAGAGCAATGAGGCAAGAGCGAATGAGGGAGAGAGGTGGTGAGAGAGAGAGAGAGAGAGAGAGAGAGGTGCCAAAGAAAGAGAGGGGCAAGAGAGAGAGAGGGGCGGGAGAGAGAGGGATAGAGTGGGGAGAGAGAGAAAGGAGTGAGACGGAGAGGGGGAGAGAGAGAGAGAGAGGTGTCAAAGAAAGAGTGGGGCAAGTGAGAGAGAGGGGCGGGAGAGTGAGGGATAGAGTGGGGAGAGAGAGAAAGGAGTGAGACGGAGAGGGGGAGAGAGAGACAGAGAGAGAGAGAGAGAGGTGTCAAAGAAAGAGAGGGGCAAGAGAGAGAGAGATAGAGTGGGGAGAGAGAGAAAGGAGTGAGACGGAGAGGGGGAGAGAGAGAGAGACATGGGGGGGCGTGATATAGAGAGAGGGAGAGAGTGACCGAGAGTGAGTGAGACAGAGAGAACGAGCGAGAGAGATTGAGAGAAAGAGGGAGAGAGTTGCACGAAAGAGGGAAAGAGGGGGCAAATATGAGAGAGAGAGAGTGAGAGAGCGAGGGTAAGAGAGAGGGAGAGAGGGTGTGGGAGAGAGGGTGGGGGAGAGAGTGATTGAGAAAGAGCAAGGGAGGGGTTATAGAGGGGCGACAGAGAGAGCGAGAGAGAGTGAAAGGAGCGAGACGGAGAGGTGATAGAGAGAAGGATAGAGAGAGAGCGAGAGAGGTGAGTGATGGTGAAGGGGGAACAAAGAGAGAGAAATAGAGAGAGACAGGGGTGAAAGTGGGTGTAAGAGAGAGAGGGCGACAGTGATGGGGTGAGAGAGAAGAGAAAGGGGGTGTGGGGGGGAAGGAGAGTGAGAGAGAGAAGGAATGAGAGAGAGAGAGAGATGGGGAGAGCGAGAGGGCAAGAGAAAGAGGGGGCGAGTGAGAGACAGAGGGATGAGAGACAGAGGGGTGTGAGAGAGGGAGGGATGGAACGGTGGCCCGGGGGGGAGGGCCGGGGGGGCAGAGTGAGAGGGGGTGAATGGGAGGGAAGGGTGGCCCGCGGGGAGCAAGATGGGGGGTGAGGGAGGGTGTGGGGGGGTGCGAGAGGGGGGTGGGGGGCGAGGGGGGCGAGAGGGGTGGGAGAGGGTTTGGGGTTAAGAGGGGTTTGCTGGGGGCGCGCGAGAGGATGGGGGAGGGGGTGGGAGGGGAGGAGTGAGTGGGAGAGTGGGGAAGAGAGGGAAGGAGAGTGCTGGCTGTGTCATTTCATCAGCTGTGAAACACATTAAGACCGGCGAAGGCCCTCATCCTGATGATTTTCTGTTCAGGACTCCAGTCACTAACTTGCTGCCAGGTTCTGATAATAACCAAAAACACAACAGGAATTACACTTGCAGAGAATAAGGGAGCCATGGTTGCATCAACATCAGAACACGAGGAGGCTATTTAGCTCCGTGAGCCTATTCCACCATTCACCCAAATCATGGTAATCTTCCTCATCATAACACATCCCTGTCTTTGTCCCATAATCCTTCAGCATTTTCATTCAAAATCTACCAATCTCAGATTTAAAATTTGCAAATGATTTCCAATCAATCGCTGTTTGTGGAACTTTATCAAACTTTATCCATTTCTGTGAAGAAAAGTATTCCCTGATATCACATCTCAATGATCTGACTCTAACAGTTTATCTGTTTAATCTTTCTTCTTAAATTAAGCCTTGGAATCCAAGTATCACATCAGTAAATCTACACTGCACTTCCACTCAGAGGGATACTCTCGTTAAGCCGTGGTGCCCAGCCCTGACAGCTTGGTCTAACTAGGTTCGGATTTGCTGAAGCATGACTTCTAATCCTTTGGTATCTCGTCTTCTGTCGAGATCAATGTCAACATTCTACCGGCCCCTTGGTCACGTTTCTGAACCTGTTTGTGACATTTTCATGAACGAAACAGCTGGATCAATCCCATCAAGTTTCTTTGGAGTCCACTGTCTCTATTTTCACAATCAAGAAACATCCTATTTTGATCCAACCTCTCACCTGACGACACAAACTCATCTGTCGTTTTTTTTCATTTACTGAATCTATCAATATTACTTTATAATGCTATGCTTCCATCTACCTACACGTGGAATCGCAGTAATCTGCAGAGTGGCCCCAAATTTTGAATGTGGCTTTCCTTTCATTATAAATAGTGAATAATTAGGGCTCCAACATCAATCCGTGCAGGATATCACTAAACATATCCTTCCAATGAGAATATCTCTTATTATCTCCACAAATGTCTCTTGTTCAAATCAAGTTCCTCTGCAAGGTCATCTTTTGAATCTTATTACCTTTAATGGAGAGTAGAAAGGTGTTAATTTAGGGACATTCTTTGCAGTCAAATTTGCCTTGTGTTTATCTGATTGGGGGAGCAATGAATCCCATTAAATTTTAATCTTTGTCTTCATGACATGGTAACTCAATCACAAAGATTAATAATGTTAAATACTTATTCTCCTTCCTGATTGATAAACTCTGGGCACATTGTTACCGAGTGGTACTCGCTTTTTTTTTCAAAAACACAGGCCCCTCCCAACTGTTGGCTCACACCCGTTACACCATATGGTCCTCGTCCTCTCCATCTGAATCTCATGGCAAGGTACCTCGAACATGGAGAGGAGCAACTATTCCAAGCACTGAGCTCCCAGTAATTGGTACCACCATTCACCCTAATCCATAGGAGAAGCCGATTGGTCCCGCACTATGTCCTCATCTGAATCATCCTGCTGGCTGTGTTTCTTCCCCATATTAAAGTGGTGATGGCTCTCTGATGGCAGAAGGGAATGGACGGTTTTCTCTTCAATCTCATCTTTCGTCATTGACTTGTCGAACTCATGGGAGTACTCAGTGGCAAGAGAAGCAGAGTCTGGAGGGACAATAAATGATTGACATTGTTCTTTGTTATTTTCCATTGCTCACTGAAAGGTTTAGAACTTGAACTTGAAGTTAGGGGCTGAGCTAGAATCCTTGGATTAATTATCGGCTCAAAGAGCAGAGTTGGATTACAATAATTGATTCAACACAACTTTGATATTGAATCAGACATTGTTTAAGTTTCCTTATGCACAACCACAGATCCAAGGGAAACACAAGGAAGTTGGATTGAATAGCTTAAGCACATGACTGAATAAAGGAATCTTGAAATTAATCAGTGCAGGACATGTGCCTATTTGACCCACATATCCTTTGGGTAGGGAAGGAGTGCTCACGTAGCAAAAGGTTTGATTCAAATCATCTAACTGAAGAGACACATTTCCCTGCTTAAGTCATGACATCAGTGGAAGGACAAAACATCATTTCTGCTTAAAGAATTCACCTTTCTCACCAGGTAATGAAGGCACACTGTCTCTGCGGATCGAGTCGTTGGTCACTGTTTGAACCACCTCCTCAATAGAGCTATTTCCCTTTTGTGTGACCAGAGGTTCTGCTTTTCTCCAAGAATGGTAAGGGTGAGCTGCCTTGTTTACTGCTGCCACTGCTGCTCCTATAGAAATGTCACAGAACAACACAGATGCATAGTTTCAGGACACAAAAACAGGTTCTCAGTATTTGTGATTTACACAGACTTCCTTCCCAACCTAAACCCATCAACATAGTTTTCTTCGATTTCTTAAATTCCAAGCTCCTCCTTGAATTCATCTCTTATTTGCTTCAATTATTCCTGATGAAGTAAGTTCTACATTCAAACCCCTTTTTGGTAAAGACTTTGTCGCCCTCTGCAAATGCCCCATTAGATTTAATAGTGATTACAATTATATCCCCAGATCCATGGATTCTGTCATTCACAAGCAGAAACATCTTTTCCATGTCTACTCGATCAAACGTAACTGGACCATGTCACTCTTTTTCAATGAGACCACACTGCCCAATCTTACTTGATGAATTCAAACTCAGTTTGGATATAATTCCAGTAACTATTCTTTACCTTCCCCGATCCGAACTGTGTGCAGTGCTCCAAGGGTGATCTGTCCATGGTCCGACACATATCGAACACATTTCCATTCTGTCGCCCCAGAAATAAACCCATGATCTACTTCTCCATCTAACCTCACAAACCGGTGCCATTTGCTGCCAGTGACTCATTCCTATCTCCAGATCCCTCTGCCCTATTTAAGGACATATTTCCAAAGAGGAAGTGGTCTCTTTAGTCTTTTGACCACAGTGTATGACCTCACACATGGGTGGAGGTTAATCTTCCACAGCTTTGACTGCAATATTCCCTTAACCAAATCTTCCCAGCAGTAAATCTTCCTAAAAACAAAACTCCAATATATTAATGTACTTAATCTCATCAACTATTTCTTATTTGAAAAGCACTAACTGTCCAGCTCAGTTTTGAACAAACATCCTCTGCCACAATTATTAAAATGTCACAAGCTGAACTCCAACCACTATTTACATTCATATTCATTGCAGCCCAAGAATGAGAGGTGGTATCATTGAGGGTCTATAAAATGGTCAAGGAATTGACCAAGTAGATGCAGAGAAGCTGATTCAATCTACAATGAGTTGTCGTAAGTTTACAATAAAGGGAAAGTTGGAGGAATTACTTCTCTCAGAGGATTGTGAATCTTGGGAATTCACTACCTCAGAACAATGTGGATTCTGGAACATGAAGTACATTTAAATAAGAGGGACACGGGTTTTTAATTAGTAATGGGTTGAAGAGTTAAGGAGAGCTGGCAGGAAAGTGGTGTTCAGGCCAAGATGATATTAACCATGTCTGTATCAAATGGCAGAGCAGGTACAAGGGGCTGGATTAATAATCCTGCTCCTAATTCTGATGCTCTTATGTTCTTATATCAAAAGGAGGAAGTAAGAGGAATGGACTAATACAAGGTGTTTAATGGGCATGGTATTGGAAATACTATGGTGAGAGGCTGTTTGATTTGGTGAGGTGAGGCACAATATCTCTACAGTAGTGTCAGCAGACCAGCTGGGCCCAGCACAGAGAAAAGACCGTGATGTCTTCTTTGCATCATCTTTCCCCTCCTATCTATTTCTAGCCACTACCTTATTCCCCACTCCCTAGCTTTCAGCCTGAAGCTCCTTCACCAAAAACTTTGCAGCCTCTTTCTTCAAACCCACCATCACCGAATCCCCCACCATCAACATTCTGGGGGTTTACTATTGACTAGAAATTGAAGTGGACTTTCCATATAACTACGGTAAATAAACCACCCTCCAAATCTCTGAAGCCTGTCCATCATCTACAAGAATCAACTCAGGAGTGCAATAGGATATTCACTACTTGGCTAGGTTTGGGTGCAGCTCCAAGAACACTCAAGAAGCTTGACAGTGTCAGGAAAAAGGAGACTGCTTGATTGGCACCATATTCACTCCCTCCTCCACTGATGCCCAGAGCAGCACTATGTACTATCTACAAGATACATTACATCAATTCATTACACTTCAATAGCATCTTCCAAACCTATGACCAATACCAAATAAAAGGAAAAGGGCAGCAGTTTCATGGGAACATCACCTCCTGCAGGTTCCCTTCCAAGTCACTACCATCTGGAGTTGAAAATCTTTCAGCAGTCCTGAAGTGTCATTGAGCCAAAATTCTGGAATTCCCTCCCAACAGCACTACCAATAGGCCTACCACCCACACGGACTGCAGTGATTCAAAAAGGGAGCTCACAAACACCTTCTCCAGGTCATTAGAATGAGGGAATAAATTTTCGCACAGCCAGTGACACCCGTATTCCATAAATTCATTAATTCCTTCATGCCTCCTCCTTCCTTCCACAACACCCTTACCCATAGACAGCTGCGCTGCGCAAATACAAAGCCTTGAGCAGCATGTGGTAACCCACAAGGAGGCCCAAGCTACATTCAAGCTGTGCTCAGACAGGGGTGGTCCTGAACGAACAATCATCCCCAGTGATTTACACACCATAGTCTACAGTGAAACTAACAGTTGTTAACTTTTTCACAAAGAGATTGGTTGGGACACGGGATGAACGGCCAGAGGAAGTGGTAGATGCAAGTACAGTTACAACATTTAAAAGACATTTGGAGAGGTACATGAATAGGAAAGGTTGAGGAATATGAGCCAAATGCAGGCAAACCGCACTGGCATAGTTTGGGAAATTTGGTTGACATGGATGAGTTGGACCGAAGGGTTCATTTCCATGTTGATGTCTATGATTCTATTCTTTTCAGCCACAGTGGCATTTTGCAAATGTCCTAAACTATGGTGTAATTGAACAAGTTAATGGAGGCTTTCGACACCAGGGCCACAGTACTCTGTAGGTAATGTGTTAAGTAGTAGCTGCAATTTAGTGGACATTTAATAAACAACATAATGAAGAAGTATAGAAGGAAATTACTACAGATGGTGGAACCTGTACTGAAAACAGCAAATGCTGGAGCTGACAGCAGGTCAGAAAGCATCCATGGAGACCAAGCAAGCGAACGATGTGTCTCGATGACTCGATCAGAGATCAGATGAAGAGTCATCTGGACGCAAAATGTCAGCTTGGTCTCTCCATTGATTTTTCTTTTAAAAGGAAGTTCATGGGATGAGAGTGTCATTGGCTCAGCAGCATTCATTGTTTATCCCTAATTGCCCAATGGGCAGTTAAACGTCAAGCTCATTGCTGTGTGTCTGGAGTCACATGTAGGACAAACTTGGTAAGGATGGTAGCTTCTTACTTCAATCATGTTAGTGAACCAGATGGGTTTTCCGTCACCCGAAAAAGGATTCATGGTCATGAGATTCTTAATTCCAGATATTCACTGAATTCAAATGCCACCATTTCCTGTGACACAATTCGAACCTGGTTCTCCAGAATGCAACCTGCATCTTTGGATAAACAGTCTAGCAGTAATACCACTCAGCCATCGGCTCCCTCCTGTGATCTTCAGTATTTGTTGCTTTCAGTTTTCAAGAAATATGTTATGTATTAATTTTGAACTCTGTAAAAGCATCCACAGTGAACACAAAAAGCCCACCTCCAGTTATGATCGTTGAGTCTGGATGACTCAGTCAGACTGGCTAATGAAGCAGAGTTACGCATTTTAATATCTGGCAGTTTCTCCGCAGTTTTGGCTGGCGTTGGGCTGGTCTCATTCCTTCTGCGATGAAACAAACAAAGAGATAACAGTCGATACTCCCCGCTAAATCTCTAAATTCAATTGCACCACAACCAAAGTAATTCATTTTAATTCAAAAATGTTTCAGTGAAAGACATTCCAGCAAGCTCACCATCACCTGTCTCAGTTTAATGGGAAATGGGATCAATTCTGTAGCGCCTACTGTCCCAGTGGAAAAGGCCACTGGTTTAAGCCCTTGAACAGGCTATCAACTGATCTGAGTTTTCAATCTTGTTCTTTGACAGATTGCAACATGTTTTGCACAAGGGGGCATGCAGACAGGACAGACTTCAATTATATTCAACACAAGAAAAGGCAATTCCATTTAAATGAGGCAGATTAATTGAGATCAGGCCTCAGGTGAGGATACAAAACAGTCATGTTTGGAATTTCCAGAGACCATCAACATTGTCCATTCAACGACTGAAGTTTATCTCAGTATTGCTTTCGCAATCAACCTATTTCAATGCATTATGACACCTCTGGAGCAGGTGGGAAGTTCCAGGCCTTTTGGCTCAAAGTTGGAGACACTACCACAGCATCACAAGAGCACTGTGTTTTAGGCTGAGTAACTGATGGGTTAATTTGCCCAATTATCTTACTAATCCGGATGATACTGTGACCATCCTAATGCTGGGAAATAACCAAGGTATTAATGGGATCAAAGATGTTACAACAGTCTCTCTGACAAGGGACAAAATATCTTCCATCTGTTGTTTTGTTCATCTTTCGATAGTTTGAAGTTTTTAAACCTTCTGGTCTCCCATCATCTTTGCAGTTTTGTACATCTTTTCTTTCAATTTGATGTCACTCATAATTCCCTCAGCTCTGCACCGCTGTTCATCGTGCATTTCTTTTACAAGTTAATATATATTGTTGAGAATAATAAAATAACTGAATATATTCTTCTGCTTCAACATTCTAACTATAGTCCCATTCCAGTTTAGCGAACTACTACCTCATCCCCTTGTGACTGCCTTTAAGTTTAGATACTAGTTGAAGAGTCAAATTCCTCACCCTAAAGCTCGATTCTATCATGCTGCATTGCATTTACCAAAACAGTCTTTTACTTTGAGCTCATTAATCAATCATATTATCAGGTCTAAAATAGCTGTTCCATGATTGGTTCCAGAGCATCTGTTCTGTAAAATTGCACAGAGCAGTCTACCTCAAACTGCTTCAGAAGGTAGCATAAGCTGAGTGTACAATACTATTTTAACTAACAGTGAACCCTCTGAATACCAGGATTCTGTTAGATCCCCAAAATTACTCATAGCAAGGAATCCCTACGTTGTGGAAACACGCCCTTCAGCCCAACAAATCCACACCAACCCTGCAAAGAGTATCCCAACCAAACCTATTCCTCAATGTTTACCCCTGATTAATGCGCTGAAACTGTGCATCGCTGGACACTATGGCAATTTAGCATAACCAATTCACCTAACCTGCAGTTCTTTGAATTGTGGGTTTGCAGCCCTGGTTCACAGTTGCTTCATGAAGTCTGAATGTTGTTGCCTCTATTAGTCCAACAGCACTGTCACTGACACAGGAGCTGTTCCCCCAGATTGGTTTGTGACAGTCAGAGATCCTGCTACAACCTGCGCACATGCCAACCCAGTCATCTCGATCAGAAAGAATTAGTACAGCGCAGATTAGAAGACAACTTGGATCACATTGTGCTTTTGAAATCAGAGGCCCCTATTCAACCCATCACAACAGTGCCACCTTTTTAAAATAGCTATTTGGCTAGATCCCTGCTCTCACAGTAAAGCAAATAATTTCTTTTTGCAAGTATTCAAATTAATTTTGGAAATTAACAGTGAATCAGCTGCCACCTCCTTTGCAGATGATCTCAGCTCTTCTTTGAAACAGCAAAACCCAATGAGAACATGAAGGCAACCAATGTTTAAAAAAATCACATGCTCAGTCACTGTAATATGATGAGTTTTGTTTAACATAATTCTAAGCAAAAGTTAATTTGAAGCAAAAAGGAGAACGCGAAGAGAAAGGTGAACCACCCGTGGGTAACAAAGGCAGTCAAGAGCAGTACCCACAAGGAAAAGAATGACATAGCCGCGGATGACTAAAAAGGGAGAAAACTGATCATGTAATTAAATTGACAAGAAACAAAAATGAATGACAAGAGTTGTACAGGTATATAAAAATTGAGTATCTAACGTCAGCATCGAACCCTTGGAGGTTCTGACTGTGGAATTGATCATGGGTACAAGGAAACAGCAGATAATATAAACCGATATTTTACATTGATCTTCATGAAGGAGGATACCGTTATCATCCTAAAGGGAGCAAATAAGCAAGTTAATCATGGGGAGAAAAATGTTATAACAGTTTTGTCACAGGGGACAAAGTATTGACCAACTAATAGGACTAATGGCAGACAGGACCTAATGGCCTGGATCAAACACTTTTAGGGCAACTGACTGCAGAGATATTCAAGGCATCGATTGGAATATTCCAGAATCAGGGGATACAGGAAAAATCCAGTGGATTGATGCACCTGTTCAAGAAGGGAAGGGAGACAGAAATCAGGAAACTATAGTTAGTTTAATGTCTGTGTTTGTAATATGGCAGAGTCGAATATTAAAGTAATAAGTAGCAGGACATTTAGAAAAGCTCATCAGTTAACATGGTAGACTGGGTTTTGTGAAAGAGACACTATGACAAATTTACGATAGTTCATTGAGGAGATAACAAGCAGGGCTGATAAAGGGCAATCCAATGATGTTCTGTATTTGGATTTTAAAAATGCAAATGATAAGGTGCTACAGAAAAGTTAATTGCATAATACAGGAGCTCACTGTGTCAGGGGTAAGGTATTTGCATGGAGTGAGGATTGGTTAACCATACTGGCTGTTGCCGAGACCTCACTTGGAGTACTGTATACAATGTTAGCTCCCATATTTAATAAGGGATAAACCAGTATTGGAGACCATTCAAAAAAAGATTCAACTAGCTGCTTTGAGAACGAAAAGGTTCTATCAAGAATAGCTAAACAGGTTAGGTCATTATTCAATAGAATCTCGACAGCCAGATTACTTACAGTGTGTAAACAGGCCCTTTGGCCCAACAGGTCCACACCGATCCGCCGAAGCACAACCCACCCAGACCCATTCCCCTGCATTTACCCCTTCACCTAACACTACAGGCAATTTAGCATTGCCAATTCACCTAACTTGCATTTTTTTTGGATTGTGGGAGGATACCAGAGCACCCGGAGGAAACCCACGCAGACAACGTGCAAACTCCACACAGAGAGTCACCTGAGGCAGGAATTAAACCCAGGTCTCTGGCGCTGTGAGACATCAGTGCTAACCACTGTGACACCCACTTAATATAAGGGTCATCTTATGGAAACAAGATTCTGAGGACCTTGACAGGGTAGATGTTGACTAGATCTTCTAGCACCAATGAAGTCTCAAACCAAACATTACATAAGGGAACATTCATTTTGTAAAAAATGTAAAGAATTTTTTTATCTCAGTGAATGGCTAGAATTTTCTAGCCCAAACAATTGTGAAAGTTAAATGTGGTAGGGGAATGGATCTGGTTGGGTTACTCTTCAGAGGGTCAGTGTGGCTTGTTGGGCCGAAGGGCATGTTTCCACTCAGTAGGGAATTTATGATTCTATCTCAAATTATTCTAAAAGAGGGCAAATAGATTTTTGAAATATTGAGCAGTTGAGGGCTATGCGGATCAAGCATAAAAGAGGTGTTGAGGTCTGGGTTGGCCCAGCCATGATCTGATAGAATGGGGGAACAAGCCGAAGGGAATGAATGCCCTATTCCTGTTCTGATTCCTTGAGGCTCCATTTCATGCTTTTTTTATCTCCAAAGAAGAGTGTGATACAATGTGCTGAAGATCTCAGATATTGTGAAAATGGTGTGTTTATGTACTGGTTCAGATGGCATTGGTTCATCAATCACAGCTATGCAGTCATGAGTAGGAAGGCAATTCCCTCCATGAATAAAGGAAATCTACTGCAGAGCTCACACAAAAGGATCCTTCCCCTCAGTGAACTCTCCCATCACATTACCCAATATATCAGCAAAAGCAGCACGCACTACGCATGCTCTAGCCAACAAAGGGACCCCCGGGTGATTGATGTCAGCTCCGGACCAATGAAAGGACGGTGGGCGGAACTGGAGGTCCTCCAACCAATCAAAGTGAACTAGGGGCAGAACTAGACTAAACCACGTGATCACCCTCGCACGCGGAGGTGAGTCGCTGTAATGGATGCTCAGGAAGTTATGGAGCGAAAGGATACGGTAAGGAAATAAATAAACAGGGAAACGGGAGAAAAACTGTGTTGTTATGAGCGGAGAGTTTTTACAAATAAGTTGTGCACGTCGGAAAACACAAATTTGAACGTCCCAGTCCCGTGTTTGGAGTAAACGAGGAATTGCCTCAGCGCGGCTTCAGGCCTGAGTGAGCGCCGCCATCTTTATTCGGGGCAACGATTCACTGGACACGTGCGCGGCCGCCATCTTTGTAGGGGGCAAGGTGCAGCCAGGCGCATGTGCAGCATTTCTCTGGTACAGAGTCATTGGGCAGGATTTACACAGAGTACATTCAAACTCAGAGTAATGAATGTTTATTTCTGGATTTGTTTCGTCATTCATTTAAATGACTTGCTGTTGTAACTGAGTTTGCAGGTCATTCAAAATTGGAGGTATTGTGCATAGTGAAGAAGTTTACCTCCGGTTACATTGAGATATCGATCAGATATGGATTAATTTAGATTAATGTGAGGTGCTGCATTTTGGAAAAGCAAGTCAGGGCAGGACTTATACACTAGGGGAAAGTGAAGACTGCAGATGCTGGAGATCAGAGCTGAAAAATGTGTTGCTGGAAAATCACAGCAGGTCAAGCTGCATCAAGGGCTCATGTCCGAAACGTCGATTCTCCTGACCTTTGATACTGCCTGACCTGCTGTGCTTTTTCAGCCCAGGACTTATACACTGAATGGCAAGGCCCTGGAGACGCTTGCGGAACAAAGAGACCTTGGACTGCAGATTCATAGACCTTGCGAGTCAAGTTGCAGGTGGATAGGATGATGAAGAAGGTGTTCAGTGTATTTTCCTTTATTGGTTAGAGCATTGAGTATAGGATGTGGGAGGTCATTTTGCTGTACAGGACATTCGTTAGGTCACTTTTGGAATATTGTGTGCAATTCTGGCCTGCCTCCTATCAGAAGGGTGCTGTGAAACTTGAAAGGTTTCAAAAAAGACTTATAAGGATGTTGTGAGGTTTGGAGGATTTGAGCGACAGGATGAGGCATAAAAGGCTGGGGCTGTTTTCCCTGGAGTGCCATAGGCTGAGCAGTGATGTTATGGAGGTTTATACAATCATGAAGAGCATGAACAGAGTAAATGAACAAGATGTTTTCCCTCGAGCAGTGGTGTCCAAAAGTAGAGGACATTGCTTTAGGTTGAACGGGGCAAAAATTCAAAGGGGCCTAAAGGACAACTCTTTCATGCAGTGGGTGGAATGAGCTGCCAGAGGAAGTGGTGGAGGCTAGTCCAATTAAAACTTGTTGAAGGCATCTAACTAGACACATGATACGATTAGGAAGTGTTTACAGGGATATGGGCCAAGTGCTGGCAAATGGGAATAGATTAGGTTCGGATACCTGGTTGGCAAGGATGAGTTCAACCGAAGGGTCTGTGTCGGTGCTATACGTCTCTATGACTGTGGGATCATAATAGCTTATACAGCTGTGCTTCATCTCTGGGATCCCTTATGACCACTTTGTCAATATCTAGCTTGCTCAGTATCGAACAATGGTGTATTTTTGGTCGGTTTAGTATTTTATGATTATTTTTACAGACATTTTTGTAAATTAATTTTTCACTGCTGCCCAGCCCCTGACCATGTGCCGCTTATTAATTTTTTTTCTGGAAAATATTTGACAGTCAAGAATTCTTTTTTCCAATAAGCAAGTGTATTTTCCTTCCATTTCTGACTATCAAATTCTGCACCATTTTCATTCCCTGTAATCTGTTTTGCACTCCCTGAAACATCAACTGTGTTTCTCCTTCCACAGAAACCAGTGATTAATGCCAAAGCCCTGTTGCCTGTGGAGAGGGTGATGTTTGACTTTCTTGTACAGATGCAGTTTGTGTGGTGGAGGTGCTCCCACAATGTGGTTGGTTAAGAGACATTACAGAGTATTCATTCAGCAACAGTGATGATTTGAAGGTAATGTCCAAATCAAGAACAGTTTGTAGTTTTATCATCGTGCTTATAATTTCACAAAAATATTATTGGGAACTTTAGACATAAGGCCAGAGAAGGATGATATTAGGTCAGGTGACCAAAAGCATTGCCAAATTAGCAAGTTTTGAGGAATGTCTTAAAGGAGGAAAGCAGAGCTGTGAGGTTTTGGCTGCGAATTTCAGAAAATATTGCTTTGCCAACTGTAAAAGCAGCCATACAGGTGAAGTAATGAATTAACAGATCATTGGGAGTCTCGAACAGAATGGGTTGTCGAGGTCTTCAATGATGTGTGATGCGGCGAGCTAGGGATGATCACAACCAGGAATTAAATCAAGGGTGAGAATTTTAAATTGATGGATGTGGGCCGGATGCTGGCAGGTGATACGAGATTGGGTTGGAATATCTGGTCAGCATGGATGGGTTGGATTGAAGGGTCTGTTTCCATGCTGTACATCTCTGTGGCTTTATGTTGTTGATTATGAATAGGAGCCTTTTGATGGATCAACAAGTTTTGGTAGGAGGGAGCACTTGGGCAGCAGAGATTTAGTTTTTCTGAAGATTACAGGGAGATTTACTGTGGGAAGCTGGCCAGGAGTGTGTTTGGATACTGAAGTCTGGAGATAACACAAGGTGGATGAGAGTATATGAGCTGAGACAAGGGTAGAATCGGCTAGAAATAGTGATCTTGGAGTGGGACTGGGCTGTCACCCTCACCTCACCTCTGGGATTCAGCTGGTTGTCAGGTTGTGAATCAGGGCGGTAACACAATCGGGAGCTGAGTGGCCCTGGTGGAGCCTAAAATGAGTGTCACTCAGCTTACTGTTGCTGAGCAGCTGCTGCTTGGTAGCCCTGTTGATGACATCTTCCATCACTTTACTGCTGATCGAGTGTGGACTGATAGAGGGAAATTGGCTGGGTTGGATTGCCCTGTGTTTTTGTGTTGAACATTCCTGGGCAATGTTCCACATTGTCGGTAGATGCCAGTGCTGGAGCGGTACTTGGCTTGGTGGGTGGCAAGTTGTGGAGCTCAAACCATCAGTATTATTGCCAGAATTTTGCAGGGCCCATAGCGTTTGCACTACTTAACCATTTCTTGATGTTATTCAAACTGAATCAAACTGGCTTAAAACTCACATCTGTGATGTTAGAAACCACTGGAGAAGGCTGAGATGGATCATCCCACTTTGCACTTCTGGCTGCAGATTGCTGCAAATGCTGTCATCTTATCTGTTGCAGGGTGTGAGGCTCCTCCATCGGTAAGGGTGGGGATATCTGTGATGCTTCCTGCAGTGAGTTGTTTAATTGTCCATCACCGTTCACAACTGGGTGTGGCTGAACTGCAGAGCTCCGATCTATTCCATTGGTTGTGGGATTGTTTAGCTCTGTTGCTGCTGATGCTGTTTGACATGAAATAGCTTCAGGAAATGGTTTAAGTAGAACCCAAAGAGATTAAACAAATATATCACAGACAAAAGATGAACTGGACCAGGGAATAGGACCCCTTAAAGATTAACGAGGCTGTCTATGGAACCACCGGGGGTGGGAAAGATATGCAAATATTTCACGTCCTTTTTACTGGAGAAAGATATGGAAGCTCGAGAGTTTGGAGAAATAAACAGAGAGAACATGAAAGTATCCATGTTATAGTGGAGGTGTTACTGGATGTCTTGAATCGCATCAAGGTGGATAAAGCCCTGGGACCTGATCAGATGTATCCCAGAACTTTCTGGAAATCTAGGGAAGTGATTGTTGGGCCTCTTCTGAGGTATTTGTATCATTGATAGCGACAGGTGAGGTGCCATTATTTTAAAAAGGTGGTAAGGAGAGGCCATGGAACAAGAGAATAGTGAGCCTGAAGTCAGTGGCAGGCAAGTTGTTGGAAGGGATTCTGAGGGACAGGATATCCATGTGTTTGGAAAAGTAAGGAATAATCATTGACTATTGTCAATGTGGCTTGGTACGTGCACAATCGTGTCTCACTAACTTGACTGAATGTTTTGAAGTGACAAAGAAAATTGATTAAACCAGGCTGTGAACTTTGTTTATATGGACATTCAACAAGGTTCCACAAAGCAGACTGGTTAGCAGGGTTACATAACATGGAATGAAGGGAGAACAAGCCATCTGGGTACAAAACTGGCTTGATGGTAAGCGACAGAGGGTGATGATGGAGGTTTGTTTTGTGGACTGGAGGATTGTGAGCAGCAGTGTGCTACAAGGATCGATTATTGGGTCCTTAAATAAATGACTTGAATGTGAATATATGAGGTATTATTAGTAGCTTTACACAAGACATCAAAACTTGGAGTTGTTATGGACAGCGAAGAGGGTTAGTTCAGAATACAACAGGATATTGATCAGAATGGCAGTGGAGCAAGGAATGACAGATAGAGTTCAATTTAGATAAATGTTAGCTGTTGGATTTTGGAAAGGCAAATCGGGGCAGGACTTATACACTTACTGGTAAGGTCCTGGGGAGTGTTGCTGAACAAAGAGACCTTGGAGTGCAGGTTCATAGTTCCTTGAAAGTAGAGTCACAGGTAGGTAAGGGAGTGAATGCAGCGTTTGTTATGCTCTCCGTCATGTTGTTGCTGTACAGGACATTGATTAAGGCTCTTCTGGAATTCTGTTTTCAGTTCCAATCTCCCTGTTCCAGGAATGATATTGTGAAACTTGAAACATTTCAGAAAATGTTTGCAAGGACTTTGCCAGAGTTGGACAGTTTGAGGGCAGTACATGTTTGGAGTGAGCTGCCAAGGGAAGGGGTGGACGCTAGTACAATTACAACATTTAAAAGACATTGATGAAGCCATTTCTCGTATTCTGTTTTCAGTTTGATTTTCCCTGTTCTGGGAAGGATGTTGTGAAACGTGAAAAGGTTCGGGCAAGAGTTACAAAAATGTTGCCAGGATTGAAGGATTTGGGCTACAGGGAGAGGCTGAATAGGCTGGGGTTAATTTCCCTGGAGATTCAAAGATTGAGAGGTGACTTCATGGAGATTTATAAAATCACCAGGGGCATGGATAAGGTGTGCAGCCGGGGTTCTTTTTCTTGAGCTTAGGTGGGTCCAAAACTAGAGCACATGGTTGAGAGGGCAAAGATTTAAAAGGAATCTAAGGGGCAATGTTTTCAAGCTGAGTGTGGTGTGTGTATGGAATGAGCTGCCAGGTAAAGTAGTGGAGGCTGATAAAATCACAACATTTAAAAGGCATCCGATTGGGTAGGTGAACAGTAAGGATTTTGATGGATACAGACCAAGAGCTGGCAAATGGGACTCCAGTCGTTTAGGATTCCTCGTTGGCATGGATGAATTGGACCGAAGTCCTGTTTCTGTGCTGGACATGTCTATGACGTTAATAAACTAAGATCCGTTCCTCTTTTGTGGAGAGCAAGCTGAAGCACAGATAGGTGTCCTTGGAGGTGAGAAGGTGAAGCAGTGATTTTGACCTGGTGCAGATTTGGTTCCAAGGTCTTGAATTTGCAGAGAGAGAGACGAATTATTAACACTGTCACAACGTTTAGTAACTACTTTCAAGTAATTGGCAAATAATATAAAGTGAAAATGTGAACATTATTGTACTCAGTAAGTTCTGAGCCTCTGGAACAGTCTGAACGACACAGATTTAGCAGGTATTCTGAAACAGACTTGAAATTTTAATTTTTCAGGAAAGATTTGGGGGGCTGTGGGCAAATAGGAGGGGAATTGGGACAGATTTGCAGCATCTCCAGAGGGAGTGAGTACAGCCCCGATGGGCTGAATAGCCCCCAGGCCCTGTGCTCTGTGATACTGCCCCATTCACTGTGAATGATGAAGCTCATCCCAGGGCAGAGAGAGGGATTAGCCCTCCACTCTCATCACAATGGGGCCCGGCTGATTGACAGCAGCTCCAGACCAATGGGAGGAGAGTCTGTGTGGTCCTGCAGCCAATGGGAGTGAATGAGGGGTGTGGCCAGCAAGATGACACCTGTCCATGAGCTGTGCAGGTGCCGTGTCACTGGGTGGGGTTGGGAGAGACAGCAGAGACTGGGACAGAGGCTGTGGGACCTGAATTACAAACTCCCGGTAAATTAAAACCAAAAGAACTGCGGAAGATGTAAATCAGAAAAAACAACCAGGAGGTTCTGGAAAAGCTCAGCAGGTCTGGCAGCATCTGTGAAGAGAAATCAGTTAAAGTTTCAGATCCAGTGTCCCTTCCTCAGAACTGATACTGAGAGAAAAAATGTTGGTTTATATGAGCAGGTAGGGTTTAGGGGAGGATGTAAGGAGTAAAGGATAGGTGGGAATAGAGTGAGAAGAAGGGTTGGATAAAGGAGTGATAACGATCTGGCTGGGGAGGGCGACTCGCTGTTAGTGGAGACTGTTAGTGGCTAACCATAGGTAGTGTGTAATGGCAGGCTGTGAGAACAAGGCCTGGTGTGTGGGGTAGGGGGGGGCTAGGACTTGGGTTGTTAACCTATGGTTAGCCACTCACTGTCTCCATTGTAAGCTGTTCTCCACAGACATCACTCCATGATTGGAGCTGCAGAGGACAAAGTTGCAGATTGGCGGCACGGTGGCACAGTGGTTAACACTGCTGCCTCACAGTGCCAGAGACCCGCGTTCTATTCCCACCTCCGGCAACTGTCTGTGTGGAGTTTGCACATTCTCCCAGTGTCTGCGTGGGTTTCCTCTGGCTGCTCCGCTTTCCTCCCACAGTCCAAAAATGTACAGGTTAGGTGAAATGGCCACGCTAAATTGCCCGTAGTGTTAGATGTAGGGGAATGGGTCTGGGTGGGTTGCTCTTTAGATGGTTTGTCTGATCTAAAAACCTCTTCAATATCCTTCCCAACCCCCTCAGTACTCCTCAAAGATGTATCTTAAAGTTGTTCTCTTTAATCAATGTTTCCAGCATTCGTGAAGCACTTCAGGAGACTTGTCAGTGTGAAAGGCTCCATACAATGCAGTTCGTTGTTGTTAATGTCTGACATTAGGAGAAACAGGAATGAACACTCTCTCTTGTACCTGATGAACAGCAGCAAAAGCAGGAAGCACTGAGCATGCTCCAGCCACAAAGGGCCTCTGGTGATTGATCTCAGTGCAGGACCAATAAGAGGATGGGGACAGGGCTGGAAGACAAGGTAATGCCGGTTGGTCTGAGTGAATGAGGGGCGTGGCTACACTCAACCATGTGATAAGCTTCTGGATTAGTGGTGCTGAAAGAGCACAGCAGTTCCGGCAGCATCCAAGGAGCAGCGAAATCGACGTTTCGGGCAAAAGCCCTTCATCAGGAATGAAGTGATACCACGTGATAACCTTCACTGGCAGCACTGTGATGTTGTGACCAAGGCATTGGAAATGTGTGAAGGTGCAGTACATGGTTAAGGAAAGACATATTGACCAGGAAGAGAAGGAAATTTTAATGGAACGGGCTGAGACGTTTTACAGAACTTAGTGCACATGGGAAAACACAAATTTGAAAATCCCAGGCCCGTGTTTGTGGCAAACGGGAAAATGCTTCAAATGGTGAAAGGTGTTAGTGATCGCCGCCATCTTTATTGGGGGCAGTGATCCACGGGACACGTGTGTGTGGCTGCCAACTTTGAGAGGGGCAAGCTGTAGGGGGACGCATGCGCAGCCTTCCTTGGCAGGGAGTGATAGGGCAGGATTTACACAGTGTCAGAGTCAGGATGTTTTCAATGTCAAAGAGTGTGATGCTAGAAAAGCACAGCAGGTCAGGCAGCAGCCGATTGGTGGGAAGGAAGTTGGAAACGTAGGACAGGTCAAAAGGGCAGTGCCGAGTTGGAAGGCTGGATCTGGGATAAGGTGGGTGGAGTGGAAATGAGGAAACTGGTGAAATCCACATTGATCCCATGTGATTGGAGGATCTGAACACAGAAGATGAGGCGTTCTTCGTCCAGGCATCAGATGCCTGGGATTTGGCGGTGGAGATGGCCCAGGACCTGCATATCTTTGGTGCAGCGGGAAGGGGAGTTAAAGTCTTTGGGCACAGGCTGTTTGACTTGTTTAGTGTTTTCCTGTTACTTTCACAGACCTTTTGTTAGTTAATTTTCCTCTGCTGCCCAACCCCTGACAATGTGCTCCTCTCTAAACGGACTAAATTTTCCACAGTATCTTTGACAGTGAATAATTCTTTTTTTTTTCAACAAAAGAGTGCATTTTCCTTCCATTTCTGACCATCATATTCTGCAACATTCTCATTTCCTGTAATGCATTTAGCCCTCCCTGAAATATCAACAATGCTTCTCTCTCCACAGACACCAGTGATTAATGCCAAAGCCCGATTGCCTGTGGAGAGGATGATGTTTGACTTCCTTGTACAGCTGCAGTTCGTGTGGTGAAGGTGCTCCCACAATGTTCTTGGGTAAGAGATGTTATAGGTTATTCATTCAGCGACAGTGAAGAGTTGACAATGTGTGTGCAAACCAACAGCAGTTTGTATTTTTATCATTTTTATAATTTCACAGACATTGAGAATTTCTGACATAAGGCCACAGATGGGGATATTAGGTAGGTTATCAAAAGTATTGCCAAATAAGCAGGTTTTCAGGAATACCTTAAAGAATAAAAGCAGGTCTGAGAGGGTCAGGAAGTGAATTCCAGACCGTGTTGCCTTGACAACTGTCGAAACAGCCAGACCGGTGAAGCAATGAATAAATGCATCTTTGGGAGTCTGAAAGAAAATGAGTTGTCGAGGTCTCACAGGTTGTGTGGTGCAGGGAGACAGGGATGTTCACAGCCAGGAATTACATCAAGTGAGAGAATTTTAAATTGTTGCTTGTAAATAGAAGCCTTTTGATGAATCAACAAGTTTTGGTACAAGTGAGCACTTGGGCAGTAGGGTTTTCGATACTCTTGAGATTATATGTAATTTGAATGTGGGAGGCTGGCCAGGAGTGTGTTTGGAGAACGAAGTCTGGAGATAACACAAGGATGCACGAGTATTTCAGTAAATGAGCTGAGATTAGGGTGGAGTTGGGTGATGTCACTGATGTAGGAATAGCAGTTTTGAGTCGGGCCCCTCCTCATCACTCCCCCTCACCCATTCACAAATATTGTTCGTTGTTCTGTCTGTCTTTTCTGGTTATGTCCTTCTCTCCAATTCTGCTAAGAACTAATGTTTGACGTCAAGGTCCTGCTCCATCTCCACTCTCCCTTTCCTTTCTGGATTCCTCATATGTGGTGTCCATCCAGGATCTATCTTTGTTCCTTCCTGTATCTCACCTACATACTGCCAGGAGGTAACATCGCCCAAAAGCACCGTGTTAGGTTTCCCATGTACACTGACGATGCCCAGCTCTCTCTCCCTATCATCCCTCTCCATTGCTCCACTGTTACTCATTCATCAAACTGCTTACCACTCGATTGGCTGCAATTTCCTCCAATGAAACACTGCAATGGTTAAACCCATTGCCTTCAGTTGCTATTACAAATTCCTTTCCCTTATTGCTGAGCCCATCCCTCTTACTGGGAAATGCCTGAGGCAGGACTTCACAATATTGCTCTCATATTCTGACCCCAAGGTGACCTTCTGATCAGACATCTACACAATCGCAAACACCAGGAACTCCAATCTCTAAAATGTTATTTTTCTCCACCTCACCCCAGCTCCATTGCTACTGAAACCCCTTACCCATGTCTGTGTTGCATTAAAGTTGACAAATCTAAAACAGAACCCTTGATTCTGCAACTGCCCCAGAGTCTGGTTCCAGGTTCCCTCATGATGGGACACATCCTCTCAGTATTTACCCTTTTATACCCCTTAATAAGCCAATGTGTTTCAATAAGATCCCCTCTCATTCTCCCCCAAATCCAGTGAGTCGAGTCCCAACTTCTTCAGCCTTTTCTTAAAAGGGAGTCCCTGCAAACCAGGGATCATCCCAGTCAATCTTCTCTAAATGCCTCCGATGAAGTGATGTCTTTCCTTATATAAAGGGTCCAAAATGTCTCTCATTACTCCATATGTAGTCTCACTCGCACTTTATAAAGTTGCTCTCAGGTATATACTCCAAACTCTTATACTGCAAATCCCTTCAAACAAGGAACAACGTTTCATCTCCCTTCCTGATGACCTGTTGTAACTGTGTGCTGGCTTTCTGTGTTTCCTGCACAATTACCTCCTGGTCTCTTTTGTGTTGCAGGTTTCTACATTTCTACCATTTAAATAGTCCTCTGTTCTTTTATTAACTCCTCCAAAATGAACAACTTCACATTATCCCAAGTTATGCGCCATTTGCCAACTTGGTGTCCACTTCTCCAACGAATCCCTCTCTGTAAACAGTTTATAATCCTTTTGGAAGTATACTGGTCTGCATTTTCTCGGAGATTCCCCCCTCATTCTTCTCAACCTTTCCAGGGAGCACCGGGCAGTGTGAAGCATGCTGAGTTGCTGTCTTTTCAGAGAGACTCTTTGGAAGGATTGGGAAGATCTTGCTGCCCATTGGTCAGAACTTGCCCATCAAGCTGCATGAGACTTTCACCCTCCATGTCTTATTGATGAGGCACAGCGGCAGCACGGAAGGAAAGAAAAGGAAGAAAATCCTGCTGTCCGCATCTCACTGACTCTTGGAACATTCTCTCCCATGTGTCAAAGATCTGCCCTGTTCAGTCACATGAAGTCCCAAGGTGGAAACTCATAGAAACCCACACAGATTTCCCCCTGAGCTGACTACTGGTCTCCACAAGGGGTGATGTGTACAGTCATCCTGGACCAGGAGGAGGGGATGGTGTGAGTTTCTAACCTGACCTGACAGTGACAGATTTTATAAACTTGTATTACAGGATACTACAGGTGGATATTCAGATAGGATTCTCAGTAATTGTAACGCCAAACTCTGATTGAATTACTCCATTCATCAGGACCTGGATATTTGCACTGTGTGTGAGTATTTTGTTCCAGCTCAATTCCATTTTCTGCATAAAAATTCTCCTTTGAATCAAACCGTCCTGTCAATCGATCTCCCCGAAATCTTCAATATGTGTCCAGGAATCCATTTATGATGAATTGATGAGTGTAAGGTTTAACATCCTGATGTATATGTTTTGTAAGCACTTGTCTCTCAGCTCCCCTCAATTTCCTTTGCTACAAGGAGAACAATCTCAGTTTTCCCAAACCCCTGATTCCCCAGTGTCTGTTTGCTCTCTATAAGGCACGCATCAGGATCGTGTTGGAACATTCTCCACTTGCCTGCATCAGTGCAGCCCTCAACAGTATGAAAGAAAGTTTTCTTTCTCACAGACCCAATGTACCACTAGAGCGTTTTTCTGTCTTGTAGACCGCTGAGATGTTTATTATAGGAATATGACAGGCTCCATTGGACATCAGGTCAGAAAAGGTGATACTAGAATAGATGGCACGTGATTGGTCAATGTTTTTGGGAGAAACGTGAGATGCAGAGTTTTAAGAGGAAATTCAGAAGCTCAGCGCAGGAATTGGAAAGGGCCATCATCAAGTGAGAAATAAACATTGGGCATCCTGAAAGCTGGAAATAACGAAAGGCAGATATAGCAGAGCTTTGAGAGACTGGAGGGGATTAGACATGGGGATGATAATGAAGCTGGAGGAGATGCAAGTTGGAAAGGATTGTGAGGATGGAGGATGTTACAGAGATAGAGAGATTTGTGATAGAGGTTTTTGGATTTTGAGGCTGGAGTGGAATTATAGAGATGAGGAATATTTGTAAGGCTGGATGAGGTGGCACTGATAGGGAGAGTTCCAAACATAGAGGAATTTACAGAGATAACGAGTCATAAAGTTACACAGCATCGACACAGACCCTGTGGTCTAACCAGTCCGTGTCGACCATAAATTCGAACTGAACTAATCGCACCTGCCTCCACTTGGTCCAAGTCCATCCGAGCATTCCCTATTGATATACGGGTCCAAATGTTTTTTTTCCTATTAGAATCCCATTCCCCTACCCTCTTGCTCTACATTTACCCCTGACTAATTCACTCAACCCAATCATTCCTGAACACTATGGGCAATTGAGCACGGCCAGTTCACCTACCCTGTACATCTGTGGATTGTGGGAGGAAACGGGAGCACCTGGAGGAACCCACGCTGTCATGGGGAGGAATATGCAAACTCCACATGGACAGTCACCCAATACAGGAATTGAGCCTGTGTCCCTGGCGCTGAGAGGTAGCAGCACGAACCATTGAGCCACAGTGCCACCCTGAAATTGTAATTGTATTCACATCTATCACGTCCTCTGCAAGTTTGTTCCACATGTGAACCACTCTCTGTGCAAAAACAAAATATAAATCCGGAACTTCTTTTTAAACCCTTCCTTTTCTCACGTTAAAAAGTATGTCCCCAGTCTTGAATTGCGTCCCCTCCTGGAAAGGGCACCTGCTGTTCACATCACCGAAACTCTTCAGGATTTTATAAACCTCTAATCAGGTCACCCCTCAGCCTCCTGTGTGCTCCAGTGAAAAGGGACCCAGCCTATCAGGACTCTGTTTATAATTCAATCCCTCCGTTCCCATCACCATTCTGGTAAATCTCTTCTGAACCTGCTCCAATTTAATAATATCCTTCCTATAACAGCACAACCAGAACTGGGCACAGTATTCCAGAAGAGGCCTCACCAACATCCTGTAATACCTCAACATAACGTCCCAACTCCTATATTCAAAGATCTGAGCAATGAAGGCAAATGTGCTAAAGCCCTTCTGAACCACCCTGTCTGCATGTGACACATAGTTCAAAGACCTGAACCCCTCGGTCTCTTTGTTCCATATCACTATCCGAGGCCCAACTTTTAATCAGTGTAAGTCCTGCCTTCGTTTGTTTTACCAAGATGTAATATTTTGCATTTATTCCAATCCAACAAATCACAAACATCCTTCGAGTATAAAGGCAAGACGAGTATACTTAAGAGTAAAATCAGTAAGGCAAAAAGGGGACAGGACACCGCTTTGGCGAATAGGGAAAGGGTTTTTAGAAATACATTAAGAGCAAATGGGTCACTAGAGAGAGAATAGGCCACCTCAAAGATCAACAAGGCAGCCTATGTGTGAAGACACAGGAGATGGGGTTGTTGGGGGGATACTAAACAAGGGGCATCAGTGTTTACTGTGGAGAAGGACAGATTTGTGGGGGTTGTCAAGATTAGAGATCGTGAGGGTGATGAGACAGGAGGAGATTGGAGGATGTTATAGAGATTGACATGTTTGTGATACCAGAGATAGTGATGGTTCTGAGGCTAGAGAGGACTTCTAGAGATAAGGAAGAGTTAAGTCTGGATGAGGTGACCGTGATCTGGGGAGTTGTGAGGATGGAGGAATTCACAGAGATAGCGAGAATTAGTCATGAAGTGATACAGCATAGTAACAGACCCTGTGGTTAAACCAGTCCGTGTCGACCATAATTCCCAACTAATCTAATCGCACCTGCCTCCGCTTGGTCCACATTCATCCAAACATTTCCTATTTATGGACTTGTCTAAATGTCTTTTAAACATTGTAATTGTATTCACAGCTGCCTCTTTTTCTGGGAGTTCACTTCACACATGTAAAAGTAAAAACAAATCCCCAATTAGTTTTTCAAACCTTTCTCATCTATTTTCAAATTGTATGCACCCAGGTCTTGAATTCCACCCCCCCCCCCACCACCTCTTACGCTTGAGTGAAAAAGCATCCCAGCCTATCCAGCTTCTCCTTGTGACACAATCCCTCCATTCACAGCAACATCCCGGTTAGTCTCTTCCGAATCCGCTCCGATTTAATAATATCCTTCCTATAACAGCACAACCAGAACTGGACGCAGTATTCCAGAAGAGGCCTCCCCAACATCCTGTACAGCCTCAACCTAAATTCCCAACTCCGGTACTCAGAGGTCTGAGCAATGAAGGTAAGTGTGCTAACCACCTTCTTAACCACCCTGTCTACATGTGACACAGACTAAGAAAACCTGAACCCCTCGGTCTCTTTGTTCCATATCACTACTCAAAGCCTTACTTTTAATTAGTGTAAGTCCTGCCCTTGTTTGTTTTATCAAGATGCAATATTTTGCATCAGTATTTACTGTGGAGAAGGACACGGGAGATGTAAAATGTGGGGAAATAAATGGTTACATCTTGAAAAATGTCCATACTGCAGAGTTCTGGATGTCTGGAAATGCATAAAGGTGGATCAATCCCCAGGCTTTGATCAGGTGTATCCAAAAAATTCTGTAGGAAGCGATGGAAGTGATTTCTGGGCCTCTTGCTGAGATTTTTGTATTATTGATAGTCACAGCTGAGGTGTCAGAAGACTGCGGGTTGGTTAATATGGTGCTACTATTTAACGAAGGTGGTTTGGACAAGCCAGGGAACTACAGACGCTGTGCTAGACTAGGTGTTGGAGGGAGCCCTGAGCGATAGGATTTGCGTGTATTTGGAAAAGCACGGACTGATTAGGGATAGTCAGCATAACTTTCTGCATGGGAAATCATGTGTCACATACTTGATCTGGTTTTTAAGAAGTAACAAAGAGGATTGATGAGAGAAGAGTAGTAGATGTGATCTATATGGACTTCAGTAAGGCATTCGACAAGGTTCCCCATGGGAGACTGGTTAGCAAGGTTAGATCTCATGGAAGTAGCCATTTGGATATAGATCTGGCTCAAAGGCAGAAGACAGAGGGTGGTGGTGATGGATGATTATTTTTCAGACTGGAGGCCTGTGACTAGTGGAATGCCACAAGGATCGGTGCTGGGTCCACTACCTCTCATCATTTATATAAATGATTTGGATGTGAACACAGGAGGTATTGTTAGTAAGTTTGTAGATGGCATCAAAATTGGAGGTGTAGTGGACAGTGAAGAAGGTTACCTCAGATTTCAATGGGATTTTGATCAGATGGGCAAATGGGCTGAGGAGTGGCAGATGGAGTTCAATTCAGATAAGTGCGAGGTGCTCTATTTTGGAAAAGCAAAGCTTAGCAGGACTGATACACATCATGGTCAGGTCCTGGGGAGTGTTGCTGAACAAAGAGACCTTGTTGTGCAGGTTCATAGCTCCTTGAAAGTAGAGGCGCAGGTAGATAGGATCGTGAAGGTGTTTGGTATGATTTCTTTTATTGGCCAGAGTATTGAGTAAGAGAGTTGGGAGGTCATGTTGCGGCTGTTCAGGACATTGGTTTGGCCACTCTTGCAATATTCTGCGCAATTCTGTTCTCCACCTGTCAGAAGGATGTTGTGTAACTAGAAAGGTTCACAGAAGATTTATAAGGATATTGCCAGGGTTGGAGGGTTTGAGATATAGGGAGAGGCTGTACAGGCTGGGGCTGTTTTCCCTGGAGCGTCAGAGGCTGAGGCGTGATCTCCGAGATTTATAAAATCATGAGCATGGATCGGATAGATAGACAAGGTATTTTCACTGGAGTGGGGGAGTCCAGAACGAGGGGGCATAGATTTAGCGCGAGAGGGGAAAGATATAAAAGGGACCTAAGGGGCAACTTTTTCATGCGACAGTGGTGCGTTTATGGAATGAGCTGCCAGAGGGAGTTGTGAAGGCTGGTACAATTGCATCATTTATTAGGCTTCTGAATGGGTATATGAATAGGAAGGGTTTAGAGGGATATCGACCAAGTGCTGGCAAATAGGACGAGATTAGGTTCGGATATCTGGTCGGTATGGACGAGTTTGATTGAAGGGTCTGTTTCCATGCTGTATGTCTGTGACTCGCAGCCGGGGATCAGCTCAGTGGGTTTCAGTCTCTTAAAAGGTAAATCTTACTCTGTTGCGGATTGTAAAAAGTAAAACATTCAGTAGGGTGAGTGTTTACTAGTTTAAATGCCTCTGTTATGATCTTTTGGTTGAATGTTTTAAATATAAAATACAGGTACCAATGTATTCGAGAGTAGTCTTTTGTAAAGCTGTAAGACTCTGCCTTTTTCTGGATCTACAGATTAAGGTGCAGAGATGGCCATTCGTACAGTGATGTGCACTTCCTGGAGGAGAGTAGGGGGAGTTTGAATGATCCTGATGATAGCCTGCAGGAAGTGATGCAAGTCCTCTTGGATCACATGGATCAGATGGAGCAGTACTTAATGGTAATGAAGAATTTACAAGAGTCAGGATGTGTGATAGGTGGCAGTTTCAGGCCGGAAAACTGCCGATACAGTCAGGTAGATGGGTTACCTCTCGGAAAGGTAGGAGAGGGAGGTAGGTAGAGCAGGAGTCTCCTGTGGAGAAAGTGAGGACTGCAGATGCTGGAGAACAGAGCTGAAAAATGTTTTGCTGGAAAAGCGCAGCAGGTCAGGCAGCATCCAAGGAGCAGGAGAATCGACGTTTCGAGCATAAGAAGGGCTTGTGCCAGAAACGTCAATTCTCCTGCTCCTTTAATGCAGCCTGACCTGCTGCGCTTTTCCAACAACACATTTTTTCAGCCATGAGTCTCCTGTGGCTATCCCCATCTCAAACATGTTTACTGTTTTGGATAATGTAGGTTGTCATAGACTTCCAGGGAATGTTGCACTGACAGCCAAGTTACTGTTACTGAGATTGGCTCCACTATAATGAGAGGTCTATCAGATTCCAAACGCTCAAGGATGATAAGGGACTTTCTAGTTGGGCACAGACTGCTGTTTCTGCAGCTAACAGTGAGACATCAGAATGGGGTGATACCTCCCTGGTGCCAGGGTCAAGGATGTTTCGGACAGGTAGCAGAATATTCTCAAAGGAAAGAATGACCAGTGGGAGGTCATTGTACATTGGTACCAATGAAAAAGGAAGGGGAAAAGATAAATGGCCTGATGAGAGAATATAGCAAATTAGCCTGGAGTATAATAAACCAGGTCCTCGGTCATAATATGTGGATTACTCCAGGTGCTCCATGCTCGTGAGACTAGGAATAGCAGGATGGAGGAGATGAATGATTGGCTAAGGAGCTGGTGTAGGGCAGAAGGATTCACATCTTTTAATCATTGTAATCTCCTCTTGAGTAGAGTTGATGTGCATAAGAAGGATGGATTGTACCTGAATTGGAAGGTGTCTGATATCCAAGCAGGGAGATTTGCTCGTGCTACTCAGGAGTCATTAAACCAGTGAGGGAGTGTGGGTAAACTCAAAGAGATAGTGAGAAAAGAGGTAAGTCTGAGGCTGGTACAGTTCAGAAGTCAGGCGGTCAAGGCAGGCAAGGGCAAGGCACAGAACCAGGTGGAACTGACAAGTTACACTGCATTTACTTCAATGCAAGAGGCCTGACAGGGAAGGCAGATGGGCTCAGGGTATGGTTTTGAACGTGGCACTGGGATATCATGGGTATTACAGAAACGTTGCTCAGAGATGGGTAGGACTGGCAGCGTAATGTTCCAGGGTATCGATGCAAGAGGAAGGATAGAAAGGGGGACATGAGAGGGGGCGGAGTGGCCTTTTTGTTTAGGGGTAGCATTACAGTTGTGCTGAGGGAGGATATTCTGAGATTACGTCCAGCGAAGTTACTTAGGTTGACCTGGGAAATAAGAAAGGGATGATCACCTTGTTGTTATTACCTGCGTGGGTTTCGTCTGTTTGCTGTGGTTTCCTCCCACTATCTAAAGATATACAGGTTGGGTGGATATTCCAGGCTGAATTGGCCATATTGTTCAGGGATGTGCAGGCTAGGTGGATTAGCCGTGGGAAATGCAGCGTTACAGGTTTAAGGTAGGAGGCTTTGAGGGTCAGTGTGGATGTGATGGGCCGAATGGCCTGCTTCCACACTCAGGATTCTCTGATAATTCTACTAGTTTTAAAATAGTTACAGAAAATAATAAACCAGATCTAAACGGTGTTCTAAATTGGACAAAGGCGAATTTTGACGGTACAAGGCGAGAACCTTCAATATTTCTTTGCTATTCCCAGGTAAAGGGATGGCTGGAAAGTGGGAACAAAAGAACAGAAGGAAGAGGAGCAGGAGTAGGCTACCTGGCCCCTCAAGCCTGCTCTGCCATTCAATAAGCTCAGGGCTGATCTTTTCATGGCCTCAGCTCCACTTTCCTGTTCTCTCACCATAACCCTTAATTCCTTTCCTGTTCACAAATCTACCTTTTGACCTAACGATAGTCAAGTTGATAACGTCAACTGCTGCACTCAGCAGCAAATTCCACAGATTCACAGATTTATCTGAAGAAGTCCATCCTGATCTCAGTCCTAAATCTGATATCCCCTTATTTTGACTCTCTGCTCCCTATTTTGCTCTGTCCCCAGTGGAAATCACCTCCCTGCTTCAAGTTTATCTACTCCCTTAATAATTTCAATTTTTTTCCTATCCAACCCCCCGATACTTCGAAATTCCAATGAGTATAGAACTAGTTTTCTCAATCTCTCTGCATACGCCAACCCTCTGAAATCCTGACTCAAACTAGTGATCCTCCACTGCACCCTCTCCAGTGCCAGTACATCCTTCCTGAACTAAGGATACCAAACCTGTACACAGTACTCCAGGTGTGGCCTCTCCAGCACCCTGTACAGCTGCAGCATAACCATCCCTCTAGCAATGAAGGACAATATTCCCTTCACTGTCTTATTTACCTGCTGCACCTGCAAACCAACTTCCTGTGAATCATGCACAAGAAAACCCAGCTCCCTCTGTACAGCAGCCTGCTGCAAGTTTTCACCATTTCATCAGTTAGCTGTTAGTCCGACCAAAATGGAGGACCTCACATTTCCCAACATTGTCCTCCATCTGTTCGACCCTTACCCACTCACTTAACCTATCCGTATCCCTCTGCAGACTTACAGTGGCCTCTGCACACATTGCTCTACCACTCAGCTTAGTGTTGTCTACCTTTCATGAATCGATGCTGTGTCTGCTCTGAGACAATTTCTATCCAGATAGCTCACTATTTCTTCCTTGAGAGATCGAGCATTTCCCCCACTACAGATGTTATGCTAACAGGTCCATTTAAAAATATTGGCATCACATCTGCAGCTATCTAATCTGTCAGAACCGTCCCAGAGTCCAGCACATTTTAGTGAATTATCACGAGTGCGTTTGCTATTTAGCCTCTGCCATCTGTTATAGTCTCCTGGGATGCACTCCATCACGGCCAGACGACCCATCTACCTTTCGGCTGTTATCCTTCCCAACACTACCTCTTTACTGAGAATGCTTCTATGTCCTCATCTGCCATTGCATCCATAGGCCTGCAACAACGAGAGTACACAGACAGTATGTTCCTGTTAAGGCCAAGGCTGGGAGGTGTAAGGAATGCTGCCTGTCGAGAGAAATTGAGGGCCTGGTCAAGAAAATGAAGGAGGGATATGGCAGTTACAGGGTTTGCGTGAATCCCTCCAGGAGTAAAAGGGCAGTAGGAGTATAGTCGGGGGAAACCATGAGGGCTAAAAGGGGACATGAGATAGCTTTGGGAAATAGGTTTAAGGGAGAACCCAAAGAGATTCGACAAATACACCTAGGACAAAAGAGTAACCAGGCAGAGATTAGGGACCCTCCAAGATCAGCAAGGCTGTCTGTGGAACCATCGGAGGTGGCAGGATTTCATGTCAGCTTTTACTTAGAGGATGTGGAAGTGAGACAGTTTGGAAAAATAAATAGTGATAACTTGACAAGTGTCCATATTACAGAGAATGAGGTACTGGATATCTTATAATACATAAAGCTGAATAAATCCCTGGGACCTGATCAGGTGTGTCCCAGAACTTTGTGGGAAGTTAGGGAAGTGATTGCCGGGCCCCTCGCTGAGATATTTGTATCACCAATAACCACAGGTGATGTGCTGTAAGACGGGTGCCATTATTTGAGAAAGGTGATGAGGAAAGTCCAGGGAACAATACACCGATGAGCCTGAAGTCAGGCAAGTTGCTGGAAGGGTTCTCAGGGACAGGATTTGGATGTAATTGGAAAGGCAAGAAATAATTAGGGATAGTCAGCATGGCTTTGTGCATGGAAATCACTAACTTGGTCTTCAGAAAGACGTTCAACAAGGTTCAACATAACAGACTGGTTAACAAATTATACAAAATTGGCTGGAAAATTGGAGACAGAGGATAGTGGTGAAGGGTTGCTTTTCGGACTGGAGATCTGTGATGAGCAATATGGTGTAAGGATTGGTGTTGGGTCCACTGCTTTTCATCATTTATATAAATGATTTCTATGTGAATATAGGAGCTATGATTAGTGACTTTACACAGACATCAAAATTGGAGATGCAGTGGACAGGGAAGAAAGTTACCTCAGAGAACAATGAGACTTCAAACAACTGGGCTGAGGAGTGGCAGATGGAGTGGAATTCAGATAAATGTGAGGTGCTGCATTTTGGAAAAACAAATCAGGGCAGGACTTATACATTTAATGGGAAGGGCCTGGGGAGTGTTGCTGAACAAAGAGATGTTGAGGTGCAGGTTCATAGTTCTTTGAAAGTGCAATAGGCAGGGTGGTGAAGAAGGCATTTGGTTAACTTGCATTTATTGGTCTGTGCATTATGTATAGGAGTTGCGACATTATTTTGCAGCTGTACAGGACATTGATTCAGCCATTTCTGGAATTCTGATTTTAGTCCTAGGCTCCCTGCTATCGGAATGATATAATAAAACATGAAAGGATTCAGAAAAGGTGTGCAAAGATGTTTCTAGGGTTGAGGGTTTGACCCATACAGAGAGGCTGAATAGGCTCGGGCTGTTTTCACTGGAGCATCGGATGCTGAGAGGTGACCTTCGAGGTTGATAAATCGTGAAGGACATGGTTAGGGTGAACAGCCAGGGTCTTATTCCCAGGTTAGGGGAGTCCAAAACCAGAGAGCACAGACGGGAGGTGTGAGGGAAAAGATTTAAATGCGATCTAAAGAGCAATGTTTTCAAGCTGAATATGGTACGTGTATGGAATGAGCTGCCAGAGGAAGTGTGGAGGCTGGTAGGATTACATTTAAAAGGCATCTGATTGGGTACGTGTTTAGGAAACGTTTAGAAGGATAAGGGCCGAGTGTTGGCAAATGGGACGAGATTAATTTAGGATATCTGGGCGGCATTGACTAGTTGGACCCAAGTGTCTGTTTCTGTGCTGTGCATCTCTATGACACTAATAAATTCAAATTAAGATAGATTTCTCTTTTATGGAGAGCTAGCAAAAGACCTGACAATTCTCCTTGGAGCTGAGAAGCTTAATCAGTCATTTCAACCAGAAACAGATTTGTTTCCAGGATATTTAATTTACAGAAACACTGAGAGAATTTATTGTCACAATTTTTAGTAACTACTTTCAGGTAATTGGCAAATAATGCAGGTTAAAAATGTGAAGGTTATTTTACTCAGTAGGTTCTGAGCATCTGGAAAAGCTTGAACCACAGCTAGATGCAGCTTTTGTTATTTTCAAAAAAGATTTGGAATTTAACTATTTGAGGATAAATGTGGAGGGCTACTGGTAAATGGGAGTGGAGAAAGGGCAGATTGGCAGCATCTCCAGATGGAGAGAGTACAGCCCCAATGGGCTGAATAACCCCCAGGCCCTGGGCTCTGTGATACTGCCCCATTCACTGAATGATGAAGCTCATCCCAGGGCAGAGCCACAGTCATGTACAGCAAGGAAACAGCCCCTTTAGTCAAACCTGTCCACACCGACCAGATATCCCAATCTATTCTAGTCCTATGTGACAGCAGTTAGCCCATATCACTCTACGCCCTTCCCATTCATATACCCATCCAGCTGCCTTTCAAATGGTGGAACTATACCAGCTGTCACCACTTCCCTGACAGTAGATTCCATACACGCACATGAAAAAAGTTGCCCCTTGGGTCTCTTTTATATCATTCTCCTCTCACCTTAAACCTATGCCCCCTCGTTCTGGACTTCCTAACCCCAGGGAAAAGGCCTTGTCTCTGTATCCCATCCACGCCCCTCATGATTTTATAAACCTCTGAGGTCACCCCTCAGCCTCCTACCACTCAAGTCACAAAGGGACCCGGCTGATTGATGGCAGCTTCAGACCAATAGGGGAGTTGGTGTAATCCTCCCGCCAATGGGAGTGAATGAGGGGTGTGGCCAGCAGGCCAACACGTGACCATGAGCTGTGCAGGTGCAATGTCACTGTGAGGGGGGACCCAGTGAGTGTGAAGAGAGTGGGAGAGACAGCAGAGACTGGGAGAGAAATTGAGTTTGTGTACTGGGTGGGTTGATAAACACACGATGCAGGCTGCTAGACCTGAATTATAAACTCCCAGTAAATGAAAACCAAAGGAATTGCGGATGCTGTGAATCAGAAACAACAACCAGAAGATCCTGAAAATGCTCAGCAGGTCTGGCAGCATCTGTGAAGAGAAGTCAAAGTTAACATTTCTGATCCAATGACCCTTCGTCAGAACTGATGTTCCTGAGAAACAATGTTGGTTTATATGCAGAAGGTAGGGTTTAAGGTGTAAATGATAGGTGGTGATAGATTCCAAAGAACGTGATGGGAGCAGTTGGACAAATGAGTGCATAACGATCTGGCTGGGGGAGGGTGAATAGCTGTTTATGGAGACTGTTAGTGACTAACCATAGGTAGTGTGTAATTGCAGGCGATGTAATAACAGGGCCTGGTCTATGGGATGGGGGCTAGGACACTAGTACGTAGGAGGCTTAGGACTTAAAATTATGGAATCCAATATTGAGGCCAGAGGGCTGAAGGGTCCCCAGGTACAAGATGAGGTGATGTTCTTCCAGCTTGTGTTAAAGTGTGGCGCTGGATGTGCACAGCAGGTCAGGTAGTATGCAAGGAGCAGGCGAGTTGACATATTGGGCCTAAGCACTTCTTCAGGAATGTGAGGGTGGGGAAGAGGACAGATAATAGGATGGGTGTGTAGGGCTGGTGGGAAGGTCGTTGGGAAGGCAATAGGGAAATGCAGGTGGAGGTAATGGTGAGAGGGTGGAGTGGATATTTGGGAAGGAAGATGGACAGATGGGACAGTTTGAGGGCGGTGCTGAGTTGGAGGGTTGGATCTGAGATAAGGTCGGGGAGAGGAGATGAGTAAATGTTGACAAGTTGTTGAAGGGTCGCTCCATCCCACCTATTATTTACTCTTTTACCCCTATCTCCTGCAGTCCAAAGACGTGTAGGTTAAGTGAATTGGCCAAGCTAAATTTCCCGTCGTGTTCAGGGATGTGAAGGTGAGGTGCGTTGTTCAGGAGAAATTTAGAATAACAGAGTTGCGGAATGGGTCTGGGTGGGATACTCTTCGGAGGGTCAGTGTGGATTTGTTGGACCGAATGGCCTGTTTCCACACTCTAGGGAGTCTAATTTTCCCAGCTGCCATCGGTTCTGAGGAAGGGTTACTGGACCCGGAATGGCCCTTGTTGTGTGCAGGAGCCGGAAACTGGGAAGGGGGATTGGCAGCGGAAACCGGGAGAAAATGATTCAGTTTGGACTGGGAGGTTTTATTTACACGTCTGTACAGGATGTTAGTCCTGAATTAGAAACTCTTGGTCCCATGTTTACAGCAAATGGGAAAACGGTTGTGGGCCTCAGTCAGTGATAGGTCCTGGGTTATGGCCGCCATTTTTACTGGGGGCACGGTACAGCAAGGTGCATGGACATGTCCTCTTCCTGGGTGGGGGAGGGGTGATTTGAAAGAGGAGCATTTACACATCAGACACATACCGGAGAAATATTTGTCTTTCCAATTCATCCTGCACTGGCTGAGATTTGTTTTGTGAATTCTCTTTATGGGATATTAAATGAGAATAATTGAGGACGGGATTTCAAAAAAGCAGATTTCTGCACTCAGCGGAGTCATCAGGCTCTGAATATCATGAGCATTTTACTGTGGAAGGAGAAAGGGTTGTCTGTTCTGTCTCTGGTAAAATATCTTCAATACTTTTGTAAAGCAAAATGCAGAAAGATGTTCACATTTGTGGTTGAATCCCCCATGGGCGATTTGGCCTGAGTGGGAGCACAGAATTATCTAAATTATACCTAGTCTCTTTGCAGGAACTGTCAGATTTAGTCCCAATCACTCACTTCATGATGTTAACCTGTAAACTCCTAATTTTCAACTCCCTGCAAAATTCTCATTAAAATTTTTTGTGAACTCAAATTCCAGCACATTTTCAGGTGGAATGTTCCAGGTTCTGACAACTGTCTGTTCATCCAGAAATTGCTGAGGTCCATGTTGACGCTGGGGTTACAAAGGGCTGAGCTGAAAGATGAGATGCAGTTCCTGAGCTCCCATTGCGATGCATAGGGACAGGACAGGATGCTGAGGGCAGTGTAGGTGTGAGCAGACAATGAAAATGACAGGGCTGCACTGAGTGTTGCTTGACTTAATGAGTGCGTTTTGGAGTTGGGTGTAAACAGAGGGAGGTGAGACAGGGAGAAGTTGAAGCTGAAACTCTGGTTTAGTTCAGGCCATTGAGAAATTCACATGGTCCCAATGGGAACAGCCAATTTGTAAGTGATATCTGCAGAGTATTTGTTAAGTTTTTGAAATATGATGTATGAGCTTAAATAAAGATCGGGGCTTTTGATGTATAATGGAAATGTTTGAAGTGAAGGAAGGTTGAAAGTTCTTTTAAATTCTCTTAATGGGAGTAATTAGCTGAATCTAGAGAGACGTTGTGACAGGAGCCCTCAGACCTGTGGTGTGCTCCTCTTGTACAATGTGGGAAATAAGGGATACTTTCAGTGTCCCTGATGGCTATGTGTGCAGGAAGTGGGCCCACCTACAGCTGCTGGGAAACTGCTTTTCAGACCTGGAGTTATGAGTGGACTCGTTGTGGAGTCATCTGAGAATATTATGGACAGCACGTTTAGTGAGTTTGTCACACTGTAGGTGAGGGTTACACAGGCAGAAAGAGAATGGGTGACCATCAAACCAAATAAAAGGCTCAGGAAGGCAGTGCAGGAATCCCCAGTGATCATCCACTTCTCAAAAAGATACTGAATCCTGCTTGGGATTCTGTTGGGGGTGAATGCGTGGAGTGGCTTCTCGGGAAATCAGCAACAGCCAGGTTCATGATACCACAGATAGCTCTGCTGTACAGAACCGGAGGAAAGACAGTGGCAGGGCTATAGTGACAGGGGATTCAATGGTCAGGGGTACAGGCTGGCACTTCTGTGGCCACAGACATGATGGTATGTTACCTCCCTGGTGCCAGGATCCGCGATTATCATGGAGCAGCTGGAGGGTAAAGTCAGTGGTTGTGGAACACACCGATACCAATGACATCACTTAACAAAGGGATGAGATCCTGAAAGCTGGATATAGGGAGATCAGGGATACAGTAAAATGTAGCTCCTGAAATAAAATAATGTCAGACTTACTCACAGTGCCATGTGCTCGTGAGAGCAGGAATAAGAGGACAGATCAGTTGGACGTGTGACTGGCGAAATGTTGGACCAGAGAAGGGTTTAGATTCTTCCGGCACTGGGACCGTTTCTGGGTGGGTCCTGTACCAGCCTGACCGGTTACCCCTGGGCAAGCTCGGAGAAATCTCCTGGTGGAGTGTTTTGCCAGTCCCATTGGTGTCGTTTTAACGAGTCTAACAGGGGGATGGGAACTAAAGTGTAGGCTTAGATGGGTCAGATTCAGGACAGGGAATGGGAGGTAGAAGATTAGTGATGTAGTCAGCAGCTCAGAAAGCCAAAGGAAAGGAGGATGAAATGAAGATTGAGTCCCTCTTCATCCATCAGTCCTGACATCCCAGGAATTATAGTCAGCAAAATATGGAGCTGTACAGCTCTCTGACTCGAAGTGCTTGAGCAAAATGGGGGAAATCCACAATAAAAACAAAAAGTGCTGGAGATCCTCAGCAGGTCGGGCAGCATCCGAAATGGTGACAGATGCAGGAAACATTGCAGCCTTGAAGAAGTGTTGAGATGATCACACCAGGCACTACAATAACGGTTACACGCTGAGTGCCAGAACGTGGGACGAGAATTAATAGGTCCTTGATGACCAGCATGAATAAGATGGGGCTGGAAAGGTGACGTTTCAGGTCAAGACTATTCATCAGGGCTGACAAAGGGTTCCGACCCAAAACATCAACCATCCTGCTCCCGTGATGCAGCCTGACCTGCTGCACTTCCCCAGATCCACATTGTATAAACTCTGACTTCCAGCATCTGCAGCCCATAACTATCTCCACATCCCAGGACTCAGGCTGGTGACCCTACTTTACTGTCTCAATAACCAGGAGAGCCTTCCTTGCGAAAGGGGAACAAAGGTATACACTGTACTTCAGGTGTGGTCTCACCAAGGCCCTTCCAGAAAGGGATCCCTGCTCCTGTACACGAATCCTCTCACTGGGAAGGTCACCCATCATTTACATTCTCCACTGCTTCCCACTCCTGCCTACTTCCGAAAAAGAGGGAATCGCAGAGAAACATGGAATCAAATGAGGTCAGAGTCTCTGGTATAAAACTGTTGAACACAATGTCCCCATCTTCTACATACTGGCCACCAAGCGCACATGCCTGGTGTGATAATCTAACCACTTCTTCAAGGCTGCAATGTTTCCTGCATCTGTCAGCGTTTCAGATGCTGCCAGACCTGCTAAGGATTTCCAGCACTTTCTGTTTTCACTGCTGTAGAGTACTGAAAGGGGGGATTTGCAGTTGAGAAATTCAAATTGAACTTCATGTTCAGTTTTGATAGTTACTTGATCCGTGCTGATCTGAATATCATTGGCCTTTTCATCTGGATGGAAAGGTGGTGCATTCTGTTCGTGGGCGAATATTTCAAATCTCAGTGTGATTGGGGAAAAAAGTACTGAGACAGTGAAGTCTATGTTAGCGTGGGGATTGTGGAGAGAGATTTCATTGGTTCTTGAAAGTCTAAAAAATCATGGCACATTTCCCTGGAAGAGGTAAGCCATAGATTGGTTTTGTATGAGGGCAATTAACCATGAAACCAGAAAGACAAAAGGATACCTGCATCATGGAAAAAGCTATGAAAATGGGATTGTTGTAACGGGGTAAGTTATTGATCATTGATTGTAATCCATTGGCGTTGTCATGTCTGTTCCAGCGCCATGGGGAAACACTGGAAAAGTGATGAACGCAATGTTATTAAACTATTATTGTTCAGTTATTAAACTGAAAAAGGTGCAGAAGAAATTTACAAGGGTGATGCCAGGGCTCAGGGATCTGAGTTACAGGGAGAGGTTGGACAAGTGAGGGCTTTTTTGTTTAGAGCAGAGGAAACCAAGGGGGAATATTTTATAGAAGTGTATAAGATCATGCGAGGCGTGGGTAAGGTGAATGCACTCAGTCTTTTTCCCAAGGAACCAAGGACTGGAGGGCATCAGTTTAAGGTTAGAGGAGAAAGAATAAAAGGGAAGCTAAGGGGCAACTGTTTTATACAGAGGGTGGTACGCATATGGAATGAGCTGCCAGTGGAAGTGGTTGAGGCGGGTACACTAACAACATGTAAAAACATGGACAAATACATGGATAGCAAAGTTTCAGAGGAAGGTGGGCCAAGTGCAGGGAAATGGGGTTAGCATGGATGGGCATTCTGATCGGCATGGGCCATTTTGGGCCAAAGGGCCTGTCTCTGCTGTAGGATGCAGTAAGTAAGTGCATTTGCTATTTGTCCCCCTAACTCTGTTGGTATCCTGGGATGTATTCCATCAGGGCAATGAGACTTGTGTACCTTTAACTCCATTAGCTTGCCCAGCTCTAACTCTTTCACGATAATGGTTATTATCTAGGTCCTCACCTTCCTCAGTCTCCTTATCAATTACTGGCATGTTCTTCGTATCCTCCATTGTGAAGACTGACTGCTGTGTACTCATCTTCCTGAACCCTGCTGGATAGGAATTACAAGGCACAGAACTCTGAGAGGTCTTCTTTGAGTATTTATTGATGAGACGTGGTCGTTACCTGGGTATTTTACGTGCAAAACGCCTTTAGGCAGCATCAGGTCCGATGTACGGCTCCCATTCTTCTACCTTTGTGATTTGTGACTTTACATAGAGACTGTCTCTCAGGATGATCTCCATGGCAACAACAGTTAAAAATTCTAGTTCAGTTCAACTCTGTTGATAAACCACACACCACTCCACCCCATCCCCCCACACCCCCCGTGGCTCCCTCAAGTACCTGACAGGCGCTTCAGTTTCAGTGGGGCTGTCTGTCAGGATTCTGATGTGGAGGAGCCGGAGTTGGGGTGGGGTGGGCAAAGTTAAAAACCACACAACACCAGGTTATAGTCCGACAGGTTTATTTGGAAGTACAAGTTTTTGGGGTGTGCTGTGATTTTTAATTTGATCAGGATTATCTCTCTGGTAACTGTTAAATGCTTCAACAATTACAGAGGCCATATGTTCCCCAAACAATAGGTTTCCCTCTAACAGTGTAAACTGCTATTCTGGCCCTGGGCATAGCTACTCATCACTATTTATACCCAATCCCATTAAGCTTTCAGTTGACCTTTGAAGTTTTTCTAATCTCCTAATTTCTCCTTGGTTTTGCCAATTTGTATGCCTTCTATTTCAATTTGATAGACTCCCTTATTTCCTTAGACACCCCCGGCAGATTACTCCTTTTCCGACAGTCCTTCCTTTTCACTGATATATACTTTTGCTGAGCACTTCGAAAAATTACTTTGATATTCCTCCACTATCTGTAAACTATCTCACCGTAAAGTCTTTGCTCCCAGTCTACATTACCAACTCCTGCCTCGTCCTATTGTAGTCTTCTTTGTTTAAGCACAGGATCTTAGTACTGGATTTAATCTACCCGCTTTCCATCTGTGTTCTAAATTCAACCAGATATATCACGCGTCTTTTGTTAGATTACGAGGTGAGGCGATGTTTCCTGGGTGTTTTGGTTTTCATTATCAGTGACCTTGGCTTTGTAATAAATTGCAGAATAGATATTCACAAAACAGTATTCTGGACAGTGTGAATGTACCACACAGTCTATAACCATAAATCACTGTTACCCCTCAGTTTAAAATTGCAAAATCATTATCTTCTACACACTTCCTCACTATCTCAGTTTTGAATACTATTCCACTTGACTATCCGACATTTTCCGAAAATCTCCTTTGGTGAAGTTGGTGAGTTTTGATTCCGCTTTCCAGTTATTACCGTAAGAAGATAAGCGCTGGGCACAGGAGAGGCAATGCAGCCCTTCGAATCAACTCCACCATTTAATACCATGATGATTGAGCTCACCTCGGTCTCAGCTGGATTTTCCCGCCTTCTCTCTGTCTCTCTCACCCTTCAGCTCATTGCAAATTAAAAATCTGTATCTGTCCATTAAATTTGCTCATTGTCTTGGCATCCACTGCGTTTTGAATAGGGAATTCCACAGATTCACAACACATCAAGATAGGTACATTCTTCTTCATGAGAATAGAATAGAATCCCTACAGTGCAGAAGCAGGGTATTCATCCATCGAGTCCACACCAATCCTATAATGAGCATCCCATTCAGAGTCACCCATTCCCAGTATTTCCCATGGTTAATGGCTTAACCTGCACATGCATGGACACTGTGGTTTAGCATGGCAAATCCACCTAACCTGCACATCTTTGGACTTTGGGAAGAAACTGGAACACCGAACAAAACCATGCAGCCACTGGGAGAACGTGTAAACTCTACACAGTCACCTAAGGGTTGAATCAAACCAGAATCTCTCAAGCTGTGAGGCTGAGGTGCGAGTCACTGAGCCACCTCTGCCTAAAACTGCTTCCCCGTATTGACCCCTCCACCCTGCAATTGACTGAATCTATATTCCTTACGTCAGAAATTGGGATGTCTAACCAGATGTCTCAGTAAAACCCAGTGACAAGCCATATGTCCTTGTCTGTCTGAATGGGGATCCTATACATAACACCCTTCCACCCCACACATTTCATTCACTTTCCAGAGACAGGCCTCCAGTGACTTCATGGGGACTGAAACTCCCACAATCCCTGAGGCAGGGACAATACATGTGTGGGGAAACCCGGCACTGTACATGTGCAGAATGTTAGCAGGTTTTGGAGCACGTGTTTTGGGGTAATTAGGGGAAAGTATTTCACACTGTGATTGGCTAGAGGAGGAACGTATCTGCTTGTAGTATTGATCAGTTGGGGGGTCAGAGTGTCACTACACCCTCGTGGGACCACTCTCCATCCCCAGTTCATTGTAATGCTGGGAATAAACTAATGGGAAACAAGGAAGAATCTGACTCATTCTCCCAGACTTAAGGTTCCTCTTCTGTCCAGGATGTGCCACCTCCCTTTCTGTTTCTGTCTGTTTCATTCTGTTCTTATATTATTGTCTTGCAACAACTGAAGGGAAAGGAAGTGAACCCAGAAAGGGTGCAGAGTCTAACCAGGGACAGGAAGTGATGGCATGGATCTGTTTATCAGTAACTCCATGAGAATGGGGAGGGTGTTCATTAGGGGCAGCAGAGTCAGAATGGTAGGAGAGAGTAAGTGGACTGGAGGGTTACAGCTTCGGGGGAAGAAAGGGGAAAAAGATATTCCAGAGAAACTAGAATAGTCTGTTCTGAATTTCTAATCTGTGCATATTCCTTTATACAGGGTGCGAGACGGTGAAGATTTGCAGACTGAAATCTCAAAATCATGTGCAGATTGTGATTAAGTTGACCAGTATTTGAAGAACCAAAGATGGAGAATCACTGGACCAATATCCTGCAACACTCTCCCTCCCAGCATTGTCGGTCTATCTGCGCCAAATGGACTGCGAATGGTTCAAGACAGCAGCTCACGACCATCTTCTCAATGGTACCTAGAGATGGGGAATAAATGCTGGCTGAGCAAGTGATGACCATATCCTGGAAATGGGTTCTATCTCTAGTTGCTGAAACCCAGTTGATGTTACTGCAGGATGATGAGGGACGCTGAGTGTGTCCTCCAGGAAGCAGCACCATCACATTACCCCTGCCTACACCCAGCAATAACACAGCAACATCACTGGTATATAAGGCAGTGAAGCCCAAGGAGGACTGAAATATAGTTCTTCGTGGTAAAGTCATGAAAGGGGATTGGAACAGAGCAGGAACAGGAGACTGATCTGGATGGTCAGCTGTTTCCCATTGAATGGTGGAGCCAGATTCAAAGGTCGAATGGCCTTCTCCTGCTGCTATCTCCCAGGTACGCATATAGCCAATGGCCCCAGGTAGGAAGAAGTAGTCAGGGCAGGGATTCTGCAGGAGATTGCACTTCCACATCTGTTTTCAGTGAGGGATAGTTTGATGGATTTTATTTAACATTTGTCTTTAACGCCAGGTTTGTGAATTTGTTTTTTTTTAAAAGTACAAGTTTATTCCATAATAAATAAAACTTAAAGAATCGAAACTATCTGCATATAACAGTTTTTAAAATTTCAAATGCCCTTTAAACAAAATCCTGCCTACTCCCGGACCCCATCACTTTTCAGTTACTCAAACTCCAGGGAAATATTCCTTCCTCTCTGGTTTGATTTAACTAATTTCAGTTCTTGTTCTGTGAGCTGTAAAGCATTTTTCTCCCATTTCTCTTACCCAGAAGTGTTATCTCACACAGCTGAGCAACTTTCCCACCATCAACATCATTATTCCATTATTTTGCTTTTTGTTAACGTATAATCACCAGCAGTAGCACACCAGTGTCGTCAGTTGAATATTTACAAACAAAACCCATTATGGGCAAAGCAAACCATTACAAGTGACAGAGTGGGAAGGGACTAAATCAAAGTAGAGTTGGGGGTGAGGGGGTGGGGGTGGCGGTGGAGATAAAGCACAGTATCCCCTGCGGTGCCCACCTCGATCTAATGGCATAGAGAGCATTGATACACACCACATGCTCCTCCTCCAAGGAGACCCTGAGAATATTCTTTATCCTCAATCATAGAATATAATCCCTACAGTGTGGAAGGAGAGCATTGGCCCATCAAACCCCACCGACCATTCGAAGAACATCCCGCCCAGAGCACTCCATCCCTGTAACAGTGTATTTCCCATGGCTGATCCACTTAGTCTGCAAATTCTGAACACTGTGGACAATTTATGACGACCGATCCACCTAACCTGCATATCTTTGAATTGTGGGAGAAAACCAGCGCACATGGAGGGGACCCACACTATTATGGGGAGAATGTGGATACCCCACATAGGCCGTTGACCAAGGCTGGACTCCAACCTTTTACCTGGTGCTGTGAGACAGCAGTGCTATGATCACAATTTAAATCAATACAGATGAACCCTGCTCCTTGTCACATTGCTGTTTGTGGTGACCTACTGCCCAGAGAGACACCCAGAGGTTCAGAAAGTGGCAATATAAATTCAGTCAACTCCAGCCCAGTTAATGTGGTTAACAACAACATCAATACTCCAGCAGTGTCATCATGTACAAGGTCCACTCCTGACTCTGATGGACAGTAACATCAGAATCAGAGTCCTGCAGTCCACACGGAGCAGGGGGATGACCACTTCCCTGTGAGCACTCACTGGGCCCTCAGTCGTGTTGAGTCTCAGCAAATCCCTTGTCACACAGAGAGGGAAACAGCTCCTACCCAGTGTGAACCTGCTGGTGTCTCAGGGAGTCAGGATGAATCACAGAATCCCGTCTCACACACTGACCATCTGAATGGTCTCTCCCCTGTGTGGGCTCACTGGGGTCTCAGGGGGTCAGGATGAATCACTGAATCCTCTCTCACACACTGACCATCTGAATGGCCTCTCCCCCTGTGTGGGCTCACTGGGGTCTCAGCAAGTGGTCCATTTGAGTGAATCTCTCCCCACATTGGGAGCAAGTGAATGGTCATTCTCCAGAGTGAGCTCGCTGGTGTTTCAGCAGATCAGAGGACTGAGTGAATCCTTTCCCACACATGGAGCAGGTGAAGGATCTAAATCCATTGTGCCCGCTCTGGTGCCTCAGCAGATTGTAAGATCGAGTAAATCCCTTCCCATACGTGAGGCAGGTGAACAGCCTCTCCCCAGTGTGACTGTGTCAGTGAGTGTCCCACTGGGAAGGGTAAGTAAATTTCTTCCCACAGTCCCCACATTTACACAGCTTCGCCCTGGTCCCGTTACATTGGTGTCTTCCCAGATCACATGACCAGTTAAATATTCGACCAGCTGCCTAACATGGGAATGATTTCTCTGAGCTAGGAATGCTGCTTTCCCTTTTATATTACTGATAAGGACCAGGACCTGCAGAATTGGACAACTCTGCAGTTGATGTGATGTTAAAGCTGAGTTTTCCATCTGTGAACTCTCTCTCTCTGTGAAACAAGTTTTTCCCTATCATTACGACAACTCCCAACACCAGCTCTCCCTTCAGCTCTCCTGAATTTCTAAATTTTAACTAATGTAAAGGCCTCAGTAATGTGCTTTTCTCTCACTTGTTTCTGAAAGTAAATTGGAGCCATTTTGAATAAATTTATACACTTTTACCAGCAGAACTCATGCCTACTCTGTCATTTACGATTTGTAACCTCTGGGAAGTTTGTTACCATCTTTGATGACCGTTATAATGCTCTGACCACTTCTCTGGAGCCAGGATAAGTCAATTCTAACAATTACCAATAGATTGTATCCAAACAGAATGTCCCCACAACAGTAGGCACTCTGACACTCAGTGCCCATCATTTAAGTTCTTTTTCTAAAGCCCCTCATGTGTCTGGCAAGCTGGCAATACAATTGAAGATATTTTATACAGTAACCTTTCAGTCTCAATTGCCAGTTCCAGTCCTTGAAGCAGCCAGTAACACACCATAGCGACTTGAATTCTAACAGCAGCATTGCCTTGGCAGAAGACATTGAGGAGAATGAAGCTGTCTTCTCTGGACTATCTGAACATGAAACACTTCAAATGAACAAAAATCTTAAAGAGATCAATATGGTAGACACAGCACGGAAGTGTGCCCTGGCCGGTGTGTCTGGAATGAAATCAGCACTAACTGTGGTATCTTTACCCAGTATCCCCTTTAGCTGCATAAATGTTTAAGATTTATTTGCTGCTCTAATTCCACTCTCTTGATCAGTCCCATTTGTAACTTCTGTAATGTTGGCAGCCGTGCAAATTGATAACATTTGATTCAATCCATCCCAAAACCTCTCGGTATTTGTGTCTCACTTTTGTTCACTGAGACCCTCATTCAATCTGACCTCTTTACAAACCCTGCCCTGATTTTCCTTCGAGGGCTCAGAATGAAATGTTCACAGAATTGTAAATGCTGAAAGGAGGCTGCTTCACTCATCAGCTCTCCAAAAGTAAGAGGGCTGAGAGGTAAATAAGAGGGGTGTGTGGGGTTGGTGGGATGGGAACTCGGAAGGCAATAGGTCGATGTAGATGGGAGGTAATGATGAGAGGGTGGGGTGGATAATTGGGAAGGAAGATGGACAGGTGGGACAGTTCAAGAGGCCAGTGTCGAGTTGGAGGGTTGGATCGGAGATAAGGTGGGGGGAGGGGAGGTGAGCAAACCTTGATGCCGTGTGGTTGAAGGGTCCCAAGGTGGAAGATCAGGTGTTATTCCTCCAGACGTCGGGTGGCTGGGATTTGGCGATGGAGGCAGTCCAGAACCTGCATGTCCTTGGTGGAGTGGGAGAGGGCGTTGAAGTGGTCGGCCACAGGGTGGTGGAGTTGTTTGGTGCATGTGTTCCAGAAATGTTCTCTGAATCAAGTTGGCGTTCTGATTCCCCAATGTAGAGGAGACCACATTGAGAGCAAAGGATAAAATAGGTGAGGTATCTGGACGTGCAGGGAAATCTCTGCTGGATGTGGGAGAATCCTTTGGAGCCGTGGATTGACGTTGAGGTGAAGGTGTGGGCACAGGTTTTACACCTCTTGAACTGGCAAGCAAAGGTGCTGGGAGTGGAGGGTGGAGGGTGGGTTGGTGGGGAGCATGGATCTAATGAGGGAGTCGCAGAGGAAATGGCCTTTGTGGAATGCTGAAAGGAGTGGGAAGAGAAATATATCTCTGGTGCGGTCTGATCGAAGGTGGTGGAACTGTCAGAGGATGATGTGTTGTATCTGGGTGGAAGGTGAGGATTGGGGGGTTCTATCCTTGTTGCGTTGGAGGTGTGGGGTTCAAGAGTAGAGGTGCAGGAAGTGGAGGAACTACACTGGAGAGCATTGTTGACCACATGGGAGGGGAAATTGTGAATCCTTGAAAGAGGAGGCAATTTGGTATGTTTTTGGAGGGTTCTGCCAGCTTGCATCAAGTTTCACTGGAACACTGCAGTAAGCTTGAGATAGAGATGTTGGCCAGGGAACAGGCTCGTGTGTTAAAGTGGCAGGCAACTGGAAGCTCAGGGTCTGTTTTTGCAGCAGAACGTAGATCATCAGCCACCATTTCCACCACCTCCACTGAGATGCTGCCAGACACAGGTTCCTGTCCCCTCCATTAACAGCTGTGCACCCTTCCAGCAAGATCATTATCCACTCTTTTGTCTGTCCACATGTTCCTGTCTCTCTTTGCACTCCATCTCAACCTATTATTTACTCTTTATCCCCTATCTCCTGCAGTCCAAAGATATGCAGGTTCGGTAAATTGGCCCAGCTACATTTCCCGGAGTGTTCTGGGATGCATAGTTTAGGTGCATTAGTCAGGGGAAATGTAGATTAATCGGGTCGTGGAATGGGTTTGGGTGGGATAATCATCGGAGGCTGGGTGTGAGCTTGTTTGGCTGATGGCCCTGTTTCCACACGGGAGCTGGGAAAATTCAGAATTCCTACAATCGGATCTAAGGACGGGTCACAGGTACCAGAATGACCCTTGGTGTGTGAAGGAGGTGGAAACGGGAAAGGGGAAGTGTCGGCGGAAATCGAATGAAATGTATCAGTTTAGACTGGGAGAGGTTTAATTACACTCTGTACAGGTCGCTAGTCCTGAATTAGAAACTCCTGCTCCCACGTTTGCAGCAAATGGGAAAATGTCTGTGGCCCTCAGGCAATGATCGGTCCTGGGTTATGGCCACCATCTTTATTGGGGGCAAGGTACAGCGAGGCGCATGGACATGTCCTCTTCCTAGGTGGGGGCGGGGCGATTTGAAGAGGAGCATTTACACATCAGACACATACCAGGGAAATATTTGTCTTTGATATTCATCTTGCACTGACTGTGACCTTTGTCTTGTGATTTTTTTTATCAGATATTAATTGAGAATAATTGAGACCGGGATCTCAAAAGCAGGTTTCTACAGTCAGTGGAGTCATCAGGATCTGGATATCATTGGCATTTCACTGTGGAACGAGAAAGGTTTGTCTGTTCTGTCTGTCGAAAAGTAGCTCATATTTTTAGGTAAAAACAATGTCCTGTGGCCCAACACTTAAACTCCCCTCCCACTCAGCCGAGGACATGGAGGTCCTTGGCCTCCTTCACCGCTGCTCCCTCACCACCCGACGCCTGGAGGAAGAACGCCTCATCTTCCGCCTTTCAACACTTCAACCCCAGGGCATCAATGTAGACTTCACCAGTTTCCTCATTCCCCCTTCCCCCACCTCACCCCAGTTCCAAACTTCCAGCTCAGCACTGTCCCATGACTTGTCCTACCTGCCTATCTTCCTTTCCACCTATCCACTCCACCCTCCTCTCTGACCTTCATCATCACCCCACTCACCTATTGTACTCTTTCCTACGTTTTCTTCCTCTCATTTATCTCTGCACCCTGCAGGCACCCTGTCTCTATTCCTGATGAAGGTCTTTTGCCCGAAACGTCGATTTTACTGCTCCTCAGATGCTGCCTGAACTGCTGTGCTTTTCCAGAACCACCCTATTCCAGACTCTCATATTTTTGTCAAGCAAATAGCAGAAAGATGTACAAATTCATGGTTGGTTCACCCTTGGGGTACGTGCTCTGTTCTGGGCCGTGCAGCCCGGGAAGGAGATATTGGTCTGAGAGGGAACATAGATTTATCCAAACTACACCTCGACTCTTTGCAGGAACTGTTATGTTTAGACCCAGTCAACCACTCTATGACTTTCACCTGTGAACTCCTTACTTTCAATTCCATGTAAATTTCCCATTACAATTTCTTATGGACTCAAATTCCAGTAACTTTTCAGGTGGAATTTTACAGATTCTGACAATTATCTGTTCATCCAGAAATTGCTGAAGGCCATGTTGACGCTGAGTGCTGCTTGGCTCAATGAGAATGTTTTGGAGTTGGGTGAAAACAGAGGGGGATGAGACAGGGAGAAGGTGATGCTGAAACTCAGTTTTAGTTCAGGCTATTCAGAATTTCGCATGGTCCCAATGGGAACAGCCAATTTGTAAGCGACACTGTGGAGTATTTGTTAACAGTTTTTAAAGTATAATATATCAGCTTAAGTAAAGATTAGGGCTATTGATTATAATGGACATGTTTGAAGTGAAGTAAGGTTGAAAGCTCTTTTAAATTCTCTTAATGAGAGCAACTAGCTGAATCTAGAGAGACATTGAGACAGGAATCTTCAGACCCGTGGCGGGCTCCTCTTGTACAATGTGGGAAATAAGGGACGCTTCCAGTGTCCCTGACGGCTATGTGTGTAGGAAGTGTGTCCATCTGCGCTACTGGGAAACTGCTTTTCAGACCTGGAGCTGTGAGTGGACCATCTACGATACTGAGAATATTATGGACAGCACGTTTAGTGAGTTCGTCACACTGCAGGTGAGGGTTACACAGGCACAAATAGGTGACCATCACATCAAGTTAAAGGCTCAGCAAGGGAGTGCAGGAGTCCCCATTGATCATCCCCTTCTCAAACAGATATTGTATACTGGTTGGAATTCTGTTGGGGGTGAATGGGTGGGGTGGTCTCTCGGGGAAATCAGCAACAGCCAGGGTCATGACACCACAGATAACTCTGCTGCACAGAACAGGAGGAAAGACAGTTGCAGGGCTATCGTGACATGGGATCAGTCGTCAGAGTAAGGGCAGGTACTTCTGTGGCCACAGACATGAATCAAGGATGGCATGTTACCTCCCTGGTGCTAGGATTCGTCATAGCATGGAGTGGCTACAGTGAGTTCTGCAGCTGGAGGGTTAATAACTAATGGTTGTGGAACACACAGATACCAACAACATCGCGAAACAAAGGGATGAGGGCCTGAAATATGTATAAAGGAAAATCAGAGATATATTAAAATGAAAAGAAATAATGTCAGATTTACACCCAGTGCCATGTGCTAGTGAGACCAGGAACAAGAGGATAGATCAGCTGGATGTGTGGCTGGAGAAATGGTGTACCAGAGAAGCGTTTAGATTTTCCAGGCACTGCGACCGTTTCTGGGCTAGGTGAGACTTGTACCAGCCTGACTGGTTACCCCTGGGCAGGGCTGGGAGAAATCTCCTGGTGGGGTGATTGCCAGTTCCATTGATGAGACTGTAACTAGTCTGGCAGGGGGTTAGGAGCTAAAGAGTGGCTTAGATGGGCCAGATTCAGGTCAGGGAATGGGAGATAGAGTATTCGTGATGCAGGCAACAGCTCAGAAAGACAAAGGAAAGGAGAATTAAACGAGGTTTGAGTCCTCTTCATCCATCAGTCCTGCCATCCCAGGGGTGAGAGTCAACAAAATATGAAGCCTTTTAAATGTCTATGACTCTAAGTGCCTCAGCAAAATCGTGGAAATCTGAAATTTAAAAAAAAAAATTACTGGAGCTCCTCAGCAGGTCTGGGAGCATCTGAAATGGTGATAGTTGCAGGAAACATTGCAGCCTTGAAGACGTTGTATAATGCCATCCCACAACGTCCACTTCTCCAGGCAAAATGTCCTCAGCCCCTCCTTATGGGTCACATGTTTCAATACTGGCAGCACCCTTATAAATCTTTTCTGGACTTTTTCAGGTTTCCCAACATCTTTCCGATAGCAGGGATACTAGAATGTAAAGCAGTCTGGGCATTCCAAAAGTGGCTGAGCCGATAAACTGTACAACCGAACCATGATCTCCCAACTCCTATACTCAATGCACTGCCAAATAACAGCTAGCATACCAAACACCACCTTCACCGACCTGTCTACCTTCAGCCCTACTTTCAAGGAACGATCAAACCACTCTGCACAGTGTATTTATTTGTCAACACTTCCCAGGAACTTGTTATTATGGCGCTGAGTCCTATCTTCCTGAAATCGGGGAGACTAGAATTGAATGTAGTATTCTAAAACTGGCCTCACCAATGCCCTGTACAGCCACAACGTGACCTCCTAACTCTTATACTCAGTGACAGAATCCATACAGTGTGGAAGCAGCCCATTCAGCCCATGAGACCTTACCAACCATCGGAATACCATCCCACCAGAACCATGTAACCCAGCATTACCCACAGTTAATCCACCTAACCTGCACCTCTTTGGATTGTTTGAGGAAACCAGAGCGCCCAGAGGACGCCCGTGCTAACACACAGAGGGAGAATGTGCCAACACGACACAAAGTGGAATCGAACCCAGGTCCCTTTATTGATGAGTGCACAGACCAATAAAGGTCAGCATGCCAAATGCAGTCTTCAGCACCCAGTTTCCCTGAAACTCGACTTTCCAGGAACTATGCAGTTCTGAGCTCTTCAGGGGGGTTGAAAGTGAGGAGGCGAAAACAGGAACAGGGTTGAGTTGTAGATCCATAAAATAACTCTGTTCCCCCCCACTCTGTTTCCCTCCCCCTCTGTTCCACTCCCCGTTCTCTGATTCTCACCTGCCTCTGTCTGTCCTCCCCTGCCCCCATCTCTGTCCTCACCCGTGCGACCACTCTCAATCCCCACATCCTCTCTTTCCCCCCACCCTCAGCCCACCCTCTCTGCCTACTCTCCCCTCCCTCTCCCCTAGTTCTGTATACCCCAACCACAGGGAAAGGACCTTGTCTATTTGCCCTACCCATGACCGGCTGATTTTATAAATCTCTATCAGGTCACCCCTCAGCCTCCGACGCTGTAGGGAAAACACCCTATCCAACGCTGCAACATCCTTGTAATTCTTTTCTGACCCCTTTCAAGTTTGAGAACATCCTTCCGATAGGAAGGATACCAGAATTGCTGGAATATTTCAAAAGTTGCCTAATCAATGTCCTGTACAGCCACAATACGACATCCCGACACCTTTCCTACAGTCCCTGACCAATAAAGTAAAGCATACCAACTGCCTTCTTCACTATCCTATCCACCTGTGACTCTACTTTCGAGGAACTCTGAACCTGCACTCCAAGGTCTCTTTGTTTCGCAACACTCCCCAGGAACTTACTATTAACTGCAAAAATCCTGCTAATGTTTGCTTTCCTAAAATGCAGCATCTCACATTTATGTAAACTGAGCGCCTCAGCCCATTCGCCCATCTGATCCAGATCCCGTTTAACTCTGAGGTAATCTTTTTCACTGTCCACTACACTGCCAATTTTGGTCTCATCTGCAAACATGCTAACAATCCCTCTTATGTTCACATTAATATAAATGGCAAACAGTAGTGGATTCAGCACCGATCTTTGTGACATTCCATTGGTCACAGGGCTCCAGCCTGAAAATCATCACTCCACCACCGCTCTCTGTCTTCGACCTTTGAACCAGTTCTATATTCAAATAGTTAGCTCTCCCAGTATTCCATGAGATCTAACCTTGCGAACCAATCTCCCATGAGGAACCTTGTTGAACGCCTTACTGAAGTCCATGAAGATCATGTTCACCGCTCTGCCCTCATCAATCCGCTTTGTTACTTCTTCAGTAAACTCAGTCCACTCCATGAGTCATGATTTCCCACGCACAAGGCTGTTATTGATAGCCAGGACTTAACTCTGTACATTGGGGTCTGCGTCTCCCAGTTATAGGAGTTAATATTCTGGATAACGTTCACGTACATCAGCTTTGTGTTGGTGACTGCGTATTGAGTCTTGTTAATAACACCAACACAGGTGAGTTCCTTTTGAAAGGCAGTCCCTATATCCCTACCCCCTACCCCCTCCCACCTGCTCTGTCTCCTCCATCTCCACGGTAGACTGTAAGTACAAGGAACTCGCGGAGTTTCCATGTGAGTGAGGTTGAGCAAATCTTCCTTTCTTTCCACAACCCCACTATGAAATGGTGGTAGTGTCCTTTCCTCTGGACCAAGAGGATCGGGTTCAGAGTTTGGTAACAGTGGCTTTGAAGAAGATGATTATAAAACCTGCCCAAGCCACCAGGCCATACTGTCTCCCAGCTGTCCCTGCCTGAGGCTCCAAACAGAACCTTCCTGTAGTTTCTCTCCTGTCAGACTCTCCCATTACTCAGTTTGTCTAGTATTCCCTCCTGCTGCTGCACTGCTCCTGTCCCTCACTGACCTGTCCATCCCCCAGTGTCCTCCACATTCATTCATTGGTTACAATTCCATTATTTCCCGTCCTCCAGCCCCGCCCCCTCCACTCTATTGGGCAGCAGCTGATATCAATCCTCCAGGCTCCTGTGTGATCGAGAGCATGTTCCGTAGGAAGGGAGATCAGTGCACGGGCGCAGTGCTGGCCAGTTGTTGGCGTATGTGCAGGGCGGGTCAGTGCCAGGGAGGGAGGCTGTGGATGTGTGGGATTAATCTGTCATTAGCAGCTCCCTTCCTTCTTTCTTCTGAGGACACGACCCAGGGGAATAGCCCTTTGCCTGGTGTCCTGACGATTGGTCAAAGTATCACTGGGGGAGCATTTTGCAGCAAGTTGTCAGAACTCTTATGAATAGTCAGGATTGTTATGGAAAATGACAAGGATGGGCCTCTAATTAGAGTTCTAATTTGGTTAATTTTAGTTCAACCAGATATGATTTGGCCAGTGTGTGCAGAATGGTTCTCATCAGAGAATGGGTGTTCTGGGAGATTGGGGGAGGATTCACCAACACCCTGGAGGCTCCAAGTCAAACTCATTGATTTGGTTCTTAGTCTGCAGACAGCAGCTCGGAAACTGAATTCAAGACGAGGAGAGAGATTGCGAGAACTGAGTGTGGAGGAAAGGAGGGATGAGATTGGTTTGGATTTCAGTTAACAAGAGAGAGAAATTGTGAGACTGAGATTTAAAGTTTTGGGGGAACAAGGAAACTACAATTTAATACTATCATTGTCTTTTAAAGTTCCATCCTGTATTAACAATGTTGACTTGTTTTTTCCTATTGTAGGGTACTGAAAGGGTGGATTTGCGGATGAGAAATTCAAATTGAACTTCATGTTCTGATCTGATAGTTACTTGATCCGTGCCGATCTGAATATCATTGGCCTTTTCATCTGGAAGGAAAGGTGTGTATTCTGTCCGTGGGCGAATATTTCAAATCTCAGTGTGACTGGAAAACGGACTGAGACACAGGCAAGTCCATGTTAACGTGCTTTGTGGCTTTGAATGGAAGCTGGTTGTCAGGATTATCTCCGTGGCAACGGCAGTTTAAAAATACTAGTTCAATTCAGCATTTTTTTTTTAACAACACACCCCTCCCCAACACCTCCGTGGCTCAGTCAAGTACTTGACAGGTGCTTCATTTTCGGTGGGGTTGTCTGTCAGGATTCTCATGTGGAGGAGCCGGTGTTGGAATGGGGTGGACAAAGTTAAAAATCACATGACACTAGGTTGTAGTCCAACAGGTTTATTAGGAAGCACTAGCTTTCCAAGCACGATGTAATTTTTAACTTTATCAGGTTCATCTCTATGCTGACAGACTTCTTCAGATAAGTACTTCAACAATTAAATAAGCCATATGTTCCCCACGCAATAGGTTTCCTCGAGCATTGTAAACTGCTATTCTTGCCCTGGGGATAGCTACTCATTTGTATACCCAGTCAAAATCCCATCAAGCTTTTTGTTGATCTTTAAAGTTTTTCTAATCTCCTAGTTTCTCCTTGGTCTTTGCCAATTTGTATGCCTTCTATTTCAATTTGATAGACTCCCTAATTTCCTTAGATACAAATGACAGATTACTCCTTTTCCTACAGTCCTTCCTTTTCACAAATATACATAATTTTGTTGTGCACTTTGAAAAATTACTGTCTCATCCTGTTGTAGTCTACTTTGGTTAAGCACAGGATCTTGGGATTGGACTTAATCTTCCAGCTTGACATCTGTTTTATAAATTCAACCAGACTTCTCACATATTCTTAAAGTGCCTCTTTGGATTCATCCTAATCTTCTCAGCCAAGGTTCTTTCATGTCCACTTTGTCTCCTGATTTCCATCAAAGGTTAACTCCTATATTCCTTATTGTGCGCCAGGGACTCCCTTGATCCCAGTTGCCTGTGCCTGAGTCACACATCCCTTTTTTCCAGTCAATGCCTAAATATCTCTTGTCATCCTGGGTTCCCCATTCCTGCCAACCTTGCCCTTCACCCTCACAGAAACATATAGACTTTGAACTCTAGCTATCTCACGTTTAAAGGATTCCCACTAGCCAGCGAGCCATTTACCCGCAAAAAAATTACTCCAGTCGACCCCTGCAAGATCCTGTCCAATCCCATCAACATTCCCCTTGTCCCAATTTAGAACTTGAACCTGTGGACCAGCTTTGTCCCTCTCCATAGCTATTTGAAAATTAATAGGACGATGGTCACTGGTCCCAAAGTGCTCCCCCACTGTCACCTCAGTCACCTGTCCCGCTCTGTTTCCCAAGAGTTGTTTGAGTTTTGCCCCTTCCCAAGTAGGACACTCTCCATCCTGCTGGAGGAAAGTTTCCTGAATTCACTTATCGGATTCCACTCCATCAAATCCCTTCACGCTCTGGCAGTCTCAGTCTGTTACAAATTAAAATCCACTCTTCTGACAACCATATTGCTCCTGCATGTCTACTTTCCCCCTGCATATTTGTTACTCAAATTCACGTTGACTATTTGGAGGCCGATAGTACAAACTCAGTGACATCATCATCCACTTCCTACTTCTTAGCTCCACCCGTGAAGCCTCACTGGATGATTGGTCAGTTATTTTATCTCTGATTACTGCTGTGATAATCCCCTTAATCAAAAGTTCAACTCCTCCCCTCCTTCCACCATCCGTGTCCCGCCTAAAGCACCAGCACCTGATGCGTGAAGCTGCCAGTCCTGACCCTCGCTTAGCCATGTTTCTATAAAGGCTACATTATCCCAATCTCATGTTCCTATCCACGCCATTAGTTTATTGGTCTTACCTGCCAACCCTCTTGCACAGAAATGAAAGTAGTTTAATCCAACAGGCATTCCTTACTCCTTATCATGTTCCAGCCTGTCCTGTCTCTTCACTTTATTGTTTCTGATTACTGTATCTCCTACCAGCCTCGTTCTTGCCTCCCTGATCATGACGATATTGCTCCTCGCCAATATAGTTTAAATCCTCCCTTGTAGCATGAACAAAATTCGCCAACAAGATCCTGGTCCCATTCCCAGTGCATGCACCACCTGTCCCTCCTGATCAGGTCAACTCTGTCACAGAAAAGACAACAATGTAAAAATCTGAATCTCTCTGCCCCCCACCCCTGCACCAATTCTTTAGTTACTTATTTATCTGCCATATCCTCCTGTTCCTACTTTCACTAGCTCATTACAATGGAAGTAATCAGGAGATGACCATGGTCAAGGTCCTGGTTTTTAACTTTTCTCCCAGCTCTCACTAATCACTGTGTCCGACCTCATTCCGACATCGACCCGTGTCATTTGTGCCAACGTGCATAATGATTTCTGGCTTCTCCCCCTCCCCCTTGAGAATGTTCTGCAGCCGCTCGGAGACATCCTGGACCCTGGCACCTGGGCGGTAACTCAACATTCTGGATTCCCATTTGAAGCCACAGAATCTCCGGTCTGTCCCTCTAACAATCGACTCTACTATCTCTAAGGTCCTGTTAACTGTTACCCTTTCCCACTGTGCCCCAGAGTCAATGGTAATGCCACCAACCTTGGCGACTGCTGCTTTCCCCTGGATTGTATTTACCCTGAACAGGTTCCAAATCGGTGTACTTGTTTTTGTGGAGAATTGCCATAGGGTATTCCTGCATTCTCTGCCTACTCCGTTCCCCATTCCAGGTGGTCGCCAACTTCCTCTCTGTCTTGAACACAACAGGGAGCAAGGACTCATGTTGGATTAAATTGCCCTTATTTAAATGCAACAGGTCAGATAGGTAAACCTAATGTACTCACAACATGGATCTTAATGCGGGACTGGGATATTATAGTCATTACAGAAATATGATTGGGGCGAGTCTTGGGTGTGACCACAACACGAAAGCTCTTATCGATGAAGTTCTCAATATCTCAGATGATCCTGAGTGCATCCAGCTCCAGCTCCCGAACACGGTCTCCCAGGAGTTGCAGCTGGGTGCATTTTCCACACGTGTAGTTACCAAGGACTGTGGGAATTTCTCTGAGCTCCCCACATCCCGTATCAACAGTCCTAACTGCCATCTCCATTGCTGCAAGACTAAAGTTTAAAGGACTTTTTTTTGAGCTTGCCTGTAGTTTTCGCTGAGCTGCTGTTGTCCAAAACCTCTTGAGCCAAACATTACTCCTGACTCTGCTACCAACCGCATGTCTCTCTACCCCTTCACATTTAGTTTTGGTTAGGGAAGGAGGGAGACACTCAGTGATGTAGCACTTGGGCATTAAGCACTCCTTGACACCTGGCCACTAACTACCTGCTCTCCATCCAAGATCACTGATTGGCCTTGGAAGATGTCTTACTGAGATTTTCCTTCTGGTAGTGCTAACTGCGCTGATGCTAATCTTGACCCCGGCAGCCAATCTGCGTTGTCACAGTCCCTTGGTCCTTTCTGTCTAAGAGTACTGCATTTATTAATTCCATGAATCTATCGACTGCATTCCAAACTGTGTCTCACTCCACAGCGAGAGAGGTTGATGTTCCAGAGAATACAAGGCGATTGAAAAAATGATACAATTCGACACAGGGCCAACAATATGTCTATCCGCTCACTGAGTCTGCTTTTCCACTCAATTAGGTGAGATCGATTTTGATAATCCCCCATTCCACTTGTCTGCATTTTCCCCATAAACCTTGTATGAGAATGTCTGCCTCAATCCTAAAGATATTTAATGAGCCAGCCTCAACAGCCCGAAGAATTTTCGAACATGATTTCCCTCTCACTGATGTGAGACTTGGTGGTCTTTAACCCCATGCGGTATTTCTAGCACTCTGTTTGAAAGTTGTATCAATATTAGATATTATCCTGTCCTATCACACCTTCTCTGTGGCCAGAGGCAAAACAAAAATGAAAAGTTAAGAGACAGTATTCTCCTCACGTCAGCCTAAGATACAGCGCATTCTGGTCTGTGCATTTGACTACTCTCTATCCCACAAAAACTTCCAATTCATTGCCAGCTTCTGTATCAATTCACTCAAGGATCACACGGTCACTCTCCTTGAATCCAGGAACTCCTTCTTCAAACTGAAGACCGAAAGAAAGTCAGTGTTTAACATATTCTCTGGCTCCGTGCACAGGCTGCCCCCTTGGTCCTTAATACTCCCCATTCTCTCCCGCGTTATCCTCTTCCCCTTAATAACTCGAAAGAATGTCTTTGAATTCTTGCTCATCTCTACCCTCGAATGTTTTAACTCCCCGCCAACATTTCTGCTCTTCTACTGACTTTTTAAGTTTTGCCCTACACTTTCTATATTCTTTTCGGACCTCCGTTGACCTGCTCACTTTGTAACTGCTTTAAGCTTCTTTTTCCTTTTTAATTCTGTTCGGAAATGTGTCGACACCCGAGGTTCTCTGGGCTTGTGTTCCTAAAATTTATCTTCGGTGTAACATGCTGGGCCGATACTGTCATCAATTACATTTTGTTCAAGTGACCCCCTAACTAGCGCCCCACGCTGTTCTGCTACAGTTGCACCCAGAAGCATCTGCACTTTGGCCAGATCCTGTCATATATTTTTCATAAAATCGGTCTCCAAAATCCAAGAAGCTTTTATTTTTCAAACATTTCTGGGTCTTTTCCTTAGCAAACTCAAGACATAGGAGACACGGTCACTGGTCCTTTCATGCTCACCCCAATCCTGCCTGCAACATCTGACTGGCGTCGTTCCCCACGGTGAGGCCCAGCACAGCCCCGCCCATTGTTGTATCTGCTACACGTTGACATAACAAGCTCCCAGGAATAAATTTCAAGGCATCTGTCCCCTCTTAAAAATGTTATCACTGTCCGAATGAATGTTTGGAAGTGAAATGCCTGAATATAATGACCCCATTGTTGTATTAGCACACCTCAGTAAATTGGTTCTATATCAGCTCCTGTACTTTGTTTTGTTTGGGAGTCTATAATATATCCCCAGCGGTGTGTCTTCATGGTTTTGATCCTGAGCCCTAACCACCAAGCCTCATTAGATCCTTCTTACTGCAGTAACTTTCTCCACAATTAGTAATGCTACCCCCTTTCCTCTTTTACCACCTCTCCTGTCGTGCTTCGAGATCTTGTACGACAGGACATTGAGTTGTCAGCCCTGACCTCCCTCAAACACATCTCTGTGATGGCAAAAATGTCACAACTCTCCATTTCACCTCATTCCGTTATCACATCTGTTTATCCGATAACATTCCCAGCATTAAGGTAAACAAAATCCAGCCTGGAATGTAACACCTGGAATACTCTATAACGCGGAGTTCGTTCGTCATTCATTGTTTGTTCTCAAGCTGCCCAATTCATGAACCAATCCTATACCTCTGGGAATGAATGAATATTTGTTGAATTGTAATTTCTCTTTTAATAAATGTATTCATCAAATGCAGCTTTCCAGAACTAAACAGTCAGCTCCACATGCAACGGGTTTCTGCTGATTAATTCCCTGTTCAGTGTGCAGAGGGGAGAGCTCGAAGTAATGGAGAAAGTGAGAACTGCAGGTACTGGGGATCAGAGTCGAAACGTGTGGTGCTGGCAAAGCACAGCCATTGGGGCAGCATCTGAGGAACAGGAGAGTCAAAGCTTTGGGAATCAGCAGTTCATCAGGATCTGCAGTTCTCACTTTCTCCATTACTTAGTTCTGGAAAGTTGCATTTGATGAATACAAAGAAGTATGAGAGATGACTTGATAGAGGTTTATAAGATGACGAGAGGCAAAGATAGAGTGGATAGCGAGATACTTTTTCCCATGATGCAAATATCTATCACAAGGGCGAAAAACCTAAAGGTAAGTGGAGGAAGGTTGAATGGAGATGTCAGAGGTAGGTTCCTTTCATAGAGAATGGTGGATGGTTGGAATGTACTGCTGGCAACTGTAGTAGAGTCAGCTGCATTGGGGATATATTAAGAGACGATTGGATAGGCAATTGAATGATAGTATAATGAAGGGTATGTAGGTTAGTCTGATGTTAGAGTAGGATAAAGAGTCGGCAGGATGTCAAGGCCAAAGGGTCTACCCTGTACTGTTCTATGTTTCACTCAGCATGTGGATTCTTTTCAATTGTTGAATGTGTGAGGGAGTGATGTGTGTGAGATCAGGAAGCTCTGTAGGGGCCTTGGGCCAAGGCGTCCACTTCTGGGGTGCATTTTTACAGTCACCTGAGTACCAGTACAACATGTGTGTGATGACCTACACCAGACAGAATCTGTCAAGTTCTGTTATTAAGGTGATTCTGGACTTGTCATTTGCTGCTGTTTTCTTCAGATAGATTTTGTTGGTTGACCCATGTATTATTTTTTTGTCCATCAACAGAGATGTACAATTTTATTTGTATACTGGTGAATGTGAAGGTGACATTTATTGGACACGGGTTTGGAGCTTTCTTTGCGAGACACAATGTGCTGCAGAATACTGTCAACTTGTCTTTACCCAGTGTCTGGTCCAGATAGCAGATGCTTGGAGTCTGGGAGGCAGGCCAGATATAATCACCATAAGTAACTTGTGCGATGTGATTCTGAGACTTCATGTCCATTCATCTGCCCCCAGTCAAGGCTCAGACCGAAGATGGAGTCGAAATAATTTGTTGTGAAATAATGTTTGAATGACTGCCCTGACCCAGGTGGAAGCTCTCTGGATTCATTTAAGAGCAGACAAATGTCTTACCCAGTATCACAGGCAGCTGTGCATGAATTCAAATCTTTTAAAGTCTTTTTTCAATGTAGGTTATGATTGCAATCTGATCTGATAAAATCAGATATTTGCTATGATCGTGAACTGTGATTCACAAAAGTGTGAAATATCATTATTTAACCAAACAATAATTGCATCACCTCTGAAAATAATTAGGTTGATGTTATATTTATGGAACTAAAATATACTTTCCTGCCAACATTTTATGATACAAAAATAAAGATTGTATATTTTATTTAATACCGAACAAAGAACATGTTATCTGACTATAGTGGTGATCACAATTACATGCTTTTGCATACATGAACATCATGTAACCACAAAAATACATCATCCTCTCTCACTAGTATTCTCACATACGGATGAGGAAGGACACCACTTCAACTGGGGCAACACATCCCTCCTAGGACAAACCAAATAGAGGCACGCACGAGGATTCCGAGAAGCATTGCATTTCAACTTGAACTCTATCAACAAACACACCGAGTTAGACCTCAGCCATCACCCCTGAGAAAAGGAACAGGACGTGACTTCACCGCAGGAAATAACATCACCACAGGAAATGACATCACAAACCCAAAGAAACTCAAACATATAAATAGAAAGCAGGAAGTTTCAGCGTTGGTTCCCCTGAGGCCCACTGAAGATGAAGATGGTAAAACATCTCGAAATGAACCTTCCAGCTCAGCGAAGAAGCCTACATCCAAAATTTCAACCTGAGCTAAAAATCTTCTCAAAACTCGCTGCAATTGCACACTCATTGTCAGTATTTAAATGAATACATCGTTGCTCCAACATTTGGAAAGTCGTTGGCTTCTGAATGATTGTATTTTTCGAGTGAGAAAACTATTGAACAGTAATATAGAAATTGCGTTCTTACATATTTATGCATAATCGATCAGTTTAATTTCTCACCAAATGTGCGAGCTTCAGTTATTTTCCAACAATTGAAAAATGACAATAATTCAGAGAATATTAGATTAAATAAATGATTTATGTTATTAAATTGAAGTGAACAACAATTTGAAACCTTGCAATTTTCAGAATGAATGATATTTAATGTGAAATGTGAAAAAGAATGAACAACATACATCCGTGTGAGTAAACAGTCAGACATTTTCGAAAGAGTATTGTGGCAAAGCAAAGGAAATATTTGTTTTATTTGTTGGGATACAAAATTTAAAATATTCGTGTGCTGAGTACTAATTAGACTTCATCATCAAGCTGAACTTGCAATACTTGCATTATAAATGGTTATGCTACAGCAAAATGATCAGATATTTGCCAACATTTACAGCTGGAAATAATCTGATACTGGCTTTGACTTGCATCTGTACCTGATAGAGAACAGAACTTTAATGTACACAATGAGGCTATTGGAACAGTGTGTATGCATCAGCTGAGGAAGTGTCTCCCAAATCCTCCCATTTGCCACCTCTATCACTGTTGCCCTTTAATTTGGGAAGGTTAAATTATATATCCATTTCCCTCTTGAGTCTTCATTCACAAATCTCCCAGGTAGGGCATTCCAAATCCTAACAACTCTCTCAATAAAGAGCTTTTGACTTATCTCACTCCAACGTCTTGTGCCGATGATCTTGAAACTGGGATGATGTAATGCCAGCTAAGAGAAATGAAGTATTCTTATTTTACCCTGTTTTTTTGCCATAATTTTGATCACTGCAATAAGTTCACATCCTAGTCTGTTCTGATCAATCAGGAGTAAGTTCATTACTCTAATTTCTCACATCCTACCTTTAACTAATTTCTTCATTCCACTTATCATTCTGATTATTTATAAGGTTCCAGGTATTCTTCTTCAAAGTAATGAAGGGTGTGTGTGTGTGTGTGTGTGTGTGAGAGAGAGAGAGAGAGAGAGAGAGAGAGAGAGAAAACAATTCTCTGTAATGTCTGAATTACACCCAATGCCTGGTGTAAAAGAGGTAAGGATTAGGTAACGATTAACATATGTTAAAAGAGCTACTTCAGGGGCGATGATTTCAGATTTCTGGATCATTGGGCCCTCTTCCACGACAGGTGGGGGCTTTAAGAAATGGAGAGATTGTATCTTAACTGGAAGAGCACCAACATCCTAGTGGGGAGGTTTTCTCGTGCAAATTGGGTGGATCTAAACTAATAAACCAGGAGGCTGGGAAACAAAGCAGCAGGTCAGCAACGGAGCAGAATGTAGAGGTGAGTCTCATGACGATGCTGCGAGAAGGAATCAAATCAGTCCAAAATGTTAGTTGGAGATTGGAATAAATGATTGAGATGTATGTCAACGATTAATAAATGAAGATGGAATGTATGGGGTTCGTGAAGGAGTGCGGTGTGTGAGATCAAGGAGCTCGTACTCAAGAAACTATTAAAGGGGAAAAATAAATCGAAACAATCTTATTTAAAATCCTTAGGCCTAAAAGCACACAGTATTTCGAATAAAATTTCTGAGCTGGCAGTAGATACAGACATAAATGGGTATGGCCTGGTAAGGATGATTGTAACATGGTTACAGGAAGATCAGGACTGGACAGTGAACTGCCCATGGGTACTCCGTATTCCGAAAGGATAGACATGAAGGTAAAGGAGGTGGAATTGGTGTGTTGGTTAAGGATGATATCAAGGCTATATTAAGAAATGATATTGGCACTAGGGAGCAAAATTAAAATCAGTCCAGGTGCAAATAAAAAGCAACTGAAGAAACCTCTTTGGAAGAGTAATTTTCAGCCACCGTCTCCCTAAAATACTTCTGAGGTCGGAAATGATGAAGGTTCGTGACAAGATAACAACGGTGGGATACACGTGCATATTGAATCAATTAATCAACTTGGCAAAGGGTAGGCTCCAAGAACAAATCGTAGAGTATATGAAGGATAGTTTCTAAGAACACATGTCATGGAACCAACCAGAGAGCAGGGTACTTTAGTTTTGATATAAGCAAGGAATGAAAAACGATCTTGCAGGAAAGGATCCTCTTGAAAAGAATGACCACAACATGCTGTAGTTTCAAATTTAGATTGAAAGAGTGAGGACAGAGTCACATACGAGAGCCTTAGTGTAGGGTAATGATACTTACAGTGGCCTAAGGAAGGTGTTGGTGGGGTGTGGGGGAACAGTCAAAGGCAGGACAGATGAAGAAATTTGGCAAATACTTAAGGGGATACTAAATGCCTCTCAATTAAAGTATATTTGTGAGAGAAGAGGAATTGCATGACAGAGAAAATTTATCCATGACTTGATAAGGAATTCAACGACAACATGAGGGCAAAAACTAGGGCAAATCATACTGCACAAGTTAGTCATGCTCCGGGAGATTGGGTAAGGCGGTGGCCTAGTGCATTACAGCTAAACTGCTCATCGAGAGACCCAGACAATGTTCTGGTGAGCTGGGGTCGAATCCAGCCATGGCAGATGGTGGAATTTGAATTCAAATTTGGGATTAACAAACTGATGGTGAGTTCTGGATTAGTGATGCTGGAAGAGCACAGCCGTTCAGGCAGCATCCAACGAGCAGCGAAATCGACGTTTCGGGCAAAAGCCCTTCATCAGGAATAAAGGCACTGAGCCCGAAGCATGGAGAGATAAGCTAGAGGAGGGTGGGGTGGGGAGAGAGTAGCATAGAGTACAATGGGTGAGTGGGGGAGGAGATGAAGGTGATAGGTCAAGGAGGAGAGGGTGGAGTGGATAGGTGGAAAAGAAGATAGTCAGGTCGGACAAGTCAAGGAGACAGTAAGTGAGCTGGAAGTTTGAAACTAGGATGAGGTGGGGGAAGGGGAAATGAGGAAACTGTTGAAGTCCACATTGATGCCCTGGGGTTGAAGTGTTCCGAGGCGGAAGATGAGGCGTTCTTCCTCCAGGCGTCTGGTGGTGAGGGAGCGGCGGTGAAGGAGGCCCAGGACCTCCATGTCCTCGGCAGAGTGGGAGGGGGAGTTGAAATGTTGGGCCACGGGGCGGTTTGGTTGATTGGTGCGGGTGTCTCGGAGATGTTCCCTAAATCGCTCTGCTAGGAGCCGCCCAGTCTCCCCAATGTAGAGGAGACCACATCGGGAGCAACGGATACAATAAATGATATTAGTGGATGTGCAGGTGAAACTTTGATGGATGTGGAAGGCTCCTTTAGGGCCTTGGATAGAGGTGAGTGAGGAGGTGTGGGCACAGGTTTTACAGTTCCTGCGGTGGCAGGGGTAAGTGCCAGAATGGGAGGGTGGGTCGTAGGGTGGTGTGGACTTGACCAGGTAGTCACGGAGGGAACGGTCTTTGTGGAAGGCGGAAAGGGGTGGGGAGGGAAACATATCCCTGGTGGTGGGGTCTTTTGGAGGTGGCGGAAATGTCGGTGGATGATTTGGTTGATGCGAAGGTTTGTAGGGTGGAAGGTGAGCACCAGGGGCGTTCTGTCCTTGTTACGGTTGGAGGGGTGGGGTCTGAGGGCGGAGGTGCGGGATGTGGACGAGATGCGTTGGAGGGCATCTTTAACCACGTGGGAAGGGAAATGGCGATCTCTAAAGAAGGAGGCCATCTGGTGTGTCCTATGGTGGAACTGGTCCTCCTGGGAGCAGATACGGCGGAGGCGGAGAAATTAGGAACACGGGATGGCATTTTTGCAAGAGATAGGGTGGGAGGAGGTGTAATCCAGGTAGCTGTGGGAGTCAGTGGGTTTGTAAAAAATGTCAGTGTCAAGTCGGTCGTCACTAATGGAGATGGAGAGGTCCAGGAAGGGGAGCGAGGTGTCAGAGATCGTCCAGGCCCCAGCTATGCCTGTCTCTTTGTTGGCTACGTAGAACAGTTGATCTTCCGTAATTACACCGGCACCACTCCCCACCTCTTCCTCCGCTACATTGATTACTGCATTGGCGCCACCTCGTGCTCCCGGGAGGAGGTTGAGCAATTCATCAACTTCACCAACACATTCCACCCTGACCTTAAATTTACCTGGACTATCTCTGACACCTCGCTCCCCTTCCTGGACCTCTCCATCTCCATTAGTGACGACCGACTTGACACTGACATTTTTTACAAACCCACTGACTCCCATAGCTACCTGGATTACACCTCCTCCCACCCTATCTCTTGCAAAAATGCCATCCCGTATTCCCAATTTCTCCGCCTCCGCCGTATCTGCTCCCAGGAGGACCAGTTCCACCATAGGACACACCAGATGGCCTCCTTCTTTAGAGACCGCAATTTCCCTTCCCACGTGGTTAAAGATGCCCTCCAACGCATCTCGTCCACATCCCGCACCTCCGCCCTCAGACCCCACCCCTCCAACCGTAACAAGGACAGAACGCCCCTGGTGCTCACCTTCCACCCTACAAAACTTCGCATCAACCAAATCATCCACCGACATTTCCGCCACCTCCAAAAGACGCCACCACCAGGGATATGTTTCCTTCCCCACTCCTTTCCACCTTCCACAAAGACCGTTCCCTCCGTGACTACCTGGTCAGGTCCACACCCCCCTACGACCCACCCTCCCATTCTGGCACTTACCCCTGCCACCGCAGGAACTGTAAAACCTGTGCCCACACCTCCTCACTCACCTCTATCCAAGGCCCTAAAGGAGCCTTCCACATCCATCAAAGTTTCACCTGCACATCCACTAATATCATTTATTGTATCCGTTGCTCCCGATGTGGTCTCCTCTCCATTGGGGAGACTGTGCGCCTCCTTGCAGAGCGATTTAGGGAACATCTCCGAGACACCCGCACCAATCAACCAAACCGCCCCGTGGCCCAACATTTCAACTCCCCCTCCCACTCTGCCGAGGACATGGAGGTCCTGGGCCTCCTTCACCACCAGACGCCTGGAGGAAGAACGCCTCATCTTCCACCTCGGAACACTTCAACCCCAGGTCATCAATGTGGACTTCAACAGTTTCCTCATTTCCCCTTCCCCCACCTCATCCTAATTTCAAACTTCCAGCTCACTTACTGTCTCCTTGACTAGTCCGACCTGCCTATCTTCGTTTCCACCTATCCGCTCCACCCTCTCCTCCTTGACCTATCACCTTCATCTCGTTCCCCCACTCACCCTTTATACTCTATGCTACTCTCTCCCCACTCCCACCCTCCTCTAGCTTATCTCTCCATGCTTCAGGCTCGCTGCCTTTATTCCTGATGAAGGGCTTTTGCCCGAAACGTCGATTTCGCTGCTCGTTGGATGCTGCCTGAACTGCTGGGCTCTTCCAGCACCACTAATACAGTATGTATTTTTCAGCATCTGCAGTCATTGTTTTTACCAAACTGATGGTGAACATGAGTAGATTGTCAGAAGAAGCTCACCTGTTTCACTAATGTCCTATGTGGAAGGAAACTGCCATCCTTACCTGGTCTGACCGATATGTGACTCCGGACCCACATCAATGTAGATAACTCCTAACTGCCCTCTGGGAAATCAAGGATGAGCAATAAATGCTGGCCTACGCAACAATACCCACTTCCTGTGAATTGATGAAAACAAACAAAAAAAATCAGCAAAGGGTTAACACACAACATTAAAAGAAGCTATGACAAGAAATGAACGGAAATATAAATACTGATACCTGTAGCTTTCACTAGTACATAAAAAAGAATCGCAGAGTGAAACTAAGTGATGGCTCTTTGCAGGATGAAACTGACAAAATAACGATGAAAAACTCAAAAATGGCAAAGGCACAAAAGCAATGTTTTCTGTTTTCACAGACTACACTAAAAACTATAGTTCCTACAGAGGACCTTGTTGGGATTACTGCTGTTTGTCATTTTAATAAATTACCTAGATGAGGGCATAAAATGATGTGGTAGTAAATTTAATGATGATACTAAGGTTGGTGAAGTGTGGATAGTGCTGAACGATGTTGCAGGTTACAGAGGGACATAGATAAGCTGCAGAACTGGGCTGAGAGGTGGCAACTTCAGGTTAATGTGCAAGAGTGTGAGGTGATTCATTTTGGAAGTAGCAAAATGAATAAAGAGTACTGGGCCAATGGTAAGATTCTTGGCAGTGTCCACGAGCAGAGAGATCTCGGTGTCAATGTACGTAGATCACTGAAAGTTGCCAATCTGTTTAATAGGCTTGTTAAGAAGGCGTAGAGTATGTTAGCTTTTATTGGAAGAGGGATAGAATTTTGGAGCCACATGATCATACTGCAGGGGCACAAAACTCCGATGTGGCCGCACTTGGAGTACTGTATATTTCTGCTTGCTGCATTACAGGAAGGGCGTGGAACGTTTGGAAAGGGTGCAAAAGAGATTTACAAGGATGTTGCCTGATTTTGAGAGAAGGTCTTATAAGGAAAGTCTGAGGTAGTTGTCGCTGTTTTCATTCGAGAGAAGAAGGATGAGAGCTGTCTGAATTGATCTAGAAAAGATAATCAGAGGGTTAGATAGGGTGGATAGTGTTATGAATCTTTAAGTGTATATACCTTCAAGAGATTTGAAAGGCTGGCCAGAGTAGTGGAAAAATTAAAAATGTAATATTTGGTCAAACAGCTAGCATTATCTGGGTTGCTATGAAACAAATTCAAATTTAAATTCAGCCAATCAGTTTAAATAATGTGCCAAGACGCCAAATGCTAATCAAGTTTGTATTTAGTGTTTGTACAATAATAAAACCAATAAAACAATCCAATTTTTGAAGGTATAAATATCAAACATTTTGAACAGTTGGCCAGAGCTGCAAAGAGCAGCAAGCCGCTAACAAGTCCAGCCTGGCAGCAGAAAGATCTGCTCTCAAGGGCGGCACGGTGGCACAGTGGTTAGCACTGCTGCCTCACAGCGCCAGAGACCTGGGTTCAATTCCCGCCTCAGGCGACTGACTGTGTGGAGTTTGCATATTCTCCCCGTGTCTGCGTGGGTTTCCTCCCATAGTCCAAAGATGTGCAGGTCAGGTGTTAGGTGCTGGGGTAAATGTAGGGGTATGGGTGAGTTTCGCTTCGGCGGGGCGGTGTGGACTTGTTGGGCCGAAGGGCCTGTTTCCATACTGTAAGTAATCTAATCTAATCTGACAGGGACCTTTATCAACCAAAGACCTGGGAAGCAGAATCCCCAATAATAAGAAAGGAATATCGAGAAGATTCGACAGCTGCCTGGTTTTGAAATAAGAGTTTTAAAAAAAATCTTCATCAGGATTTTTTGATCGGGCTATTATTATAGAGGTGGAGGTATCAGTGTGCATATCAGTCTATTGGTTAGTGAAAGCGGCGAACTTGCAAAATTTTTGGCAATACCATGATGACTTTTAACAAGGTAAGGTGCTTTTTGGTGATTCAACAGAAGAACAAATGTCTGTGGTAAGCAGTTTACAGGTGCCCAAATTGAAAGAATGGATCAAACCCGTTCAGTTAGCAGGCCCAAGCAGCATTTTTATCCAGGCAACAGTTCAAATGCTGCCAATTAACTTCAAACGGCACTTGGAGATTAGGAACCATTTTTGCGTTAACAATATGAAACTAATCATATACTAAGAATTTATTGTGTCAAGGAGATATATATAACAGAGAGGCAATTGGACAGAGGGGGGGAGTCCACTGCTAGCTGAAAAAAACGATGACAGGGAAGTGTCATCTGTGAAAGAAATATTGGGGTCTCACAAAAAATCTCCATGCCCTGCCTAAAAACCTCTATCCATCAATAAAGGTACACAACACGCTGAGCAAATATTCTTGAAACCAGAAAACAACTGAGAAGGCATTTCAGGCAGAGAAAGACGACGGAATAAGATACAGAAATTTCAAGAGATTCCATTCTGGATGAACTTTGAGAAACTAAGTTTTAATTTTACTCTTAGTACTACTGGATTTATGAGTGGAATCCGCATTAATGAAACTGCATATCATGAAAATCTTGTTTTTTTTTCCGGAAAACGTAATTAGTTACAGACTGCTCGTTCAGTTTGTTAGTGATTTGTTCACTGTTCAAGTTAGAATCATAGAATACATAGAGTAGGGAAACAGGCCCTTCGGACGAACAGGCCCTCCAAAGAGTAAACCACTCAGATGCAATCCTCTACACTATTGACTATATTTACCCCTGACTAACGCACCTAACCTCCACATCCGTGAATACTATGGGCAATTTGGCATGCCCAATTCAAGTAACCTGCACATCATTGATTGTGAGAGGAAACAGGAGCACGTGTTTGACCCCGCGCAGACACGAGTAGAATGTGATAACTACACATAGACAGTTGCCCGAGGTTGGAATCAAGCCTGGGTCTTTGGCACTATGAGGCAGCAGTGCTAGCCCCTGAGCCACGGTGTCACCCTTAGACAATCAAATAGTACTTGTTAATTACAAAATGCGTGAAAGGATTCCATTTCATTGAACCATTCCTTTATAACAAACTGGGTTGTCAAAAAGGAAGTGGGTTACATCACTTGTCACACTCTCTTCGCTGGGTGCATTGCTTTTAATTATCAGATGGATGTTGACCTCCACTTCATTATATTATAGAGAGTTCGAAGTGGGTCAAGTGAATGATATATTGGTATATGGGGCATAGCAGGAAATATGTGTCTGTGTTTGAATAGATTGGTGATTTGAATGAAAAACGGTGCATTAATCCAATGGAGAGATTGCAAAGCTGAGGCACAGAGGAATCAGACACCTGGATAACAAAAAAAAACACGTTGCGTGCACATCATAGGGAGGCGATATAAATTTTCAAACCTTTTGAAAGAGAATACATTCAGGAGTAGGGAAGATATCCTACACTTTTGTAGGGTACGGTGAGACCACATTAGGAGAGCTGAGGGCCCAATGACATGAAAAGCAGTCCAGAGAAGATTCACTCAACTGATTCCTGTGAGGAGCATTTATCTCTGAAAGAACGTTGTCAGATTGGCTTTGGATCAGTTAGGGTTTAGGCAAATGACGCATGATCCCTTTTAAACCCATAATATTCTGAGTAGTCTATTCAAGTTGAATGCTGAAACAATATTTCAATTTGTGCGAGAGATTTCCAGAAATGGATGGACTCCTGGAAACTGGAGAATATCCCAGTGAAGGAGTTTGTGATTGTTTTAACCATCTCAAAGGGTTCTGCGTCTGTGGGAACATCCCTCCCAGAGAGTGATGAAACGTAAGACAATGAATATTCTAAGACACAGTCAGACAGTTTATCAGCTATGAATTATGAATTAAAGTTATAGGGCATAGCCACAATCAGATCATCCATGATCTTATCACATGGCAGACTTGGTTCAAGTTGTCCAATCACTTACTCCTGATCTTAGTTTCTTTGTAGCTATTGCCTTTAGATACTGACAAATAATGAAAGCATTCTCAAGTGCAAAAAGGCTGTCCCTTTCAGAATGATGAGCACACCTTGCAAATGTGATTTTTAATCAGCACTGCAAAAGCGCTCGTGGAATTTTCATGGAGTTACAGAAAGATCAGATGCTTAGGTCAAAGTAAAAGCCTCATTAAAACGGTGTTAGAAATCAGATAGTTTAGAATGGATGCCGTTAATTGAGCAGATTCCTGTCAGTTGTTCTTGTAAGGTGAATTCCGTTAACAAGACCAGCATTTATTTCCTATGTCTAATTTCCATTCAGAATATGGTGGTGAACCCCAGTGATCCTCGTGGTGCAGGGACACTAACTGATATGTTTCAAAGAGAGCCACAGAATCCTAAACAAGTGAAGTGAAGGGACAATGATATTGATTCAAGCCAGGATGCTGTGTAACCTTGGAGATTGCATTCCTCAGGTGGAGTGAGGGGTAATGAGGAAACTGGAGAAATCTGAGTTCATCCCTTGTGGTTGGAGGGTTCCTATGCGGAAGGTGATGCGCTCTTCCTCCAGTCGTCGTGTTGCTATGGGTCTGGCGATGGAGGAGTCCAAGGACCTGCATGTCCTTGGTGGAGTGGGAGGGGAAGTTGAAGTGTTGATCCACGGGGTGTTGGTCCGGGTGTCCCACAGGTGTTCTCTGGAACGTTCCTCAAGTAGGCGGCCTGTCTCCCCAATATAGAGGAAGCCACATCGGGTGCAGCGGAAGCAGTAAATGATATGTGTGGAGGTGCAGGTGATATTGTGGCGGATATTGAAGGATCCCTTGGGGCCGAGCAATTAGACTTTCTCATTGCTAGGACTAAATCCAATGTTGCCCAATCTCTACTGGATTGTGCTATGTTAAATTTAAACTGAGGAGTTGTGGGTGGTATTAGTTTTACATTTGTCATTAAACATTCCCACTTTTGAACTTATGATAGAGGGAAGGGCATTGATGAAGCAGCTGGGATATTTCGCTGCAGAACTGGGCCCTTGTAATGCAGTACTTGGAGGTGCATAGTAAAATAGGACTGAGTCAGCATGACTTCGTCAAGGAGAGATCTCCCTGACAAGTCTGGCAGAATTCTTTCAGATGAGAATGTGCAAGTTTGACAAGGAAGGATGTGATTTGATTGGCTAATTGGGACTCTGCGAAATATGAATCTGCCTTAAATTGAATTTTGTTCATCTATTGGTTACAAGTTGCATAAGTAGAGATATAAAAACATTTAAAAATTAAAAAAAAAACAAATTCAGCACTAGCTAAATACAACAACGATGGTGGGTCGGGGGATGTGTTATTTCTGCATCATGTGGTAGCTGGAGACATTCACTGTCTCGCTCAGCAATCCTTACCTGCTGTGTGACCAGTTCACTCAATGTACTATCCACTCCCTCCTCAGCATTGCGGATGCTCCACAGTGAGTCCATCTCCAGCTCCAGAGCCGACATGCGGTCAAACAACAGCTGCAGCTGGACACATTTCTTGCAAGTGTAAGAGTCAGGAACGACAGACATGTTCCTAAGCTCCCACATCAAGCAATAATCACATGGCACGTGTCTGAGGTCCCCTGCCATTGTAAGCTTACCTTTATATGAACTAACTAAAACCAAACAATGCACTTAAATAAATGAAAAAGATGGATAAGATATAAAAGCCTTACCTTACAGGATCGTTTTCTTCTGGTTAGTGGAGGGGGGCGTTAGGGAGATATACGTGTAGTATCTCGGTATAGCCACAGCCAAGATATAAATTAAGCCCTAACCTTCCCAGCAGCCCTCGTTTCACTCCTCCTCCTCTCCCCGCAGCTCTGAAAAGATGGAGTTCGTTGTCAAGCAGGTTTGGTGGAGGTGATAGATATCAGATCCTGTCATCACTGGACTGATTCAGAGGACTCCTCTTTCCCAGTTAATGAACTCACTCTTAAGTATTTATTGTCAAGTCTGTCCATTTTAAAGAAAAAGCAATGCCGGAGTTGTGCTGAAATGATATGCACATTTTCATGCAACAAGACTATTCAATGCGCCAATGAGGTTAGGAATAGGATGGAGGTAGAGTTAAATACATGGGCAAAGAACTGGTAGAGGAAGCAGCACTTCCGATATGTGTATCATTGGGATTCCCGAGTCCCTCTCTCAAACAAATCTCTATAATATTAACATAGCAGTGATATATACTCACCCAAGCTCCAAGTTCATCCGTCTTGCCAGTCATACTCCTCACATTATAATCAGCGCACTTCAGACTGCCAGGCTCATTGTGTTCAGTCACCTCTGTCTGTTTGTTGTTTGTCTTAGCTGTACTGGGATTAGTCACCAACCCCGCCTCAGTCGTGTACTTGTGGACCTACTGCTCTGGTTCCCACTGTTCCCCCCTCCCCCCAACGACCACACTAGCATAAACCCTCCTGTTTGACAACAGCAAACCTGCCTGCCAGGAGATTGCTGCCAGTTCAGGTCCATCCCGTTCTTCTTGCGAACATCCTACCGACCTGCAAATCCCAATGATCCACATATCGGAGATTGCTGCCAATTAAGGTCCATCCCGTCCTTCTTGTGTATATCCTATCGACTCTGGATCTGATGACATTGGGCTGAAGTGTGTTTATGTCAACGCAATGATTATTATGGGTAAGGCAGATGAGCTTACAGCCTGATTCAATACGTGGAACCATGATGTTGCAGCTATGACAGGCATTTAGTTTGGAGAGGGACAGGACTGGGCGTTCAACATTCCAGGGTATTGTTGTGTTAGATGAGATATAAAGGAAGGTAAAAGAGGTGGAGGAGCTGTATTACTAATCAGGGATCATGTTGCATTTGCACTCAGAGAGGTAGTACTGGAGGGCGCATCCACTGAGGCAATATGAGTAGAGCACAAAAATAAGATTGATGCAATTGCTGTGTTCGGATTATACGATAATCCGTTCAACAGCCACCGAGACTTTGAGAACAAATGTGTGGACCAGTTATGGAAAGGTGTAATAAAAACAGAGTTGTCATTTTGAGTGACTTCAAAATCCCCAATATTAACTGGGACTCCCTGAGAGCAAGTGGCTTAGACGGGGCAGAATTTGGTGCATCCAAGCGGGTTACTTGAATTGGTATGTGGGTAGTCCACTACAGGAAGGGCCATACTGGACCTCGTATTGGCTAATGAGCCTGGACAGTTGGCTGACATTTCAGGGGGACAGCATTGTGGAATCATTTTGGAAACTCCTTCAGTTTTAAGATAGCTAAGAACATGCAAAAGTCAGGACCTTTTGAGAAGCTATGGAATTGGAGTAAGGCAAGTTATGTCAGTATCAGGCAGGAGCTAGGGAGTGTTAATTGGGAGGAGTAGCTATCAGGCAAATCCACATTTTGTATGTGGCAACTGTTTATTAAATCCTGATTGCAATATCATCTGGCGAACGTCCTCTTGACTGTTCGAATTTCAATCTATTTTATTTGAACAGATATTTCGAAGTCGCTGTATACCAGAGAACAGAAAGAGATAATGGATGATTGTGACCTGTGTCCTTCACTGAATCAGATTGTCTCTACAGGCAACTAATATTTTTATTGTGGGTCAGAGCACCACAGAATTAATAGAGCACAGATGGAAGCCATTCAGTCCTTCGTACATTCACGAGCTCTCCAACTATGCAATCAGAAAGCAGAGAGAGTTATTGGAGATAGAGAGAGAGAGAGAGAGAGAGAGAGAGAGAGAGAGAGAGAGAGAATGAAATAGAAAGAAAGAATGTGAAGGGAGATGAACAGAGAGGAGAGAAAACGGAGTGACAGAGTGAGTGAGAAATGAAGGGGTGTGAAATGGGGATGAAATTAGGTAGATCAGGAGACAGCATGAGGAGACATAGACAGAACATGGAAGTTTTATTTCAACATTTCCCCTGAACCAAAAGGTCTTTGTTTGGGAGCCATACCCTGTGAGCACCATGGTGATACTGGTTATGATCCCAGATCATTTATCTCCTATAATATCACAGAGTTGAGTGGCTGACAGCTAAACAGAATCCAATAGACCAATTGACTGACTCCAGAGAGAAGGTGGATTAATTTAAATAGACTGTGCCAATGGTAGCAGGAACTGATAACCCCCTGAGACACTGTCCGAGTGACTGAGCCAGAGAATCTCAGTGAGGGGGATCACTGTCAGAGGGGAAATCAGCATCTCAGCTATGGGTCAAGTAATGACTGAAAAGGTTTGCACCCCACTTCCATGGTTTAGTAATCCACATTTCACTTCATACAGCTCGATATCATGAGGGTATTTTAACAACCTTATCTCTTTGTACATTTCATATTTTGATTTGTCGAGAAAATCATTTTGACCCTGTATTTTGTGTTGAATAAACGCATATCATTTCTGGGGAAGAAAGTACCTGTTCTGATGGGACAGCTTTTATCGGATCCATGTTGGGACCAGAGTCCGAATGAATCGCTTAACTAGGGCGATAGACAGAGATGTAAATGGAATAGGAGTGGGGGAACGGGAGTCAGTTATAGGGGTAATTAGCAACCTGAATTAAAAGAGGAGGTAAGAGTGCAGAATTCAGAATAGATTATTAAAATCTCCATCACAGACATAAATAGCATTGAGTATCTAGAAATGATTAACAAACAAACTTCAAGCACACTGGAATATGAATGACAATGAGAGGAGAGATGGTTAATACAGGACTGACAGCGTTATATCTGAATGCATGCAGTGTGAGGAATAGGGTAAATGAATTCGTGACCCAGAACGAAATTGGCAGGTATGGCGTGATGGGCATCACGGAGATATGGCTGCAAGGGCATCAGGATTGGGAGCTAAATATTCCAGGATATGCACCCTATCCAAAAGATACACTGGTGGGCTGATGAGGTGGGGTTGCCTTATCGGTAAGAAATGAAATTAAATCAATAGCAAGAAATAACATAGGGTCAGATGGTGCAGCATCTGCATATGTAAAATTGAGGAAGCACAATGTTAAAGCAACGACAGTTGGTGTCTTATACAGGCCTCCAAACAGTCGTGAGGAGCTGGGCCATCAGATATATCAGGAGATAGAAAAGATGTGTAGGAAAAGCAAGGTTATAGTGATCATGGGCGATGTCAATATTCAGGGGGAAATGGGAAAATCAGATTGGTAGTGGATTGTAAGAAAAGAAATTCATGAAATGTCTACAAGATTTTTTTTTAGTAGCTTGTGGTGCAATCCACGAGGGAACAGGCAATACTGGATTTAGTGTTGTGCAAAGAGGCAGACTAGATAAGGGATCTTAAATTGACGCAAGCCGTCGGAAGCAGCGATGATAGCATGGTTGAATTTATACTACAATTTCAGAGGCAGAAGATAGAATCAGAGGCAACAGTACTTCAGCTGAATAAAGGCAACTGCAGAGGCATAAGGGAGAAGTTGGGTAGAATTGACTGGGAGAGTAGCCTTGCAGAAAAGACAGTAGAACAGCAATGGCAGGAGGCTCTAAGAGTAATTTAGGAGACACAGCAGAGATACATTGCAAGGACAAAGAGGCATGGTACAGGGAGGATGAGGCAACCATGGCTGACGCGGGAAGTTAGGGATAGCATCAAAGCAAAGGAGAGAAGTATATAATGTGGTGAAGGGCAGTGTGAAACCAAAGTATTGGGAAGCTTATAAAGACCAACAGAGGGCAACAAAAATGTTTCAGGAGGGAGAAAATTAAATAATGAGGTAAGCGAGCCACTTAGATATATAAAGTGCAAAAGAGAAGCAAAAGTAGATATTGGAAATGATGCCAGAGAGGTCGTGGTGGGGAACAAAGGAATGGCTGAGGAACTTTGCGTCAGTCTTCACAGTGGAAGACAGGATTACTTTCCCCAAAAAATCAACAGAGTGAGGGGAAGAACAGAGTATGGTGGTCATCACCAAAGAGAACGGGTTAGAAAACTGAACAGCCAGAATGCAGATAAATAATCTGGACCAGATGGACTACACCCAAGCCTTGTAAGGGAGATAGCTGAAGGTGTAGTGCAAGCGTTAGTTGTGATCTTTCAGGAATGACTAGAATCAGGAAAGGGCAAAGTGGACTGGAAAATCTCTAACGTGACACCCCGTTTAACAAGGGATTAAGGCAGAAGACAGAAAATTACAGACTGATTAACCTACCCTCAGTTGTGAGTAAGATTCTGAAATCCATCATGAAGGATGGGATTTCTGAATACTTGGATGTAGATGGTAAAATAGGGCAGAGTTAGCCTGGTTTCATCAAGGGGCGGTCATGCCTGACAAACATACTAGAATGTTTTGAGGAAGTACTGAGCAGATTAGGAGAGCCAATGGATATTATCTACCTACACCTCAAGACGTCCTTTGACAAATTGCTACACTGGAGGTTATAGAGAAAGGGGACCCATTGTGTCAGAGGCAACGTGCTGGCATCGATTGAAGACAACAGAGAGTAAGCATAAAATCTGCCATCTCACGATGGCAGTCAGTGACAAGCATTGCCACAAGGCTCAGTGTTGGGAGCACCAAATTTCACCTTATACAGCTAACGATCTAGATGAAGGAACAGAGGGCACTTTGGCTAATTTTTAGTATTAGAATCACCATAGTGTGGAAACAGACCTTTTGGCAAAATAAGTCCTACACCAACCCTCCGAAGAATAATCCAAGCAGACCCATTTTCTGCTGACTAAGAACGTAATATCTGGGCAATTTAACACACCCATTTCACCTAATCTGCACATGTTTGGACTGCAGCAGGAAACCAGAACACCCTCAGGGAACCCACGCAGATATGGGGAGAATACACAAACTCCAAACTCGCATTGACCCGAAGTGGGAATCGAGCCCGTGTCCCTGAGACTGTACTAACCACTAAGCCACCATGCCACCGATAGCTTGATGTTCAGACAGTACAAAGATATGAAGAGGGTCAGATAGCATTGAAGAGGTAGTGAGCTTGTGGAAAGTTGCTCCACCGATTCTCCTCAGCTTCCCAAACCTCTCTACTTGAACCCCACCCTTCCTACCACAACAAGGATAGACTGCCATGATCCTTAAGTTCCACCCCACCAACCTCCAGATAGAATCATCATCCTCAACTATTTCTGCCACCTCCAGTCAGACCCCACCACCAGAGATATATTTCCCTCCCCACCCCTATCAGCATGCTGCGGAGACCATTCCCTCCACAACTCCCTCATTAGGTCCACGCCCCAACCCCCCAACCAAGCCATCATCCACTCCCAGCACCTTCCCTTGCCATCCCAAGTTGTGTAAAACGCACGCCGACACCTTCCCCATCAACTCCATCAAAGGCCCCAAAGGATCCTTCCACACCCCGTAGACATTGTACTTTGTCCATTGTTCCCTGTCTCCTTTACATTGAGGAGACAGGATGTCAAATTTTGGAACGTTTCAGGGAGCATCACTGACACACACACACACACACACACACACACACACACACACACACACACACACACACAATGACCCTACCACCCTATGGCCGAAAACTTCAACTCTCCCTCCCAATCCGCCAAAGACATGCCAGTCTTGGGTCTGCTCCATTGCTAAACCCAAGTCACCGAACACCTGGAGGAACAACATCTCATCTTCCACCCTGGGACCGTGCAACCACACGGTATCAATGTCAATTTCACCAATTTCCTCATCTCACCTTCCCCAGCTTATCTCACATCGAACACTCCAACTTCGCACTGTCCCTTTGAACTGTCCAATCTCTCCATCTTCCCTGTCCTTCACGATCACAATCCACCTTCATCGAACTATCGCATTCCATGCTACCATCCCCCAGCCTCAGCCTCTCCTATTTATCTTTCAGCACCGTTTCGCCTACCCTCCTCAATCCTGACAAAGAGCTTATGCCTGAAACGTCGCACCTCCTGCTCCTCGGATGTTGCCTGACCGGCTGTACTTTTCTAGCACCACACTTTTGGGCTATGATCTCTTGCATCTGCAGTCCTCACCTTCGCCTGCAGAAGGATGTGGGCAGTTTGGGAGATTGGGTAAAGAGCTGGTCAATAGAGTACAGTGCGCGAAAGTGTGTGTCGTGCTCTTTGCCAGAAAGATAAGAGGCATGGACTATTTTCAATATTAAGAGTAAAATCAGAAGTCTGAAGTGCAGAGACTTGGGAGTTCTAGTCCAGGAGTCTCTCAAGGTCGACTTGCAGGTTGTCACTAGTAAGGGTTGCAAATACAATGAAGCTATTCATTTCAAAAGGGTTTGAATATAAAAGCAGGGATATACTTCTGAGGCTGTATAAGGCTCTGGTCAGACTACATTTGGAGCATTGTGTGCAGTTTTGGGCCTCGTATCTCAGGAAGTATGTACTGACACTGGAGGATGTTCAGAGAAGATTCATAGGAATGGTTTTCGAATGAAAAGCTTAACATATGTGTAACATTTAAGGACTCTGGGTCAGTATATGATGGAGTTTAGAATTATCTGGGGAATCTAATTGAAACTTACCAAATACTGAATGACGTGGACAGACAGGATGTGGGAAAGATGTTTCTACTGATAGGAGAGACTAGGACTCTAGATCCCAGCATAAAGGGAAGACTTTTTAGAACAGAGATAAGGAGAAACTTCTTCAGCCAGAGAGTCGGGGTTCTATGGAATTCACGGCCACAGACGCTGGAGAGACCAGGTCATTATGTATATTTAAGACTGAGCTCGATAGGTTCTTGATTGTCAGGGAGACCAAGGGTTATGGGGAGAAAGTGGGAGAGTGATGTTGAGAAGCTAAATAGAAATAATCAAATGGCGGAGCAGTCTCAATGGGCGGAAAGGCCACATTTCTGCTCCTATGTCTTCTGATCTTATGGTTAATGTTGGCTCTCCTCATCCCTTATTATAGCTGCATCATGACTCTGACCTAATGATTTATAAAGAGGCACGTTCCAATACTGATGACTGGCAATATCATTATCTCTCCCTCCAGTCGCAGCAGCCATTTCCTCCAATTCTCTCTGATTTCTGTCTCCTCCCCAATGTCATAATCACACAGTAATTGAAGTCTAATAAATTATACTTTATCAGAGTTCATTGACATCAATAACATCAACAGCATGACCCTTACTTGCCCCTTCTCATCCTCAAATAACAATCTGAATTGTATTTGTCATGTACAATTCTCTGTTAACATATCCATGCAGTTTGCCTGTTATAATCCATGTTATATTAAACACATTTTCCCATCAGATTTTGGGCTATAAAAGTTAATTCATCAATATAATCACTGATCAATAATTTCAGGCTATCATTTCCATTGATAAATGGAGAAACTCGTTTATGTTCCAACAATTCTCTGTCATTGCTCTCATATCCAAGGCAGATTGAATGATTGCACACAAACAATCTGCCATCTCTAACATCCCTTCCCACAGTCACTCCAACATATCCCATGCGGACTGTGAAAATTTTAAACGTTATTTTGAATTTTAATAAAATTAATATTGAATTGAAAGGGTTTAACTGGAGCTAATTGTTCACTGACTGTGATTCTTGTCAATCTCTGTGGATTCTAATTATCCCAGTGGAGGGTTTCCATCGTTAAACGATAAATGGGCTCTGTCAATGTATTATCCGATAGTGTGAGAGGGAGTATTACCGACAGCACTAACAGGGATCAGCAGCTCCAAAGGGAAGGGAGGAGAGATTAGAAGCTGAGAACATTACACTCGAATGTTCCAACAATGGATCAGAATCTGAGAGCATTAGACTTGAATGTTCCCACAATGAACAGGAGTTTATCCTTGGGTCTTTACTTTCTTTCTCAGCCTTGGATATCATTAGCATGGCGGATCCAGGAAATCCTTTGGATTATTCAAGGTGGTTACTAACCCATCCTCACTATAGTTGGTGTTCTTAGTAAGTCATTCTCTTTGACTGTTAAACTGGGTCGAACTGAATTTCTGCTCATGATATGTAAATAATAGGAAATGGCAATCAATGTCTTCAGTTCCAATCAAAAGTTCCTTTCCTTATAAAATATATAAAGCAAATTACTATTTACAAATTACTCACAGATATGCGAGAAGGAACTCAAACTCCATAATCCTTTCTGTCCTGCACAAATTTTCATTTCCATATCCTCCCTACCCACCAATCCTGTCCAATACCACCATTATGATATCACAGTCGCCTCCTCAGCCTCAGTGCAACTCCTGAATGAACCATCGTTTGTGTTTTTGTTAAATCCGATACAGCTGTTTCTTCAAATCTCTTCAAACCACATGTCCACTACAAAATAATTGCATTTGAGATGTTTAACTTGTTCTCTGAACAAAATCTGTCAGATGTAAGACAGTGTATAGTGCTCAAGTCAATGACACTTAACCTACTGCCATTGAATAATAATCCATTGACATCTCATGAAAGAAATTGATATAATTAAAATGAAACCATTATCATTTGTGAGAAAAAGCCCATCTGCTTGCCTCATGTCCTTATGAGAAGACAATGGGTCATCCTTGCCTGGACAGGTCTCCGTGTGACTGCAATCCCACAGCAATGTAGTTTATTCTTTACTGTCCTGTGGAACAGCTGAACCAGCCACTCAGTTTCAGATCGGTATAACATGCTGGTCTGAACAGGGCTGCACACATCCTGTGAGGGAAGAACAAAGGAAAGATAGCTCCTCCCTCTCCGTGTTTACCATATTCCCACAGCCCATTTCCATTGGGGGAGGTGACCATTCCTTGTTTTAGGTGGATTCTATATCTTTGAAGTTCTCCACAAGAGTGATGTTCATCTCCATCTCTGGTGTTGGCTTTATTGATGTTGATGTACAGACGGAAGGAACTTGTAAATTTCACGTCAGTCTCAGGGCATAGAGAAGGAATGGCTTTTTCACACCACAGGAAAGAAACAGAGACGGCAAAGTGAGGGAAGGGAATTATTATGATCATCCCTGAGAGTGTTGTTGAGGCAGTATTTAGGGTATTGTGGGCAGATTTTCTCTCCTTTATAAGGAATGATCTCCTCGTCACAGAGAGAGTGTGAAAGAGTGTCAACAGACTAATCACTGGGATCATGGTACCATGAGGAGTGAGTGAAGATTAATCTGTAGCTCTGTGACACAATAAGAGGTAATTGCATTGAAACTTGAGGGGAATGGGCAATCACTCATTATGTTCTAAACAGACACTAAGAACGTGATAAATTCCATTGTTTGTATTTTTTTACGCGGGTTATAATTCTCGATAGTTTAAGTGCCTCTGAGAACGTTTCTCCTACTTCAGCCCTACTCTCCATGTCGATTGACAGAGACAGGTTCAGGGTTTGCATACAGTCTCCGACATTAATATAGTGCATTCGGTATGTGTGATTCTGCACAGAACGTCATGTTATCCACAATCCCGACAGCAGCCAAAATATCTTTACTCTAAAACAGTTAACTATTCCCAACAGCTTCTGTCCTGGATGGAGAACATGGTTCTGTCTTCTCGGAGGGGGAAGATGTCTCCTTGAGACCTCGCATCAGATATGTGGCTTCTCTCCTCACCGCCAGGAAACTATGTTAAAATGGCACACGTTCCACATGCAATGGGGCTACGAGGAACATCATGGAGCCATCGCTGAGTGCAGTCTCTGCTCCTTTTGTTTGTCACGTTGGAGCATCAATGACATCCTCCTTTTTCTCCATAAACCCTTGAGGAGATGAATGTTCTCGTCCAGGTCGCATGGAACACGCTCAAGGGTCTGATTGGACTTTTCACGTTCCTGTTTAGCAGTTAGATGCACTGACGAGACTGCTTCTTTTCTTGTGGAACAGGCAGAAGGGTTGAATGGTTTGTCCCTCTTCTTGTTCATTCGTTTCGATGGCCTGAATTACTGCCTCATATCCGGGTGCAACCACATTGAAATGCTGAATGAGCTCCTCTTTTAACTGTGGAAATGTGCAGTATCTGGCCGTGCTGTATCATGAATGTTACCGACACTTTAACAGCACAAGCCTGAATGTTGTCCGGGTCTTGCTGCATATGGACGCAGACTGGTTCAGGAGCTGACAGTGTACAAAATGTCCTGAATATTGTCTGATCTTCAGTGACCATCACAACTTCTAATCTTATGGTGGTGGAAAGGATTGATGCAGCAGCTGGAGCTGTTTGTGTTAAGGAAGCTCCCCTGAGGATGTCTTGAAGTGTTGTCCTGGAACTGAAAGGATTGATGTCCACAAACCACGCATATCTTCTGTTGTGCTATGGATGACCCCAACCAGAAGAGATATTGTGGCTGATGCCCACGAAATTTAATTTAGTCAGCGTTCCTTGATACCATACTTAGTCAACTCCGGCCTTCATATCAGGGTCTGCCACTCTTAGCTGGGCTCCTGTGTTCACCTCTTTTGAACTCATCAATAGGTTATTGTGTCTGTGTGGGGAATGTTTTCTTCTCACAGAGGGTAATGCATGTCAGGAACCATCTGGATGAGAGAGTTCGGGGATCTAGATCACTGAACGTAGTTACAGTGGAGCTAGATTGGTTTTTGCCCACTATCATTTTGTTGAAGGGTGTGAAGAATTGGGAATTGAATGGAATTGCTACCAACAGTGAATCAGCCATCATGGTCTACAATGGCACAGCAGGATTGACTGGCCGACCTACGTCATCCTGTTCCTTATGCTCTGATATCTTGTATCTGGAAAGTTAATGGCTGTAATTTTCCTGAATGTTGCAGTCGGAGAGCGCAAATAATTTTGTGTATCATCTCTGAGTGATATCTGTGGGCTGTTTTCAATCTGGGCTGTAATCTGGGTCCACTACATGACCAACAAATGAACCGCAGATTGCAGAGCGGAAACACTCTGTAAAGAGACCAGAGGCGTCTTTCAAACCCAGCTTGTATTACCCAATAGCATTTTCCAATCCACACCATACTGTGTGTGTCAGTCTGGAGGAACTGAATGATATACTGTGTTACTGTGAACCAGGTATTTCGTGCAAGTGGCCTCCATCTGCTCCTGTGCGGGGCTGAATAGAACATTGGAACATTTGAGTGAGGAGCAGGAGTGGGTCATTAACCACTTTGCCACTGCTGTACCAGGTACTAAGTTCGTAGCTGATCTGGTTGTGGTCTTAAAAGCACTTTTCTGGATGCACCATTTCCATTCATTCATTTCTCTGTTCAATACAAACACCTAGACATCACATATTTCTGGGAAAGGGAATTCCCGCTTTTACAGCTCTTTCAGAATTTCTCATTCGTGTTCCAACCAATGTTACAGGGTCACTGATTCCTTTTGCAGTCACACTCCTCCACTGGTTACAAGAAATTTCAAAGTTTAGTGATAAGGCCAATGATATAAGTGTCAGCCTGGCTCACCTTCTAGAGAACTGTGACAAACACACAAAAGTGCCGCTGCATGCACACATGAACACACACATTTTAAGACAAAACAAAAAAAGAAAGCTTTCTCGAGTTCTTTAATAGCTGAACTCTTAACAAATGGAAAGATGACAGAATGTCCCAAATGTTATTCGGTCCTCTGAAGTTCTTCCGCTCACACAAGCTGCTTCCAGGCTATCTCCCCGGAACAGCTGGATTTGGTTCAATTCACTTTACGTCAGACAGTGGAAAGATGCCAAAGAATCTTTCATCAGGAAACCTACACGATTGGTAAAGATGACGCAGGATTTTTTTTTTCTCTTGTCAGGTGGAAAAAAATGAGAGAGGGGGGCACGAGGCTGCTGCTTCTGTGGCAGGTAACATTTTTATCCCTCCCTGTGTTAAACTATGAAATCATGCTAACTGAACACCAAAAAGGACCACGTGTGATTTCCTTGAAAATTCTCTGCAATGGATGATAAGATCCTATATACAAATGCATCATTACTGCTGTTGTACACAGTGCCTTTTCTGAGCAAAAGAAAAACAAAATCCCAGCTGCATAATTTCATGGCATGTTTACATGTGTCTGCATAATTTTAAGGAATCGGTTGATGTCTTCATTATATCTGCATTAAAAATCAATGTTACGACAGTGTGTGAAGCCCTTCTGCTAATTTAAACCAGACACACAGAAAAAAAAATCACCTCGCCTATAGTCTGTAAAAGTGTGAGTGACAAAGAACGACCAAATCCCACTATTATCGAAAGAAATAATAGTTTATTTTTTTAACTCCAAGAAAAAAAAGAGAACATTAATCAACAACTTTCCACACTGTACTCATCCTGGTCTGATCAGTTTATCTACTTCCCACTCTATAGCAATGTACTGATCCAATGAAACCACCCGATTAAGATTTACAAAAAGAAATTGAACTTCAAAACCCCGAGTGAGTTATGTCGATTTTCCTGTGAATCTTCATCTGTCGGTTTTCCCGGGTCTTTTCTTCGGTCTTCAACTGCACAGATTTCATGGAAACAGGTCCCTTTCAAAGAGCGATTCTGCAGGCAGTCTGCATTTATTAGTGCTTTTTGCCGCCCTGGCTAACTGTTCAAAATGCCCGATTTTATACCACAAAACACCAGAATGTCTCATTGGTTTTATAGCATTAAAATTCAAATTCGTTTGGATTTTGGTTTCTTGGGCGTAAGTTAAACTGATCGGCCTAAATCGAATTTGTTGCATATCATAGCACTCAGCTCAACTGTTTCTTTCAGTCAAATGTTACTTTTTTAAAAAAAATCAGCACACTCTGTGTTTGTTAAGTCCTTGCCAACTTTTACTCTCTTTAAAAGGTGCAGTACCCGCCTAAGCATTTTTATCAATCAACACATTTTATTCTTAACACTTATTCTGTAGTTTCAAACACCCTAACAAGATAAAATATGTATCCAGCTAATTTTTTCACAAAATCGTGTATGGTTCAAAAAGATTTCGCATCCAATACCTAAACTGGTAATGCTTCTTATCAAAAGGCCTCCCAGGACCGTGTGGACAGGGAGAAGGAGAGGCATGTTTCGGGCACAGTCCTGATGGAGGGCTTATGCCCGAAACATTGACTTTCCTGCTCCTCGGATGCTGCCTGACCTGCTGTGCTTTTCCAGGGCAACATTTATTGACTCTGGCCTCCAGCATCTGCAGTCTCGCTGTCCAGATGCAGTAAAACATTGCTACGATTAAACCCGATCCCCTTTCCCAGAAACAACATCATTTCATCCCACTTGCTAAATCTGTGGACTACCTTAATGGATCGGAGCAGAAGTTGGCCATTCGCCTGCACCATTCAGAATGCTCAGGGCTGATCTGAATGTTCTGACCATCTTCTGGTCTGTTCCCAATAAAAATTGACCCTCCTGTCCAGGAAAGATTATTCGAGGTCAGCCTTGAATAGCTTAAAAAGCCGCGTCTTTACTGCTCCCTGAGGAAAAGGGCACCACAGATAGCATAACACGAAAGGGAAAGGAACGTCCTTATTTCATTGCAGGACCCATTATTTTAAAACTGTGTTAAACTAACATCAAATTGTCACCTTTTTTGAAACATAAGGACAGAATAATTCGGAATAGACATAGACTATACAGCCCTCTAAACCTGTCCAACATTACCACTGACTCTTTCCAATCAAATATGTATTAAACTCATTCTCCGCTCCTGTCCCAGGAAGAGAATACCAGATAGCAGAACACCACACGAGCATTAAAAAAAGGAGCAGAATTAGGCAATTCGGCCCATCGAAGCTGAATGTCATTTAATAATGGCTTAGAGGTTTCTGAACATCATTCTAGTGACTTCTCTCGGTAACCCTTGGTACCCTTATTCATCAAAAACCTATCTATCTCTGGCTTATAGACACAAGTGCCTGCGTTTCTGTGAATCTGCATGCGTGCGTGTGTGTTTGTTCATCTGTTTGTGTGTCTGTGTATTTGCGTGTATACATTTGTTTTTCCGTGTATTAGCCTCTGTATTATCTGTTTAAGTCTGTTTGTGTGTGACTGTGTATGTCTCTGTATGCCTCTACATGTGTGCGGGTCCATTTCGTTACATGTGCTGTGAGTGTTAGTATATTGTGGTGTTTTCATATGTCTCTTAGTATTTCTGTGTCTGCATATTTCTGCAATGAGATATTTGTTGTTTTGGGAGGGAAAGAAGTAGCGGAAAAGACAGAGCGGTTAAAGTGAGAATTGCCCTCCATAAAACATTGCTTCTTACTCAGTTGGGAGGAGGTGGATATTACAGAATCTCCATACGATTCACTCGGTGCTCTCCAGTTCGTGCAAGGGTCCTACCAACATGGCGGGGAGAGGGGAGGGGGGAAAGCGAACGGATATTGGACACTCCACCACCCGGCTTGGCCCTTTCTGCCTTGTTCCAGGCTGTTTATCCTGGAATGGGAGAAAGGGAAGTGGGGAATGAGTTGTTCGTACTATTGTCGGTGGTGGTGGTGGGGGCGGGGGGGGGAGTGTTGCTGAACGGTGAGGTGTCTGGAGGGAGTCAGTCCACAGTGCAGAATCCATAAGGTGTTATTGGTGTGGGTGTATTGCATGGGCGACAGACAAAATGATGGAAGGAAGTTGCTGAATTCAACAGTGAGATTGGAAGTACATGAACTTTATTTGGAGATAGAGCGTAAGCCTTGTTCGGGGGTAGGTGCGATAACAGATATACAGTGAGTGTGAGGGAGCAGAGAGAATACGGTCATACTTATCCTGGTAGAACGAGGATACAGAACGTCCTGGACATTTCTTCAGATCATCTCAGCGTCGAGGTGAGCCTCAATGAACGTCTTCTCTAAGTCTGTCACTAATAATGCCACCGACCCTGTCCCTCAGATCCCACAGAATCGGTTTGGGAGGATCTTAGTAATGAGAAACAAGCCTTGGTGTGTTTTGCCGTGCAAATTTTGTATATCTTATGCTGTGGAAAATTGGTAATGTTGGTGCTGCAGTAATACTGAATTATCTCACGTTACATCTAAACTGCATAAACTAAGTGACTGCTAATGCTGTGAAAAATACATTACACAAGTGTGTATCAGGCAGCTGGAAGAGTGTGTTGTAATCTAAACTAGAGACAAGGTTAGTTTGGATTTGGTGATGTGTGCTCAGAAGGACTAATTAATAATCGTGTTCTCAGGAAATGTGAAATTAATAGGTTGCATTTTACACGGCATCAGCATATAATATCGAATGTTGAACATGATTGTCAAACATCAGGGAAGCCTGGACGGTGGAGGGTCAAGTTCGCTCCAGTGAATTGGGAAAGTACAATATGACATTCAGTGGGAGACAAGCAATGGTTGTTAGAGTCATAGAGTCCTAAAGCACAGAGGCAGACCCTTTAGTCCAAACTGGCCCATTCCGACCAAAATGTGCATTCAGACTAACCCCATCTCCCTGCCATTGCCCCGTAACCTTCTAATCCTTTCCTATACATTAAACCCGATGGAATAGCTCCACAGTAAGCTGGAATTCAAACCAAAACTTTTAGTTGAGACTTTGACACACGATGAAGCACAGTAAATCCAGGCACTTTGTTCACTTGTGAACTTGCTGTTGTTTCAGTAGGTTGGATTTCACATAAAATCTCCTCCCACACCAGTGCAGGTGAACAGCCTCTCCCCACAGTGAGATGGCGCGTGCACAGAGAGTCCAATTAACCACTTTAATCCAGGCCCAGTTTGGGAGCAAATGAAGTTTCTCATCAGTGTCAACATATTGATGGGTCAACAGATTCTCAGATATTTTAAGCCGCTTCCCACATTCAGGGCATTTAAAAGACATTTCCGCTATGCGGACTTGCCGTTGTTATAACAACGTAGTGGATCAAGTCAATTCTGTCCCACACTCGAAACGAATGGCCTTTCCCTCGTCTGACTGTATTTATGTTCTGACTAGGCAGATGATCTGGTGAAGCCCTGCCCACACGTACAACACGTGTACAGTTTCTCCACACTGTGAATGATGCTTTTCCCTTTCATGTTCAAAAGCGAATCATATTCAGGCAACAATCAACTGGACAACACATCAGATACTGAAGTGATATTTGCTTTTTGGCCTTCGTACTGTAAATCCTCTTCTTCTAATGCCCGGTAAATTCATTGATAAAGGAAAAACAGAAGCAATTGAAAGTCCAGAAAGGAAAGATAATAAGATGCAAGAGCAGAAGTCGTCAATTAAACTTGTGCAGTCTGCTCTCACCATTCAGTGTGATTGCAGCTGATCTGATAATCCTCAGGTTCAAGTTCCTGCAATAGCACCTAACCTTTGAATACCTTGCTGATTAAAATCTGTTTCTCACAGTCTTAGAACATAGAACATAGAACATAGAACAATACAGCACAGAACAGGCCCTTCAGCCCAAAATGTTGTGCCGAACATTTGTCCTAGCTTAAGCACCTATCCATGTATATATCCAATTGCCGCTTAAAGGTCACCAATGATTCTGACTCTGCCACTCCCACAGGCAGCGCATTCCATGCCGCCACCACTGTCTGGGTAAAGAACCTTCTCCTGACATTCCCCCCAAACCTTCCACCTTTAACCTTAAATTTATGTCCCCTTGTAACACTCGGTTGTACCCGGGGAAAAAGTTTCTGACTATCTCGTCTATCTATTCCCCGGATCATCTTATAAACCTCTATCAAGTCACCCATCATCCATCACCTTTCCAATGAGAAAAGGTCTAGCACTCTCAACCTATCCTCGTATGACCTATTCTCCATTCCAGGCAACATCCTGGTAAATATCCTCTGCACCCTCTCCAAAGCTTCCACATCTTTCCTAAAGTAAGGCGACCAGAACTGCACACAGCACTCCAAATGTGGCCTTACCAAGGTCCTGTACAGCTGCAACATTACCTCACGACTCTTGAAGTCAATCCCTCTGCTAATGAACGCTAATACACCATAGGCCTTCTTACAAGCTCTATCCACCTGAGTGGCAACTTTCAAAGAGCTATGAACATAGACCCCAAGATCCCTCTGCTCCTCCACCTTACTAAGAACACTACCGTTAACCCTTTATACTGCATTCTTATTTTTCCTTCCAAAATGGACAACCTCACACTTGACAGGGTTGAACTCCATCTGCCACTCCTCAGCCCAGCTCTGCATCATATCTAAGTCCCTCTGCAGCCGACAACAGCCCTCCTCACTGTCCACAACTCCACCTATCTTCGTATCGTCTGCAAATTTACTGACCCACCCTTCGACTCCCTCTTCCATGTCATTAATAAAAATTACAAACAGCAGAGGACCCAGAACTGATCCCTGCAGAGCTCCACTTGTAACTGGGATCCAGGCAGAATCTTTACCATCTACCACCACTCTTTGACTTCAAGCGGACAGCCAGTTCTCTATCCAACTGGCCAAATTTCCCACTATCCCATGCCTCCTGACTTTCCGCATAAGCCTACAATGGGGAACCTTATCAAATGCCTTACTAAAATTCATGTACACTACATCCACTGCTCTACCCTCATCCACATGATTGGTCACCTCCTCAAAGAATTCAATAAGACTCGTAAAGCAAGATCTACCCCTCACAAAATCCGTGCTGCCTGTCCCGAATCGAGCAGTGTCTTTCCAGATACTCATAAATCCTATCCCTCAGTACCGTTTCCATTACTTTGCCTACCACCGAAGTAAGACTAACTGGCCTGTAATTCCCGGGGTTATCCCTATTCCCTTTTTTGAACAGGGCCACAACACTCGCCACTCTCCAGTCCCCTGGTACCACCCCCATTGACAGTGAAGACGAAAAGATAATTGCCAACGGCTCTGCAATTTCCTCTCTTGCTTCCCACAAAATCCTAGGATATATCCCGTCAGGCCCGGGGGACTTGTCTGTCCTCAAGTTTTTCAAAATGCACAACACATCTTCCTTCCTAACAAGTATCTCCTCTAGCTTACCAGTCCATTTCACACTCTCCTCTTCAACAATATGGTCCCTCTCATTTGTAAATACTGAAGAAAAGTATTCATTCAAGACCTCTCCTATCTCTTCCGACTCAACATACAGTCTCCCACTACTGTCCTTGATCTGACCTACCGTTGTTCTCATCATTCTCATGTTTCTCCCATACGCATAAAAGGCCTTGATGTTATCCTTGATCGTACACGCCAAAGATTTTTCATGCCCTCTCTTAGCTCTCCTAATCCCTTTCTTCAGCTCCCTCCTGGCTATCCTGTATCCCTCCAACGCTCTGTCTGAACCTTGTTTCCTCAGCCTTATCTAAGCCTCCTTCTTCCTCTTTACTAGATATTCAACCTCCCTCGTCAACCAAGGTTACGTTACACGACCATCTCTTTCCTACCTGACAGGTACATACATATCAAGGACACGTCGTATCTGTTCCTTGAAAAAGTTCCACATTTCAATGACATCCTTCCCTGACATCCTATGCTCCCAAATTATGCTCCTCAGATCCTACCTTGCAGCATCGTATTTTCCCTTCCCCCAATTGAAAAACCTACCCTGTTGCATGCACCTATCTCTCTCCATAACCAAGGTGAAAGTCACATTATTGTGGTCACCATCACCAAAATGCTCACCAATAACAAGCCCATCACTTGTACCGGTTCGTTACCGAGTACCAAATCCAATATGGCCTCCCCTCTGGTCGGACAATGTACATACTGAGTTAGAAAAGCTTCCTGGACACACTGCACAAACACCACCCCGTCCAATCTACTTCATTTAAAGAGCTTCTAATCAATATTTGGGAAGTTGAAATCACCCATGACTACTACCCGGTGGCTTCTGTACTTTTCCATAATCTGTTTCCCAATCTGTTTCTCCACATCTCTGCTGCTATTGGGGGGCCTATAGTAAACATCCAACAAGGTGACTGCACCTTTCCTATTTCTGACTTCAGCCCATACTACCTCCAAAGGCAGATCCCCCTCGAACTGCCTTTCTGCAGCCATTATGCCATTTCTAATTAGCAACGCCAAACCCCCTCCTTTTTTTTTACCACCCTCCCTAATCTCAGTGTAATCTTGGATACACTGAGCTGCCAATTTCTAGAGCGACCTGCAGGAAATACTTTCACATATTCAGTCGGCTCGAAGAGAAAGAAATTCCTCCACATCTTTCTTAAATAGTTTACTCTGAGATTATGTTCTCTGGTCGTCGAATCTCATACAAGGCGAATCATTCTCTCCGAAGTTATCCTATCATGTCCCTTATAATCTAATGTATCTCAGTAAAGTCTTGTTACATTATTCTACACTCCAATGAGTACAGGGGCAATATTCTCATTTCAAAACTGAGATTCCACTACATCGGTGCACCAACCAAAGTGTTCAAAGACACAGAACGCGAATGGCCATTTGTTATTGGTCTGACAGAGACGGCTTAATGTCTCATGGGTCCTGAACAACAATTAACTGATTCAGAATGTGCTGATGGAACGGAACGGAGCTCTCCCTCAACGTTTTGCAATTGTTCTTGTTGTGTGCTCATGTAAGTTTATGTAATGAACGGTTTATTGCTAGTAACGAGGGTGGGGGTGGGGAAGGACACTGAGGTTTCAGTGTGCGACAAACGTGATCTGATCGAACGGGTAAGTCAAATATTCCTAGAACATGGGAGAGCTGATCGGTCCAGGATCACTCCCATCTTCTGTTTCAGAATCAACAAATGAAATTGCTGGAAAGTCTCAGCAGGTCCGGTCGCATCTTGAAAATGAAAACCGAATGAGATTTCGGGACTGGTGACACTTCTTTTTCCATCTCCATGTCCCTCTGCCTATCTACAAACTGCCTTTTTATTGAATTATGTCCTGATTTCAAACTTTATATCCAGCTTCACATTTATTGCTTCCTCTCCAAACATTTTCCCAGTATCTAAAATCGTATCATGCTTGTTCTATCTCTTGCTTTGCCCAGGACTTCCAACTGAACAAATAACTCTGTTTCTATTTCCTTAGATACCAGATGGCCAGAGATTGGAAGACATAGGAGGACGGTTAGCGCTTTCAGAATATCTAGTCTGCTCCGCCATTCGATCTTGGATAATATCGTTCTTAACCCCATTCTCCAGTCCTCTCCCTGAACACTTAATCCCCGGTTTTAGGATACAGTCTTTTTCCCAGAGGGGGTCCTAATCCGTCCCAAAACCCTCCACATGTGTTGGCAGCTGTTACACCGTGTCTACGTCTCATCAATCTCAATTTCAGTGATTCTCGGCAAACACCAACTGTTCTGAGCAGCTCGATCGGGTCTCTGGCCCCACCGTGTTCCTGCGGGGGAGCAGTAATCATCTTCATCTCCTATGGAAAGGATCGGCTCTTACAAAAAAAAAACTGACAGAAAGAAAGATAGGCTTGTGTGTCAAGATATGTGGAGGTAATTGCTTTCTGACCTGGTCTGTAAACCTTACTGTGTATATCCCCGCACATTCTAGCTGTTGTGGTGAAAGGGAATACAAGTCCAATTAATTGCCATCTATGCTTTTATTCGATATGTATTCTTCCTTGTTCTGAATATGCAGGGATGTTTCCAGCACTGATGGTCACCATTTCTAAGAGTGCATGCCGCGAGCCCTGATATTTTCTGGAGAGTAGCCGTATCAGTTTGTGCGAAAGTGGCCCAGTACAAAGCTTAGAAGAAACATTGTTGTTCCATCTTTCCGGACGACAGTCTTTCATATCATGTTCGATGGGGCTTTATTGCATACTCATCAGCAAGCCTGGTTTTGAATTTACTCGCTCAATACTACTGTAGCGGTGGAAAGAATATAATTCCGAATACCTGCTGCGTGAATTTCATTCTCAAAGTTCTATTCGCAGTGGTCCTTCATATGTGGCGATGTTTATATCACTGCTGGCCATCCTGTTTAAGAGTGCAGTTACATATGTTCCTCTGTCTTGGCGCTGCAGGGAAAATTGTCTGCGCCTTTTCAGCCAATATTTCCTGGATATTTCTACATGGTATTCTTTATTTTTACGATCATGTCCACTTTAAGGACACAGTTACCGGGCACTTATCCTTTCTGCAACAACAGTACCGCATTTGCTTTACATGCGAAGGTGTCCCGGATCAGTAACAAGGAGAGCATTCATTTCCTTCTATCACAGGGAACACTAGATTCATGATGTTAGTCTCTGTCAAATGCATCCGAAAATGTGCTCTGAAAGCTTCATTTGAACGCTGTCTGGCGTTTCTCAACGTGTGTCAACCAAAACCAGAAATCCTCAATCATAGTTTGGAGCAGTTCACATATTCGAGTTTCGAAGCAGCAGACACGGATACAGTTCATTCAGAATGTAAAGATTTACAGGCACAGATGAACTATCGACTCATATTCTCATACTGTTACTAATATTACCGTGTGGCCTGAAGTCTAAGCCATGTTGTAACTTAAAATGTGGAAATCACAGACAGGCTGCCGAATGACAGCATGTATTTTGTTTTCTTGTTCTCACAGAGTTCCAGGAAAATATGACAGCGAGGGAAAAGAATGCAAGTCAAGTGCAGCTCTGGTGAAACACCTTCTGTCTGATTCAGTCATCAATAAGAAACGTGAATGTGACTAAAGCGGGAAACCTTTTCACAACTCGAACAAAGAGCAATCACGAATAGTGACCACCTCTTTGACATCTCAGATCGCCTTTGACCTTCCCTGAATATGTATAAGAACTAATCTTTGCACACCTCAAAGTGAGAACTGTTTGATTTACCGACAATAAGTGAGTCACATGTCCTTGATTCCTACATACGTTTCTAACTCAGCTTGCAGCCAGGTGGCAGTTGTTCATCACTCTGCTGGATAATGCACTATTATGGAGAAATAACATGAAAGTTGGAACTCTTATTGGCTGTGGGTTTCGAATAATCTTGCTACATGTTCTGCCATTCTCGGATTCCAGTGCTAAACCAGTTTTTCAGTTCATCTGAGGGTCGGGCAGGAGCAGAATTCATCATCTCCAGTGATCACTTTATCTGAGGAGAGAGAGTGAACAAAGTTTCACACAGCGAGTAATCGGAATTGCATTCGGTTTCAGCATGGCAGCAGATATGGGCTAGCAAATTCAAAGCCAGATTTGCTGATGAGAACAACAAGCACGACCTCTCAGATAGAGAAATTCCTTCCCACCGCTTATTCTGCAGAACTGGTACAGTTGCTGTGAGTATGCTGCAGGGTATCATCAGGTACATGCTCTTGGGTTTCCGGTTTTGGCCTGTGTGCTCGCGTGGCTGAGCAACCTGAGACTCTGCTTTCAGATTCCACTTCTTAAGAAGGCTTGTGTTTGTATCCCTGCGCGGCCACGTGTGCTAATGGATTAAGCTGGCAACGTTTTGCAGGGATGAGCTTTGTTAAAGTTGAACAGGAAAAAAAAGCAGTCATTTCTTCTAACCCGGCTGTGGTGTGGCACAGCAGAAAACAACCAACATGTCAGTGCCCATGTTTTCCCCTTCTGCTGTAGTTGTCACGTTCCCCTCCAGCTCGAAAGGCCACCAGCATAATATGCGACTCAAAAACAGGCTGCGCCAAACTTTCATATTCCAGACAATTTGCATTTTTCACAGTTTCTCTGAAAGTGAATGGAGATATTTATTTCCCTGTTGATGTGAACTTCGGTTCTACATTGAATCTGCTCGCGGTTTTCTGTTGCTGTTGCGAAAAGGAGGGAAATTGCGATAGGAAACTTGGTTACTTTTCCCTAATTTCCTTAATTTCTGTCCTGATGAGAGAGGCTGGTGATTGGCCCTCTCGATCTGGTGGAGACATCAGCCCAATTGTTAACCTCATCTAATCAAGACTGTAATTGATAATCTTCACTGTTTTTATGGTTCATTGTTAGTCAGTTCTGATTCATGTTACTTGAGCACTTTCCTGGAAGTATTGGTGCTCTAAGGCGCCAGTACTTTGAAAGCATCATTTGGAATTGCCTCGCTGCAATTTGTGTGAGCAGCTCATGACCCAGACGACTCGCTCTGCCTCACAGACAGCATTCATGAGTCCGTGTGTCTGAAAATAGGTTCTCTTTGTCAGTTCTGCTTCTGTTCATGAGTTGTCAGTTTTTGGTTTCGCTGGAGACACACACACAGACAAAGACCCACACGCACACATATATTTTGTGTGGTGAATCTTTTTGGTGCTTTCAGAGTTACATTGCACTTTGCTCAGAAACCACATACATTCATGAAGAACTCTGAGCTCAAAAACTGCATGAGATTATGTAAAACTCTGTTATCTCACTTTTTGGATTGGAATCAATCTAAACATCAGGTCATAGACAGAGAACACAAGGGGCTTACACCTTCAACATATTGTCTAGCTATTACGATTGTTAACAGCTAACCAGAGAATGCAACTTTTTTAAAAAAAGGGTTTTGTGATTTACACAGTGAATACAGTGATAGTTTCACTTCTTTCAACAGATGAAAGGCTTAACAGACAAACAATTCTTCAATGTATAATCTCAGTTACATCACACTGCAAATATTTGCTTTAAAGTCTGTGTTACGATCGAGCCCTCCACAAACACCTGATGAAGGAGCATCGGTCCGAAAGCTCGTGTGCCTCCAATTAAACCTGTTGGACTATAACCTGATGTTGTGTGATTTTTGACTTGGTACACCCCAGTCCAATACCGGCATCTGAGTCACAACCTATTCCCGACAGCTTGCAAGTGTTCCCTTAGAAACTGTAGCTTTTGGAAACGTATTACTGGAACAAAGTCATTGCTCCATGTTGTGGGATGCACCGTCAATCCCTAATTACTCGAGAGATTGAGATTTTGCGTTACTCCACAGAACCCTGGATGCCCTCAGTAGCGGGGTACAGGCATGATGCCATGAGGCAAGGATTTAGACATAGTGACATTGAAGAAACAGCGAAACATTTTCAACTGGGAAACGCGAGAACCTTGGAGGGGTAATTGTGGTGATAGCTTTCGCTTGTATTTGCTGCCATTGTCCTTCCAGACAGATGCTCATCGATCACTGAATTGTTCTGGCAGGATCCGTGTGTGTGTTCTGGGTGCAACCAGGATTTAGTTTTCCTTCGGATAATTCACAAGAAGAGAATTAAATCTTCATTTCCTGACTGGGAATGAAAGCCTGTTCTGGGCAATGGAAACTCAGACCCGAATGCAGGGATATCCATTGATACTGCAGTAGCCTTTGGGACCTGAACAAACTCTAGTGCCTGCTCTTCACGTCATAATCGTCTTCGTCAGCAGTGTTTCTCTCTCCAAGTTTCCAAGTCGGTTCATATTATCACCATTGGTTTCAATGTGAAGAAGGCAATGCTGTGATAATCTGCTGTTGTTCAGCAGATATATTGCAGCAAGTTAAGTAAAGACTGATGCTAACACGAGCTCGTTTTGAGCTGCGCTGATGTGTTGGCAGCAAGAAAGGCAACGTTCAACTCGCCTCATTCCGGATGACGGGCCCGAAATGCCCAGTGGTTTCTCGCTGAATTAGTTCAGGCTCTGGAATGTAAAACACTTCAATTATGAAAGTAAAGTGAAAGGAAATGTTTCACAGAGTGGGGCATTCCAAGTGAAACAGTGACGGTGATTATGTTCGCTGATTTTTCACGTTGTGAATGCTGCTTCCCTGATGTGGACGTTTCCATTACCTATATACAAACTGTCACAGTCAGACCTGGTCTTTGGATCAGTGACGGAATTGGTAACACGCCTGACGTCGAATTCAGGGATTGTCGGTTCCCATGTAAAATCACAAGGATACAGCGTGCTAGTCCATTCCTGTTGTCTGTCTGGAACGGAAGGGTTTGGGTTTTCGAATTTACAGTTTCTTTCGTTCAATTCGAATTCTAGCTCAGATCAACGTCTCTCATTGTCTGTAGAACTGGCTTTGGTTTAACCAAAAGCTGCCTTTTGGAGGTTGAAGTTGTTAGTTGGAGCGGACATCTGAAGTGAAGCACAAGGAGCTGGTCAAATCCTGAGAACTCTGCCACTCTCATGGAATGTGTCTGTGTGTCTCTTTCTGTGGGAGACACGACGTGGGTAATAACACAGTGTGACTATGTCAAACTTCAATCCCATTGTTGTGTCATCTAAGATTAAAGCGAGAACCTCACTGCTATTTGCACTGGAAACATCAGAACACATAAGGTTATGGACCAAAGCTGGAAACTGGGAATAGAATAGATGAATGTCTTTAAACCAGACTGCACCATGGGCCAAATGGGATTTTCCATTCTGCAAAACTTGAAGACGAGTAGAAACCAATCTGGAGTGAAACTGATCGGAAATGAAATGGAAAATCCATTTCATTGAGAATAAGTTCAAGAGCGTCTGTCTTCATTCCATGTAATCTCGTAGTTAGGATTTGGAACTCTAACCGCAATAGTGTTGGTTCTATTCTCGGACAGGGAATGCACGTTTTATTGTGCAAATATATCGTGGTACCAGTATTTCTTACACTGGTCCGAACCTGGTAATGCTTGGTTTTGTGCCAGGTTATCAAAAACCAAAAGCTGCAGGTTTTGGAAATATGAACTAAAAACGAGAATTGATAGAGAAACCCGCTACACCTGGCAACATCTGTGGAGAGAAACAGGTTTATTTTCTTAAGATGGACCGGAAACAGGTTAGTTATAGTTTTCTAGATTATACTGTTGGGAAATGATAATCTTACCTGTCGAACCAGGATATTTATCAAAATCACTCTTGAGCTTACAAACATCGAATCCAAAATCTTAAAAGGACCTAATCAGCTGTCATGCTACTTTCATTTTCCTGAGCTGGTGGAAGGCTATGTTTTAATGGCTACATTTCCTTTTAGTTTCCGTTATTTAGCAGTCACGCCGAATGGAGAATTGTTTCTTACAGTGTCTGTCTCCATATGTGTCTTTGTTTTTTCTATATTTGTCTCTGTATCCGCCTTGGCCTTTTTCACATTCTCCGACTCTCTGGCTGTCCATATCCCTCATTTCCCATTTCTGCTCTTGAAAAGCCTAATATTCAGAGACAGTTTGAGATTCGAACTGCTGAGAGGCTTTCTGACGCCTGGCTGGAGTCGGTCGAAGGAGTCTCACATTCTCTGGATAATGCGTCTGTCACTTCGACCTGAGGCAAGGAGACATTTCTTCCTCAAAATCTAAAGACTCTTTCGAAGTTAAAGTTGAATTCCTTATCTAACAGAAAAAGAAAGTAATTACATGACAGCTGAAGAAGAACAACGATGCATTTACTGTTGGCGTACACGAATGAATGGTGACAGCAGAGAATGAGGGTGATCATGTCGTGGTGTCAGTGCCATTACCACAACATTTCCCGGGAATGCTGCAGTGCCTCCTGCTTCACCACTTAATTTCTACAAAACTGGGAATGAAGGAATGAGAATAAAAGGATGAGAAGCAGAAGTGCTTGTGGAACTGCGGGAAGAATCTCCAGGTTAAAATAGTAGTTAAAAAGAGCAACCTACACTACTGGATTTAAACCAGGAAAATGAAGCCGGAACGCGAAATCAGAATGTACAGCAATTCAAACAGGACACTGAGTTTCTCGATCAGCAACACAATACTTGCGAGAAATAACGAGCTTTCAATACAATGAGCAGGCACCAGTGTGATGGGAGCTGCTTTCACCAGCTAAGCCATGGCGCCACGTTAAGAGCCAGATTTCTCGTCCATATGTGCAATGCCTGAACCACTTGATCACAGGAATTCGAAAACACGTTTTCTGTATTAATGTTGCTCAGTTTGAATGGCAATCAAACTCTGCTTGTGCAAAAATAGACATTTCAATGCTGAGCATGCCCCACTAAAAAGGCACAGAAAAAGACAGTATCCTCTTGCATTGGCATCCAACAGATATTTTCGTCGTTTAAACTGACAGAATAAAGAGGATGTGCTCATCTCCTCTCGCGTCTCATTAACCACGTTAATACACACGCAGGGATTTTCAAACCAAGATGAACAGGCTCATTGTTGTGAATTGACAGCAGTGGTGTGTGAGTCATTGCGAACAGTGAGCCATAAATGCTGAACCAATAGCACTGACACTGAGCCTTGCACCATCAGCTCCACACTCACATCTTGCGTTATGTCTCCTAGGCATCAGTGCATTTGACTTTAATTATTCTACACTGCACTCTCCTCAAGTTATTCCCGACCGCTTGCAGTGTCGAATTAGAACATGCAATTATTACAAATGCATTTCTGGGACACAGTTGTCTATCAATGAGATAAGATTCACTGCCCATCCCTAATTATCCCAAAGATATAGGGAACGAGTTACTTTTGTGAACTCCTCAAATCCTTAATATGGAGGTACCGACTAGAAACCGCTAGAGATGGAGTTCCTGGATTGCAGAAAGCAGACCGACCCCAAACTGCTAACGTAAACCACCCAGGGAAGAGCAGAAGGACCCCACTCTGTCAATGTAACTCAACCAGGGGACAGAAGTCTGACATCACGCGATCAATGTAACTCAACGATGAATTTATGGCCGGACCGCACTCTGGTAATATAACTCACCTAGGGAAGAGTAGACTGACACCACTCTGTCAATGCTAGTCATCCAGGGAAGAGCAGACTGACCCAACACTTTATATGTAACTCACCCAGCCAGTGGCAGACTGACACCACTCAGTCAGCAAAATTTACCCAAGAAAGAGCAGACTGACGCCAGTCTGTCAACGTAACTCACTCAGAGAAGAGCAGGCTGTACCCATTCTGTCTCTGTCACTCATCCAGGAAAGAGCAGGCTGATCTGATTCTGTCAATGAAACACAAGCAGGGAGATGAGCCTGACCCCACTCTGTCAAAGTAACTCACTCAGAGAAGAGAAGACTTATTCCATTCTGTCTATGTGAATCATCCAGCGAAGACAGTAATGAAACCATACTTGCTGTTAAACTCAGACAGAGAAGAGCAGACTGTCACGATTCTGAGAAAGTAACACGCCCGTGGAGGAGCAGACTGACACCACTCTCTTAACATAGCTCACGCAGGGAAGAATAGACTGAGTCACTCTGTGATATTACCCACTGAGAAAGGAGCAGACTGACCCCATTCTGTTAATATGACTCTCCCAGGGAAGACCAGATGCAGCCCAATCTGTCAATGAGACTCAACCAGGGAAGAGCACTCTGACCTCACGCGATCACTTTAACACAATGAGGAAATTGCAGACTGACTGCATTCTGTCAATGCAACTCACCCAGGGAAGAGCAGACGGATCCCACACTGTCCAAATAACTCACTCCGTGAAAAGCAGACTGACGCCTCTCTCTCCACGTAACTCGAACAGGAAAGAGTAGACTGTTGCCACTCTGTCAATGTAACTCACTAAGGGAAGAGCAAATGACGCCACTCAGTCAGTGTTACTCACCGAGGGAAGGGCAGACTGACCCCACACTCTCAGTGTAACTCAGCAGACTGATCCCACACGGTCAATATCAGTCATTCACTGAAGAGCAGTCTGATCCCACTCTATAAATGTAATTCACTCAGGGAAGAGCAGACTGATCCCATCTGTCTATGGTACTCACCCAATGAATGAACACTAACCCCACTCTACCAATGTAACTCGCCAGAGAAGAGCAAACGGAAGCCAGACTGTCAACATAAATTATCGAGGGAAGAGAATACTGACCCCGCTCTTTCTGTTTCACTCAGTCAGGGAAGAGCAGACTGTTACCACTCTGTGAAAGAAATTCGCCCAGGGAAGGGCAGACTGACCCTACTGTATCTGCGTGACTGACACAGGTAAGAGCAACTAATCCAACTCTGTCAATGTCTGCCCCTCAGGGAAGAATACCCTGACCCCTCTCTGTCCAAGTCGCTCACCCAGAAAACAGCAGACTAACCCCACTCTGTCTATTTAAGTTCACAAAAATCCTCTGAAGTACGTCCTATCCAGACACTCTCCACATCACTGTCTCTGTAACCGTGTGCGTTCAATGGCGAATCCAAATAACCTGCAATGTTTAGAATGTGGCAGCAAACCAGAGCTACCACACAGAAATTGGGCGAATGTGCAAACTTCCATCAGGCAGTCACCTAAACCTGGAATGGAAACCAAACCCGACAGCAGTCGTGATTATAAAATGGCAGAACAGAAACCTAGAAAAAGGAATTGCGTCCCTGTGTGTTGCAACGATTCTGAGTATTAATTAAGCGTCCCTTTCTGTAGTTAATTTCCATTTTCATCACTGCCAACCTTCTTCAAAGCAAAGCACGCACTTGCTTTTTTCAGACTTCCGATATCCCGCTTTCATCCCGCTTTTTACCTAATCCTATTTCTGACTTTACAAACTACGTCACAACAGGTTGTCATCTGCAGAAGGAGCTTTGTTCCGTTCTCCACTGATATTGAGAGTAGTAATACAGCTTATTCGAGAAGGACTTGCTGCGTTTGCGGGTGGTGTATTCGCGGTATTATGGCTTCTTTTTATCGTTTTCGGTCTACTATTTCGAGTTCATTGCGCAGACTTCTGAAGAAGACTTTTTGGAGTCGAAATGGTAACTGTGTTTTCTCTCGGAAGATAGACGTAGCCTTATTTCTGTTCTCTTATAAATTGATCTTCTTCTGATCTTTGCATGTGAAATAGGGTGCATTACTCTTGCTCGGTTTTAGTTTCAAAATCAAGAGAAACATGAAGGAGACAATATCAAAGAACACAAAGTACTGAGTTGTTAAGATAATTTTTGCAGCAATGGTGGACATGAAGGTCAAATTAAGACAACGGTTCAAGAACATTTAGTCTGGAATTGGTATGTGACTTGAGTTCCAAATATATGTTTCCGTTCTTCCAGTACACCTTTTTGTCTCCCAGAAAACATTGATTGTTTTCTGTATTTAATTTGTTTCACGATATCTGTCTTCTGGTCGACCAGGGACAACTTGAATTTGCGTCTGCATTGAATAAGATTTCGCTCTTTCTTTCGAGAAGCAAACCTGTGCATTATGTAACATTTATCATGCTGATGGCTAAGATGTTCAAAATGAATTACTGTTTATGGATCGTGAGCAAGAATGAAGTGATCCACTTGCGAACAGATGTCACCACGCTCTATTCCGACATCGGGCCTGAACGGTCTATAGGCAGAGTCTGCAGAAAGGAAATGTCTAAGTGAACTAGTCCTTTGTTCAGTTTGATTTGATAGTGCTGTTTTGGTGCAGAAATGTGTCAACATCTCTGACGTTAGAGTCAAAATTTAAGTCACATCTACTCCATGGAGTGTCTTCTCATACCGGAACATGCTGACATGAAAACATCTAGCTCTGATAGCAAAAATTTTTTCATTAAACTGGGAGTATGTTTAACTAAGCAATTCAGACAGCCAAAATGAATAATTGGCATTTGGTTCTTCAAGCTGAGCTCTCCACACCAACTGCTCCAACGAAGGTCGTGGATAAGATCCCCATCGATTATTTTGGTCAATTTTAGTCTCAGCAACAACCAATTGTTCTGAACAATGGTACCCCACAAGCAGAGGGCTAAGTCTGATTTTCATCGTTAATTTTCAAATTCAGTTCTTAATGCACAGTTTCTTACGAATGTGGACAGCAGAAGACCGTTAACATTCTATTTCTAATATTTCCAGAAAATTCTACTCCGCTGATATCGCCTTGCCTTATCACACCTCAAGCCAGGAACCTGGATCAGTCGAGATCCTTTCCACACATGGAGTTGCTTTTTCTAATTCATTGACTGCTGATATACTAGATTATTGGCTTTGAGAGTCAGTTGTAAATTAGGTTGAGCTTTCTCAGCTTGACTTTCAATTGATTTTTTAAAAAATCATCATCTGCAGGTAATGTATTGCATTGCTTCTTGTTTTGCTTAATTCCAAACCCCCGCTCCCGAACATCCAAATTTCACGATAGTTCGACAAATGTTTTGAAACTGATTCATGTTGGAAGTTGGTGGCTTTTTGTGTCTCGACACATAATTTATTTTATTAGCCGTCTTGAAATTACTTCGGATTCTTTACAGTTAAAAAATTTAGTTTCGATTGAATGCAAAGCTCAAGCTCCACGAAATCCAAATTCTGCAAAGGAATTAATGACTTTTGAAAAATTCAACGCTGTGGACAGGACTCGAACCTGTGCAGGAAGACGCCATTGGATTTCAAATCCAACGCCTTAACCACTCGGCCATCACAGCTCCGACCTAATTGCCAATTTTCATAGTAAAAGAACTGAATTAATGAAATACGTAATTTGAAGAACAAATTGTCAAGACCCAAAGATTTCGCCAAATCCTTTGCTGGGACTCAGACGAACGTTACCTTTGCAGATTGACAGGCTTTCATCGCAAACTAGATTCTGACACAGCTGAAGTTGTGGGAATGATTCTTCATCGAATTTTAGAGTCACGGATGTGCACCACATGAAGAGAGGATCATTGTCTCACTGCGTCCGATCGACTTTGACTCAATTGCTCATCATCTGGTGCCAAAGTTGTTTTTTAACATTCATCAAAATATGGTATTAGAAATATTGATGCTAAGTCCATAAACACTAGCTACATTCGTAAAAATAAAATCGGAATTAGAAAGAATGCAGAACCAATTTACAGGAATGGATCCAGCAACTAATCCGTAAGTTCGGACATCAGGTAATGAACTTGTGAGCACAAGAGAGGAAGATTGACCGAAGATTTGGAACTTGAAATCGTCTTGATGGAATTATTTGCAAAGCTTTTGCGGTTGTTCTAGAGTCATCAAGTCCTTGAACAATACAACACGGAAAGTGGCCCTTCTTTCCAACTTGCCCATGGTGGACAGTTGTCCTATATTAATAGGTCCCATTTTCCAACATTTGGCCCACATCCCTCTAAACCTTGTTACTCATATTTCCATCCAGATGCCATTAAATGTTACAGTTATACCAGTCTCCAACAATTTCTCTGGCAGCTCATTCTGGACACGACTGAAAAAGTTGCCCCTGACGTCCCTTTTAAATCCTTACCCACTAATTTTAAAACGATATTTTCTAAATTTTGACTTACTCACCAGCAGGAAAACACCTTGACGAGTAAACCTATCCATGTCCCTCATGATTTAATAATTAGCAAGGATTTGACTTTATCATAATTGTCAGGAGGGAGATGTGTGGAGATTATTTATCGAAGGTTTGAAGTAGAAAGTCTGATGTACAGATTTTTAGAATTGCATCTTGGAGAAGTTTTTACTGAGTCATTGAAGTCCAGTAGCAGTTGTAGAAGTCTGTTGTGAAAGCTGCAGAAGGATTTCAGGGCACGAGAGCGAAGCATTATTTCCAATGTATTGTGGCTCAGTTCGACCGCACGTGGACTACAGTATGAGGAATTATAATCCTCAATTTAGGAAAGATACTAATGCCATATGAGGAATACCACGAATGGTGATTAGCCTTGATATCATGTATGAACGCTAGTCCTGTGAATTGAAATTGGGCAAATCCGGTCTTTTTTTTAACAGTTTCAAAACAAGCGAGGCAATTTCGTTGAGAGTTGCAAAATATTTGAAGAGATAAACAGGGTGGTGCAATTAAATTTTGTTCCCTCATTGGTGAATCTAGAAGCAGGAGAGGACAATTTTAAAATGAAGCATTGTGATTTATGACCAGGATGAGAACTATTGATTTTTGTCTTAGCCTTGAGAAGTCTCGCTATTCAGCACTACAGTGAGCCTTGGATATTTGGTCTTTGAATGCATCACGATCAGCCTGACCCGCCGACACTTACTGCATCACTATAGACCTGACCCCTCACACTTACCCCCTTAATATCAGCGTGAACCCCTCAAACTTACTGCATCACTATCCATCTGGTGCCCTCACATTTACTGCGCCACTTTCACTTGGAGACCCTCATTTTGACTGGGTCATTATTAGTCTGATTGCCAAACACTTACTTTGTCCTATCAGTCACGCCCTTACACTTCCTATATTACTATTACCCTGACTCCTTACACTTACCGTGTCACTACAACACTGCTTCCTCAAACTTACTATGTCACTATCACCTTGACCCTCTCACATTTACTGCACCACAATCACACTGACCACCTCACACCTACTGCTTCACTATGAGCTTCAACACTCACACTGACAGCGTCACTAACAGCCTGACCCCTCATACTTACTGAGTTGGTATCTCTCTGATCCCCTCAGAATTACTGCATCACAATCACTCTGACCCCTCATACTTAATGCGTCACTATCCCTCTGGCACCCTCATACTTCCTGCATCACTCACACCCTGACACATGCGCACCTACTGCATCCCTATCAGCCAAACCCCACTCACTAATGGCGTCACTCTCCCTCTAACTTGCTCACACTTAATATATCCCCATCACCTTGACACTCTCTTACTTAGTGCATCAATATCACCCTGACCCCCTCATGCTTACTGCATCACTACGAGCCTGATCCCTTCAAATGTACTGTGTCACTATCAGACTGACCCACTCATACTTACAGCATCACTATCACCTTGACACACCAAACTTAGTGAGTCCAGATCATACTGAACCTTTCACTCTTCTTGCGTCACCTTCAGCCAGACCCTGCACACTCCTCATACTTGCTGCATTACTATAACTCTATCCCACCCACACCGTGTGTCACTATCACCCTGACAACTCATACTCACTGCACCACTACTATCCTGACTCCATCACAATTAGTATATCATTATTAGCCTGACCTCTTACACTTACTGTGTCACTCTCAGCCTGACCCCTCACATTTCCTGTGTTACTCTCAATCTGACACCCTCAATATGTCTGCGTCACTGTCACCCCGAACACGTCACACGTACTGCATGGGTGTCTACCTGAAACCTCACGCTTATTGCCTCACTATCATCCTGAGCGGCTCGCACTTACTGCGTCACTAGCACACCAACACTCTTACCTTTACTGCGTCACTATCGGCCTGACACCTCACATGTACTGCATCACTATTAGCCTGACCCGCTCACACGTTTTGCGTCACTACTACCCTGACCCCCTCACAATTGCTGTGTCGCCATTAGCCTGAGCCCCTCACTATCACGCTGATCAAGCTCACAATTACAGCATCACTATCAACCTGACCCCCTCACACTTTCTCTGTCATTATCACTCTGACCCTTTCACACGTAATGCATCACTGTCACACTGAGGCACTCACATTTTCTGCGTCGTTATCAGCCGGACCCGCCGGCACACAGCATCACTATCAACCTGGCCCCTCACACTTGCATGCCTCAATATCAGTGTGAACCCCTCACACTTACTGCATCACTATCCATCTGCCATCCTCACACTTATTGCACCAGTTTCACCTTGACTTCCTCATTTTTACTGCATCACTATCAGCCTGACAGCCACACACATATTGCGTCACTATCAGTGATGCCCTCACACTTCCTATGTTAATATCACGCTCACTCCTAAAACCTACTGCATCACTATCAGCCTGACTCCATCACACTTTTTGTGTCAGTACCAGACTCACGCCTCACGCTTATCATGTTGCTAAAACTCTGCCCCATCACACTGACTGCGTCTAATCACCCTGACCCACTCACACTTTTCGTATCAGTTTCAGTCTGACGCCTCGCATTTACTGTATAACTAAAACTCTCCCCCTCACACTGACTGTGTAACTCTCAGCCTGACCCCTTCATACTTACTGCGTCAATATCAGTCTGACCCCTCAGACTTACTGCGTCACTATCACCCTGACCCACTCACACAGTCTTTGCCAATTTCACCTTGACGGCCTTATTTTTATTGCGGCCCCATCAGCCTAACAGCCACACATTATTGCGTCACTTTCAGTCACGCCCTCACACTTCCCATGTTATTATCACCCTGAATCCTTACACTTATTGTGTCATTATCAGGCTGACCCCTCACACTTACTGTGTCACTATCAGCCTGACTCCATCACATTTATTGTGTCAGTATCAGACTGACGCCTCACACTTATCTTGTCACTAAAACACTGCCCCATCACATTGACTGTGTCACTATCAGCCTGACCCCCTCACACTTACTGCTTCACAATCGCAATGCCCCTCTCTCACTTACGACGTCATTTAAACCCTGACACCCCACACTTGCTGTGGCACTATCACACTGAGGGCCGTACACTTAGTGTCACTGTCATCCTGACCCCTTCCACTTACTGCATCATTATCACACTGGTACCTCACACCCACTGTGTCACTGTCATCCTGACCCCTTACACTTACTGCGTCACTATCACACTGGTATCTCACACCCACTGTGTCACTATCATCCTGAGCCACTTACACCTATTACGTCACTATCACTTTGACCCCAACACACTAACTGCATCAATATCAGCCTGACCATTTCACACATACTGCGCCACTACCAGGTTGACTCCCTCACATATGCTACGTCACTATCAGGCTTACCCACTCATGCTTACTGCGTCACTATCACCCTGACTCCCCACTCTTACTGCGTCAAGGTCATTGTGCCCCCATACACTTACAGCGTAACTATCATTCTGACAACGTCACACTTACTGCGTCAAGATCAGCCTGGTCCCTCAAACTTAATGTGTCACTATCAGCTTCAACACTCACATTTACTGCGTCACTTCTAGCACTACCCCTGCACACTTACTACATCCCTAAACGCCTTACCCCCTCACATTTACTTCATCACTATCAGCCTGAGACACTCACACTTACAGCTTTACTACAACCTGGCCCTGAGAGTGCATCTACATCACTGTGACCCTGACCCCTTACCCATACTGAGTCAATATAAGCCTGGCCCCCAAATGTTCTGCATCACTATCGCACTGACATCTCACACTCACTGCGTCACTATCACCTGCCCCCTCACAATTACTGCATCACTACAACCTGAGCCCCTGAAAGCATCTGCGTAACTGTCACCCTGACCACATCACACTTGCCATGTCACCATCACAATGACACATTCAACAGTCTGCTTCACTGTCATCCTGACACCTCACACTCACTGGATAACTACCATCCTCCCCCTCATACTGACCTGTCACTATCATCCAAAGCTGCTCACACTTATTGTGTTCCTATCACTCTGGTCCCAACACACTTACTGCATCGCTATCAGCCTGACACTCGCACACTTCCCGCATCACTATCAGCCTGACACCTCACAATTTCACCGTGTCTTTCAGTCTGACTCCTCACATTTCCTGCATCACTATCACCCTGTCACTGAACATTTACTGGCCAGTATTAGCCTGACGCCCTCAACATACTGCATCAATATCAGCCTGAACACTCACCCTTACTCTGTCACCATCACGCTGACCCCCTCACACTCATTGCATCACTATCACCCTGTACCCTCTCACTTCCTGCATTAGGATCACTCTGACTCACTGACACTTGTTGCATCACTATGAGCCTGACCTCTCACACATACTGTGACACTATCAGCCTGACCCCCTCACACCTACTGCTTCACTATCAGACTGACCCCTCACACTTACCGCATCACTAACAGCCTGACACCTCACACTTTCTGCGTCACTATTCCCCTAGCACTTCACTTTTATTGGCCACTATCTGCCTGACGCTCTCAACTTACTGTGTCACTACCAGCCTGAACGCACACACTTACTCCCTCACTATCAACCTTACTGTCTCACACGCACTGCGTCAGTCTCTGCCTGACCCCATCACACTTACTACGTCACTTTCACCCTGTCCCCTCCCACTTTATGCGTCAGGATCAACATGACACAGTAACACTTACTGCATCACTATCAGCCTGATCTCCTTCCAATTACTGCGTCACTATCAGCCTGACCACTCACTCTTACTGCGTCACTGTCACACGGACCCCTCACACGAAGTGTGTCACTATTGGTCTGATCCCTCAGACTTACTGCATCACTTTCACTCTGACCCCCCTCTCTGCGTAACTATCGGCCTGATCCACTCACACAATCTGCGACATTATCACGCTGACACCTCACCCTCATTGTGTCACTATCATCCTCACTCCATCAGTCACTGTCAGCCTGATCCCGTGTAATGGAAAATTATCATTTTTTGTGAAATCTATGAAAGCATGGTTGAAACAAAGAAGTATGGACCTAACTTTGCAAAAAGACAGAAAAAATGTAAAGTTCAACCTAATTTTCAGCTGACTCTCAAGGCCAATAATCTATTATATCAGCAGTCAATGAATTAGAAAAAAAACAACCCCATGTGTGGAAAGGAACTCGACTGATCCAGGTTCCTGCCTTGAGGTGTGATAAGGCAAGGCAATATATAGTATAAAGGGAATATGTGAAAACCGTCAGGCTCCATTTTATGAGGCGTCTTGCAAATGTGTCGGGTCCATTCTACAAATGTCAAAAATAAACATTTTCTTTGTTCTTGGTAGCATTTGCATCGAGTCGATTGAAATTCCACGGCAGTAAACTCGGGGGCTCGTCTGGGACCCTGCGACTGGGTAAGATTTTGAAGATTCCCAGGAGGTATACGCGCCACTGCCTTGAAGGTCTTTCACTTCATCTTGAGCGCTGAATTGGCCACTTTGAGTGAGAGGACTGGGGATAAGTGGATCGCTCCAGAGTCGCGTTCCGAATTGAATCGGGTCAGGGTAAGAGTTGTTGCTAAAGTAATCCGACATAGAGACTTGTTCGAAGAGAGTAGACGAACCAGGAAGAGGAACCAGTGAACTCTCGCGCAGTATTCGAGTAAAACTCAAGGGAAAGGATTGCCGTCTCTAGAGAGTTGAAGTGACAGCAAGACTAACGGTGGTTTGAAACTTGGAGTCAACATGGGCAGCGTTGGAGTCGCCAAAGCCGTACCGGTTACTTGGGTTCTTGGTTTGTGAAAACCAAGGCAATGAGGCGGTAGTGCCCAATGAGGGGGGACCTCCGGAGGTAAAAGCAAGTTATATTGGCAAAGAGAAGATTATGATATCCTGAGATAAGAGAGAGAGAGAGAGAGATTGACAGACAGAGAGACAGCTGCTCGTTGGATGCTGCCTGAACTGCTGTGCTCTTCCAGCACCACTAATCCAGTATTTGGTTTTCAGCATCTGCAGTCATTGTTTTTACCCAGACAGAGAGACAGACAGAGAGAGATGAACACTTTTCCAATATCGATGAAAATCGGCTCCAGCAAGAGCGAACAAAAAGAGGGTCGACAGACAACTAAGAATGGTCAAGAAAAAATACAATATATGCTAAATAATTATGGCCCAGTTTCTGTAAGGCAGTTAAAAATGTAAATCAAGGAATGTGTTTTTTTTGGAGGAACGAAGTTTTAGTAATATTCAGTTGCAAATGCTGAGGTCACCGTTGGAGGAGAGAGAGAAAGAGAAACGGAAGGGTAAAATAGAACCTGTGAATTGGAGTGCTTATCACATGTTGAAGGCTGAGCCTGATCTCAGGGAAAGAAAATCTCGAAATAAAGATAGATCAAGTACACGTACAAACACCAGCACACATGCACACACACACGGAAAACAACCTAATGAAGCTGGACAGTGTCTTAAGACTGGATCAGATCCTGACCTTAATGGGTGCCCTCGAAGAGCTACAGCCCCCCTACGAGATCCACTTCACGAAGATTCCAAGTCAACGGTCGCCGCCTCAGGGTCTGCTGATTCACCAATAGCATATCGTACCCACAATCAATTGAAGCAAGAATCCCGAAAGAAGTCGAGACAATGTCCCAGTACCTTTAGCGCCTCACGAAAGTCGATTACGTCTATTGTGGCCTGATACCACCCAATGACATAACGACAGCAGAGATCACACCGTATGAGGCACACCTGAGGAGCAGCTTCATCAATGGAATCAAGTACGAAACAACAAAATAGGTAATAATATACGTCTATTAACTGGGACACGGGAAAGTTGAATTTGATAGAGCAATACGTGATACATGCTGAAAAACTACTGGCTCAAGTGAACCATAACCGGAAATTAAAGATGGAACAGCAATCACATGAACCTCAGCTTATTATGATGCAAATGGTCGTTCAGCCATTGGAAGGAGGGACTGCGAGAAAAGAGAGAGGCACAGGTGGAGTTCACAAATGAGGAAGGGATCGTGGAAGTGCGCTTGCAGAGATAGATCTGGCTGGTGCTTTGTTTGCGGAGCAATGGACCACTGGTCAAGACAGTGCCCGCACAGACAGCCTCAATCGGTCCTGGAGGCTGGACAGCATGGTGACTGACAGGGGACGACTGAGGTTGAGGTGGGAAGGCCACAAGGTACAGGTTAACCTCTTTCCTTTATACTTGGCAACGAAGAATCCCGAATGCTAATCACTTCTACTAATCTAACGGGCACTGAGATGTATCCCAACTCTATATTGAACATTGAGATTGCGACTTGTGGACAATATGTTCAATATAACAATGATGCGTATTTGTCGATGCCTACCTCTATGTTATACGTGGAATGTTGACCAGTTACCTTTTTGGTAGATACATGGCCAGCATATTCACTCCTCAAATCAAGACAGTTCAGAGAGTTGACACCAATAAAGATGAGTGGAATGTTCCTGAACTCAATGGAGGCATCAGGCGTCGTGATATGAGAGAGTTTTACCGCACCCATATTGTGTGAAATCAGTAATGTGTATCCATTCTAATTCTCAATTTTGTTAGCGGAATTCTGTCCTTTACATTTGATGGCTTAGGATCTCATTATGAGACTGGGGTTGTATTTGCTCAGTACTCCGACGGGCTTGCAGGTAATTCAAAGAGAAGATTCACAAGTGTAAACTGTAAAATACAACCCACCACCCCTGGTGTATGTCTATGAGTGGCGATTAAGCCAGAGAGCAATGAGTTCAGTGAGCAATTCACTCGCCCTGGAAGCAGGTAACCATGATAATCCTATTAACACCGATTTTTTTGCGGGAATATGCTGCACTGCACAGCACACATACACCATGATATCCCTGAGGAACCATAAGAGAAGTATTTGTTCAGGAGATTGGTTAAACCAGGTCAGTTGTTATTGTGCGAATTTTATTGAAGAGATGACAGATGTGCAGTCAGTGTGAACTTATGTAAAGTACCTGCGATGGCAAGTAAACTCTATATTTTTGATGTGGAAGGTTATGCTCCTCGCGTGTCACTGGCGAAGATGTCTAGTGACTGGTGGCAGGATTTGGGGCCATGGGGATGAAAGGCATAAAGAACGAAATGTTGGGTGTTCTGGGACGATGTGGGTATGTGGTTCAATGCAGATGTGTGGACATATAGGAAGAAATTAATTTGTCTAACTCAGGCAATAGAACAGTCGAGGTAACCCCCTCTAGCCCTGAAGAGCCTAGAAGGCTGGCCTGGCGTTTCCCTAAGATAAAATTCTCAGACCCAAGATTAATAACGTTCCTACTGAATTATGGCTAAAAGGCAAACATGATGTGGGTCATATACGAGGTTGTGAACCAATACGAGTAACCCCGAAGTCGGAATATCGTCCTGGCAGGGCACAATACCCGTGAAAACCCGAGGCCATGGACGTAGTTACTCCAGTCTTTCAGTCCTTTCCAAAGGCTAGAGAGATAATCCCCTGTGTAAACTCACTGGTGAGAAATCCTATTTTTCTGATCAAAAAGGCAAAAATTCCAAGTGACCCGGAGGAATGGAGGTTTGTTCAAGACCTGCAGGCAGTCAATAACAGTGTTGTCCCGCGCGCATCAAATGTTCCCAAACCCTATACTGTATTAGCTCAATTTCCACCCGACAGTAAGTGGTTCCCTTCTGTGGATTTACCAAATACATTCTTTAGTGCAATGGTGCATCCAGATAGTCAATTGTGGTTCGCTTTTTCATTCAAAGACAAATCTTATGAGTTTACACAACTTTGTCAATGTTACTGTGAGTCACCCACCATATATAATGAGGTTCTACGCAGGAGTCTGGAGACTCTTGTTTTAGCCCCTGGGTCTGCGCTTCTGCAATCTGTAGACGATTGTTAATAGTAGCACCGAAAGAGGAACAATGTGAGAAGGATTCCCTTGCATTGCACGAGGGAAGGGCAGAAAGACAGTCTCGCAAAGCTTCGATTTATGCAACAACAGGTGAAGTTCTCCAGTCACTTAATATCTGAACAAGGGAAGACCATTGGTCAAGACAGAGTGCAAGTAATTCAGCAAATTCCAAGGCCTCACATGAGGAAACAATTGCTATCCTTTTTGGGCATACGCTCCTACTGAAGAACGTTTATCCCACATTACACAAATCTTGAGGCGCTCTGAAGTGACATGGCCCATGGAAAAGGTCAGCAGAACCAAGGTCCGTTGCAATGGATCCCAGCGGCCGAGTTGAATTGAAAAAGACGTTTCAAAGTACACCTACTTTGTGTACTGGGGATTCCGAATCCAAACAAGCCTTCTGTCAAATGGCAGATGAAAAACATGGCTGCATGACATCTGTGTTATTGCAGGATCATGGGGGAAAATTCAGTCTGGCAACTTATTTTTCGGCTAAGCCAGACCTCGTAGCGGCAGGATTGCGTAAATGCCCGCGAGCTGTGGTTGCTATATAATCGGCTACGGCGACATAACCAAACTCATCACACATGCAGTATCCTTACTGCTTTCCGAGCAAAACAAAGCACATAGTCGGCAGCACGTTGACTCAGATACAATACTGTGTTCTTGGAGAAGCCTAACATTGCAATAAAACGATGCAACGTCCTTAATACTGCTAGTCCTCTCACTAGAGAAGGAGACGGAGAACCTCATGATTGTATTGCTGTAATTAATGAAATGTGCTACCTAGACAAGACTTACAGAATTCATCACTTGAGAATACAAATATGGCGTTTATTTTTGTGGATGGGTCAACATTCAGGAGCAAGGAGATAGGCCAGAATTGTATTGGGGATGCTATAGTAACTACCCATGAGGTATTCAAAGCGGGATCACTCCCTTCTCAATTGTCAGCTCAAGCATAGGAGCTGGTTGCATTGACTGAGTCATGTAAATTTGCTTAGGGAATGACAGCGAATACTTAAACGATAGCAGATACGCATTCGGAGTTCCACATGATGTTAGAACCTTATGGAAATACAGGGAGTCCTTGACCTTCACCGGAAAGCCCATCACACACCGTGATCAGATTTCTGACCTCTTGGAAGCGGTCCTATTGCCTAAATCAATCGCTGTGTGTAAATGTTAAGCCCACACGAAAAATAACGATTCCGTTTCTCAAGGAAATGCAAGGACAGACTCGGCGGCAAGGACGGCAGCCCAGCAGCCGGTAAATGATCAGTTTGACATGGGAATGACAAAAATCCTTACCCCAACAGCAGACGTACGGGAGTCACAGTCGAAGTCCAGTCTTGAAGACACGTTTGAGTGGGAAAAAGCAGAGTTCAGTTTGAGGTAAGGGGTATGGTGTGGCCCCAATGTTAAACCTTTTCTACCAGGATCATTATTTCCATCCTATACCAAACTGACACAAAGTAAGGAACATGTGTCAAAAGAGGGGAGATATGACAGCATTTCAGCACAGTGGTACACTGAGGGATTTATTCATTACTTCCAGAAATAATGTGACTGATGTGTTATTTCTAACAATAATGTGGGGAGGGGAATACAGATATGTCATGTAGCACTTACACCCCCAAAAACAATTTGAACATTTACAACTGGATTTTACCGAACTAACACCCTGCGAAGGAAAAAGGTATTGTCTGGTAATAGGTGATATGTTTTCCAAATGGGTGCAAGCGTTCCCCACGGCAAAACAGAATGCCAGTGCCATAACCAAAGCTTTCCTAACTGAAATAATTCCGAGATGGAGCATCCCTGAGAGGCTTAGTAGTCCCAAGGTTTGTGAAGGTTTATAGCTCCGGTTGAGGTTTAGGGTGTAGGTTTGCTCGCTGAGCTGTAGGTTTGATATCCAGACGTTTCATTACCTGGATAGGTAACATCATCAGTGGCGACCTCCAAGTGAAGTGAAGTGAAGATGTTGTCTCCAGCTTTCTATTTATATGTTTGTTATGGTTTGGGTTTCCTGGGGTTTGTGGTGATATCATTTCCTGTTCGTTTTCTGAGTTGTTGACAGATGGTAAATCGATCTATGTGTTTGTTTATGGCGTTGTGATTGGAGTGCGAGGCCTCTCGGAATTCTCTGGTGTGTCTGCATATACAGCAAACCGACAAACACTGACCAAATACATAACTACACCAGCAACCATTCCAACTCGCAAAAAGGAAGCTGTATCAGAACACTATTCCAACGAACCACCACACACTTCAGCATAGACGAACTTCGGAAAACAGAGGAGAACCGCCTATAAATCGTATTTAAGAAGAACGGATACTTTAAAAATACAGTCCACAGATTCCTCAGGAACAAACTACGACAAGTAGACTTAACACAGCCAGAAACCCTATAGACCTTTCTATACATCAATGAAGTCTCAGAAGAAGCAGCCAGACTATTAAGACTCCTCGGAATCCCACCAACAGTCTCAAACAAAACTAACAAATTTAAAAGACCCAGTACAACCCATGGACAAAACCAACGTCTTCTACAAAATTCCATGCAAGCACTGCCACAAACACTACGTCGGACAGACAGGAAGAAAGGTAGCCACCAGGATACACGAACACCAGCTAGCCACAAAAAGACACGACCCTCTCTCCCTCGTAGCCCTTCACACGGATGAAATTTAAACACCATTTTGACTTGGACAATACATCTATCGTGGGACAGGCTAAACAAAGACATGTCAGATAATTCCTTGAGGCCTAGCACTCCAACCACAACGCCATAAAAAAGATATGTATCTAGATAGCATCTATCAACCCCTCAGAAAACGAACAGGAAATGGCATCACCACAAACCCCAGGAACCCCATCCTGGACAAACATATAACTAGAAAGGAGGAGACAACAGCTTCTCTTCACTTGGCGTTCGTCACTGATGATGTTACCTAGAACATAGAACATAGAAAAATACAGGGCAGGACAGGCCCTTTGGCCCTCGATGTTGCTCCGATCCAAGCCCACTTAACCTACACTCGCCCACTAACCTCCATATGCCAGGTACTGAAACGTCTAGATGTCAAACCTACAGCTCAGCGAGCAACCCTACACTCTAGGCTTAGTAGTGACAGTGGGACACCATTTGTCCATAATGCCCTACAGCAGATTAGTGAGTATTTGGAATAAACATGGGCTAACACTGTGCCTACCACCAGACGAGCGGTAGGGCAGCGGAAAGAGAAAATTTTACCTTAAAAAATATATTGAGAAAATGCTGTGCGGTACTAGGGATGACATGGACAAAGGCACTTCCAATTGTGCTAATGTGTATGAGATCTAGGAGGAGAGGGAGAGCTAACCTTAGCCCGTTTGAAATTATTGTTTTGTAGGCCGCCAAACACAGGAATTTTCCCGAGACGTAAGGGAAGCCAGATAACAGGCCACTGTGAGGATGAGATGTTGTGTTACTGCATGAAACTCTCTACACTTCGGTCCCAAATACAGAATCAACTGAAGACAGCACTCCCCCAATCAGCAGAAGGGAAGATGTACGATCTATAACCTGGAGCCCGAATAGTGGCGAAACACTTCAGGAGGGAAAACAGGAAGGCGAAGAGGTGGCTGGGACCGTTTCAAGTACGTTTTACAGCACAGATAGCTGTTAAGGTCGCCGGAACAGCGACGTGGATACACGCCCGCCATTACAAACTTGCAGCTGGGACTGAGGAGACATCGCACAACACCAAAACCAATTTACAGCAAGTATTTATTCGAAGTCATAAGCAAAAGTGGGGTTGTCCCAGTTCACACTGTTAGCAAGCGCCCTGGTCGGACTATTCATCAGGGCAGGGGCGTCTGGGATGCAGCAGCTGAAGGTCATCTAAACTGATAGGACGAAGTGGATCTTTACATGCGACCCATAGCCGTTCAGTAACAAGGACGACTATAAATTGGATAATTCAGATTTATGCAGGGATCCGTGCTGTGCCGGTGACTGGCATTTAGTAGTAGCCACCACGGCAAAAGGGGCAGCTGACATGGGAAATAGATATTCTATGATCAAAGTAAGACTGAGAAGAGCAATGAGGGAGTCTCGTGGTGTGGAATAGATAGATCCTTCTCCGACATCTTTAGACAGGTGAATGTAGTGGTGCAACCGCCCCACCCCCACCCTCCGAGATGCAGTGCAGAATGTACTACAGACGATAGGAGCAGTGGGACATGGCAACCAATCAAACCAGACCATGGACCTAACCCCAACCGGGCAAAGGTCATTAATGACACACCCGAACCCGAAGGGAGACGGCCCTGGCGAGAGAGTGAAATTAAAGCATGAGGGGAATTTGCCTGGTGGATATAAATGGCGTAAATGCGACGCCAGTAGGTTGGGAGCTGCGAAGGGCCATTGTTAGATGTGAAGGGAATAGAGCATGTGCTTTGGTCATAAGACAAAACGAGACATTAGACGTAGGCTACACTTGTTGGATATGTTTGCACACAGCCCAAAGCTAGACTGCCCAGCAAATTACTGAGGGCCAGGCGAGAAATGCCAGCTGTCTGCTTCCACGGGAGGTGACTAGCCTGACCATGATAGTGGGGGGCAATTTGGGCAAATCTCGTGTCACCACCCAAACTCCAGGCTAACTACAGCCCCAAGCCTGACACGCTGCCGACCACAGCCTTCCACATAGTGGATTGCAGGGGAGAAACGTGTATTTGCACCAATCGGGGGAGACTCCTTTTAGGTATCTCCCAGTGTACCTTGATACTGTATTGAACAATGATACATACACGAATGATACGACCATAAACATTGCTTGTTCCTTTATCAATGGTCAGACCATGAGCGGCATGGTGGGCACAGTGGTTAGCATTGCTGCCTCACAGTGCCACAGACCCCGGTTTAATTCCCGCCTCAGGCGACTGACAGTGTGCAGTTTGCACATTCTCCCTGAGTCTGCGTGAGTTTCCTCCCACAGTCACCAGATGTGCAGATAGGGTGAATGGGCCATGCTAAATTGCCTGTAGTGTTAGGTGTTAGGTAAATGTATGGGTGGGTTGTGCTTCGGCTGGTGTGTGTGGACTTGTTGGGCGGAAAAGCCTGTTTCCACACTGTAAGTGATCTAATCTAATCAGGATGGCAGGTATAATATGGGCAGGTGGTGAGAAAGGGTACCACCACTTCCCTGGGGAGAAAGGGGTGCTGCTACACCGCGATACTGTCCACCAACACAACAGTGTTCGCCCTAAAAGGCAGCAATTGCCGAACTCGAAGGGGCATTCTCTGCATTTGAAAGGGTACACACTCGCAGAACATGCTCGCATATGGTGTATTGGCAAATGAGACGGAGGAAGGCCTAGCACTCATTAACACTGAGTTAATGGCGGTTAGGAAGCAGTGACACAAAATCGATTAGTACTAAACATCCTGACGGCCGAGAGAGGGGAGTCTGCAAAACGTTAGGTACCTCGTGCTTTATTAATGTTCCTGATGAGTCCCAAAATATTACTGGTTTAATAAATGGTATGAAGGCAGCTAAATGACCGCCTCCACGAGCAGATGACTTCTCCTCCCGATGGCTCACGTCCCTTATGGAGGATGGGGGTAATGGACCCTTATCGTTCTACTCGTTGTAGGACTGGTCTTATTCATACTGCTTTGAATAAGACCCTAGTTGTGTACCTGCCTACAGCACTTGCGTATGAATGCAGTAGGATACGAAATGATAAACTATCAGTGGCCCCAAAGAAGGAAGATCCGATTGCTTGTCCGCACCATACAGCGATGTTGACGAATGGGACGTGTGAAGATGGGCTGTGTATGGGCAAACCAGGGAAATGGAAAAAACCACCACAAAGCTTTGTTAGAGTTAGGTGGTGTCTGAGGAAATGCCTGATGTTCATAAATTATTTTTGATATATAGCTATCTGGCTTTTTTTTTGGTTGTTGTCCTTGTTGTAAAATGACAAAAATTTGGAAAATGTAATGGAAAATTATCAAAATTAACATTTACTGTGAAATCTGTCAGGGAATGTTTTGCAATATTAAGTAATTCGCTGAAATATGCAAATACTTTGCTGAATTCTGCATCGAGGAGTCAGCTTGTCTTTGTGGAACTTTGCAAACATTTCATCTGGCCTTGCGAGCAGCCGAGTTCAGAAGAAAAGCTTCGGAAAACATAAAGACAATTATGTCCAAGGCATGGGAAAGAGAAAATATGAGCTCGAATGTTTCCCAACACTTGTCCTTGAGCATGTGATAAGAATATTATAATACGAATATGTGAATTTTGTTCACAGCCCTTACATAAAGCACTTTTGCCAAGTGTATTGGCCGCTCTGCATGCAGAGGTTCAAAAATAAAACCTTTCCTTTGCTCTTGCTACCAGTTGACTCGAGTCAATTAAATTTCCACGACAGGTGTCAGGGTGTCAGGCAGTGGGAGAATTGTTGGGTATCAGTAAATGGGAGAATTGTTGCACAGTGCCATTACAGTTGAAAATTAGTACAAATTGCCTATTCATTAAAGAATTTTAGCAGAACACCTCTAATTGGAAGAATAGGGGCCGGGAATGATTGAGAAGGAACAATTTTGCAAGCAGCAGTAAAGTCGAGATTCGAGTCCGCCCACCAAGAAATGAAAAAAAACTTTGGAGCAGGGAAGCCAATACGTGGAGGAAGTGCATCAGTAAACAACGCAATAGGATATTGACGCAGGGCATCAATAATGGGAGAGTTGGTGCCGATGTCATGAAAGTACAGAATTGGTGGAAGACGTGGGAGAACTGGTGCTGAATAATATTAAATGTGGTGGAGGTGCAGTTACTGATGAAAAGAAGATTCGTGCAGGATTCGAAAATGGGAGAGTGGTGCACGGAAGTGAAGCTGTGTTTGGGACAATTGTTGCACGATCCACAAAATGGAAAAAGTGCACAGTGGAACTTTAACAGCGAATTGGGGGATGGCACCACTATCTCAGAGAGTCAAAGTCGCGTTCCCCACACTGGGAGAAGTTGGTTTGGGTATCAATGAACATGAGAATTGTTTCAGGGCAATATTGAATTCGAGAATTCGTGTGGGGTGCTTAAAGCATGCAGAGTTGGAACAGAGCATAGTTAAATGGGAGAACACGGGCAGGAATCAGTAAGTCGGAGAAATGTTGTAAAGTGCAGGAAAGTGGTCATTCGATGCAGGGCGAAATAAATGAAAAAACTTTGAGCAGTAACCCATTATGTGGAAGATGTTTGCCAGGAAACAGCAAAACAGGAGAGTTGGGGCAAGGCAATACTCAGTGGGAGAGTTTCTTCAGTTCATGACGAAAGGGTGGATTAGTGCAGAATTGGCAATTTGAGAATATGATGCAGTAAACGCCTAAATTGGAGAATTACAGCAGTGGACCACGACATGGGAGAATCATTGCAGCTACATAGTTAATGGAAGAAGTGGTGCAGAGTGGACCTAAATTAGATATTTGGTGCAAGTCACCATTAAAATGTACAATTCGAGTAGGGCACTCCTAAATGCGAGATTTCAACTTGGGCATCAGAAAATGAAAGAATCATACTGGGATATGAGGAAATGGCAGAATTAGTATCGTTATATGAAAAAGCAGGAGAATTCAGTGTCGGAGTATGAGGAAATGGGAGAATAAGTATAGGGGTATGAGTAAATGGAGCTGCAACAAGATCTCACGGCTCTTAAACTCAATCCCCCTGTTCATGAAAGCCAATAACACCATAGGCTTTCTTAACAACCCTGTCCACCTGGGTGGAAATTTTAAGGGATCTATGTACCTGCACACCAAGATCCCGCTGTTCCTCCCCATGGCCAAGAATGCTGCCTTTGGTGCTGTACTCAACTTTCAAGTTCGATCTTCCAAAATGCATCACCTCGCATTTATCCAGTTTGAATTCCATCGACAACCTCTCAGCCCATCTCTGCATCTGGCAATGTCGTGCTGCAGCCTGCAACAGTCCTGTATACTGTCAATGATACCTACAATCTTTGTGTCCTCTGCAAACCTGCTAATCCATCCTTCAATCTCCTCATCCAAGTCATAAATAAAAATTACAACGAGCAGAGGGCCAAGAACAGAGCCCGTGGAACACAATTCACCACTGACTTCCAGGCAGAATATTTTCCTTCCACAACCATTCGCTGTCTTCTGTCGAACAGCCAATTCTATATCCAGACAGCTAAATTTCCCTGTATCCCATTCCTCCTGACATTCTGAACGAGCCTACCATGGGGAATCTTATCAAATGCCTTGCTGAAGTCCAGATACACAACATCCACTGCTCGACCCTCATCAACTTTTGTAGTATCATCCTCAAAGAACTCAATAAGATTCGCGAGACATGACCTGCCCCTCACAAAGCCGTGCTGACTACATTTAATCAAGCCACACTCTTCCAGATGGTCATAAATCCTATCCCGCAGAATCCTTTCTAACACCTTGCAGATGACAGACGTGAGACTGACTGGTCTGTAATTTCCGGAGATTTCCGTATTTCCTTTCTTGAAGAGAGGAATTACATTTGCCTCCCTCCAGTCCTCAGGTACGAATCCGGTGGAGAGCGAGGATGCAAAGATCTTCGCAAGCTGCGAAGCAATCACATTTCTTGCCTCCCATAGCAGCCGAGGACAAATCTGGTCTGGCCCTGGCGACTTGTTAATATTAATGTTTGACAACATTTTCAACACATCAGCTTCCTCAATCTATCTGTTGCAGCAGGATTACCCGCTCCTCAATGGTTTCAGTCACTACAAAGTCCTTTTCTTTTGTAAAGACAGAAGCAAAAAAATCATTTAGGACTTCCCCTACCTCCTCAGACTCTATCCACCAGTTCCCTATGCTATCCCTGATCGGCCATACTCGTTCTTTGATCATTCTCTTATTCCTCATATATGTGCAAAATGCCTTTAGATTCTCCCGAATCATTCCTGCCGAGCCTTTTTCCTGCTCCCTCCTGGCTCTCCTCAGACCATTTTGGAGCTCCTTCCTCGCCTGCCTGTAATCCGCTAGAGCTGAGCAAGACCCTTGCTTCCTTCACCTTACATAAGTTGCCTTCTTTCTTTTGAAAAGAAGCTCCTCCGCTCTCATCACCCAAGGTTCCTTTATCTTACCCCTTCTTGCCTGTCTCAGAGGAACACATTTATGCATCACTCGCAACAACTGTTCCTTAAACAGTCTCCACATGTCTATAGTGCCCTTTCCATGGAACAATTGCCCCCAGTCCATGCTTCGCAACACAGTATGATAGTATCATAGTTTCCTTTTCCCCAACAATATATCCTTCCATTGTGCCTGCTTCTCTCCTTCTCCATGGCTATGTAGAAGATGAGGCATTTGTGGTCACTATCACCAAAATGCTCTCCCACCGCAAGAACTGACACCTGCCCCAGCTCATTGCCGAGCACTAAATCAAAAATGGTGTCTCCCCTCGTCGGCCTGTCAACGTACTGATTTGGGAAACCCTCCTGAACGCACCTTACAAAAACAGCTCCTTCCAAACCATCTGCTGGAAGGAGGTTCCAATCAATATTGGGAAAGTTAGTCACCCATTACAACTACCCTATTCCATTCACACTTTTCCAAAATCTGCCGACTTATGCTTTCTTCAATCTCCCTGCTTCTATTGGGGGACCTGTATTTAACCCCTACTGAGGTGATTGCTGCCTTACTGTTCCTAATTTCCACCCATACTGACAGAGTAGGCAGACCTTCCTCGATAATGTTAACTTCTGTAGCTGTGATGCCCTCTCTGATTAGCAGTGCTACACCCCTTCCTCTTTTTACCTCCTCCCTATTCTTTTTAATTGTTCTAAACGCTGGAACATCCAGCAACCATTCCTGCCCCTGAGAAACCCATGTCTCTGTTATGGCCACAACATCATAGCTCTAAGCTCATCACTTTTATTTACATTTCCCCAGTATTACCAAGGACAGTGACTCCGTTTTGGGGGAGGGGGCGGTGATGGGGAATTGTGTCTCAGTGGTTAGCATGGTTGTTTCACAGTACCTAGGATCCGGATTGGGGGACAGGAGGAGGGGGAGGGTGCATGGTGTCACAATGGTTAGAACGGCTGTCTCTCAGTACAAGGGACACAGTTTGTGGGGGAGGGGGAGGGGGGCATGGTGTTTCAGTGTTTAGCACGGCTGTCTCACAGTACCTGGGACCCGGAGTCGGGGAGAGGGGGAGGGTGTAATGGTGTCTCAGCGGTTAACACGGCTGTCTCACAGTATCAGGGACCTGGTTTGGGGGTAGGGGGAAGGGGGCTTTGTGTCTCAGTGCATAGTACGGAAGTCTCACAATACCAGGGACCTGGTTTAGGGGGGATGGGGAGGGGCCATGGTGTCTCAGTGGTTAGCACGGCTGTCTCACAGTACCTGGGACCCGGAGTAGGGGAGAGGTGGAGGTTGTCATGTTGTCTCAGCGGTTAACACGGCTGTCTCACAGTACCAGGGACCTGGTTTGGGAAGAGGGGGAGGGGGCATAGTGTCTCAATGGTGAGCATGTCTGTCTCACAGAACAGGTACCTGGTTTTGGAGGGGGAAGCCTGGTGTCTCAGTGCTTACCACGGCTATCTCACAGTACTAGTGACCTGGTTTGGGGGGAGGGGGTGGGGGTGCATGGTGCCTTAGTCGTCAGTACGGCTGTCTCACATTCCCAGAGACCCGGTTTGGGGGGGAGGGGGAGAGGGGCATGGTGTCGCATTGGTTAGTAGGGCTATCTCACAGTACCAGGGACCCGATTTCAGGGGGATGGGGAGGGGGGGCATGTTGTCTCAGTGGTTAGCATGGCTGTTTCACAGCACCAGGGACCCGGTTTGGAGGAGAGGGGGAGAGGGTCATGGTGTCTCAGTGGCTAGCACGGCTGTCTCACAGTACCAGGGAACCGTTTTGGGCGGATGGGGAGGGGGGCATGGTGTCTCAGTGGCTAGCACGGCTGTCTCACAGTACCAGGGACCCGGTTTGGGGGAGGGGGAGGAGGACATGGTGTCTCAGTGGTTAGCATAGCTGCCTCACAGTACCAGGGACCTGGTTTTGGCGGGGAGGGGAGAGGGACATGATATTTCAGTGGTAAGCACTGCTGTCTCACTGTACCTGGGACCCGGTTTGTGGGGAGAGGGAGGGGGGCTGCTGTCTTACTGCCTTTGACATCTTCCAAAACCTTTCTCCAAACACCTTAAAATTATGCTCACCTCGTGACAATCATTCGTGGGAGGAAGTCTCTGGCTATTTACTCTGTCTGTAACTCTCACTATCTTGTTCAGCTCTATCAAGTTGCCTCTCATCCTTCTTTACTCCAATGAGAAAAGCCATAGCTCCCTCAACCTTTCTTCATAAGACAAGCCTTCTAGTCCAGGCAGCATTCTAGTAAATCTCCTCTGCACCTGCTTTAAAGCTTCCATATCCTTTCTTGACTGAGGTGACCAGAACATTTCAAATGTGGTCTCACCAGAACTTTATAGACCTGCAGCATAATCTTGCGGCTCTTCAACTCAGTCCACCTGCTAATGAAAACCAACACATCATATGCCTTCTTAACAACCCTATCAACTTAGGTGGCAACTGAGACACCTACAGACATGGAGCCCAAGATCCGTTTGTTCCTCCACACTGCTACGAATCCTACATTTGACCCAGTAATCTGCATTCAAATTCGACTTCCAAAATGAATCCCTTTACAAAATAGGAAATTGGAACAGAATTAGTTCATTTCGCCCCTTGGATCTGCTGTGCCGTTTGATCACGGTTAATATGTTTCTCAGCCACATTCTCCTGCCTTCACCAACTGACCATTGATTCCCTCATTCATGAAAAACATACTTATCTCTATCTTAAAGAAAACACGTTGTCTGTGTGCGGGCGTGTGCATGTGTTTGTGTGTAAGTGTCCATATCGGTATGTATGTGTTGTGTGTTTAATGTGTCTATGTATGTTTGTGTGCATCTCTGTGAAATGAAGGCTCCGTGATTTTGGGGGTAAATCCATTGAAATTCAGACAAACCCTGACTGCCCTCTTCCACCTCTCCGTCTGTCCCTGTTAAGTTTATAGTCATACAATGACACCTTCTGCTGGTCTCCCCTTGCCACTGCACAAGTGTCAGTTTTTTTTCTATCAGAGTCCATCAAATACTGTGAATCTCTCACATTGCACGGCTGTTTGGTTTTGCAAATATCTTTGGATGCACAGAACAGTTTTGTCTGATACCTAGATATATTAACATCACCACTGGGTCAGTTCCAGGACTTTTCAAACATTTCTCACTTACACCTTGTTGAGGTGAATTATAAAATATTTCAATTTAAAGAACGTAATAAATTCATCGCATCACCTTACATATGACTTGGTCAGAGTTGCTTGAATGCAGTTGCAGTGGATAAATTCTTTAAGGTGTACACTCTGTGCAACGAATAATCTTCAACGACAAATCACTTTCACATTGCAGAGACAGCACAGATATTACTCAGGAACATTCGCCACACTGAGTGTCCTCAGTACAAATATGATCCTCCCTTTTCCCAAATGTGTGTGTGTGCGCATGTGCAGATACTGCAGTCAGTTTGGATGGTGCTATGATCTCCCTCCCCCTCCCAGCTTCCTAGACTGAATCTCTTATGGTTTTCTCCCTCCACTGCCATCAATGCAGTAGAGTGTGAAGGCCAGCAGAGGCGGACATTGCATAACTTTAAAAACCACAGAGGCTGGCAGATCCACTGTGCACACGGATATGCACAGAGACACGCAGATACAGAAACATATGCATATAGTTACACAGGCACACATAAAGATTGGTGCAGTCACACAAATACTAAAGCAGACAGAGAGAAATGCCAATACACTGATGCACGTGCACACGCAGATAGAGAGACATCAGTAAAGACACACTACAAACACTGACACACTGACGTTTATACAGACATGCAGAATCTGCCAGTATTTATTTTTCGCGTGGTGATTTCCTCAATATTTCACTCGATCGTGTGGTGTGTGCCAATATTTCTGTTGATCCCTAGGGATTCCTCTGCACCCTCACTATAGCTTCTACATCTTTCCTATAACAAGGCGACCAGAACTGAACACAATGTTCTAAGTGTGCTGTTACGACACAGCAATGAACCCGTTTGTGAATTAAACCAAACACCCAGAAAAGCTTACCTTGCCTTAAAATCTGTTAAAGCACCCATCCTCCTCCTCTAACCAAAAACAAAGCACCTGTGCCACAGCTTGGAAAGTTGACTAGTTTTTTTATTCCTTTTTTTTTCAACAACTCTTTGGGAATTAGACTAGTGGGAATGGAGGTTAGGGCAGTTGAATGTTCCTCCTGCAGAATGTGGGAGGTAAGGGTCACCACCAGTGTCCCTGCTGACTACATCTGCTGGAAGTGCATCTGACTGCAGCTCGTTGAAAACCGTGTTAGGGAATTGGAGCTGGAGCTGGATGAACTTCGGATCATTCGGGTGGCAGAGCGGGTTATTGAGAGGAGTTACAGGGAGGTAGTCACTCTTAAGGTACAAGAAAAACGGAAATGGGTTCCAGTCAGGGGACGGAAAGGGAACCGGCAGGCAGTGCAGGGATCCCCTGTGGCCATTCAACTCAACAATAAATATACCATTTTGGATACTATGGGGGGGACTTACCAGGGGAAAGCAGTGGGGTAGAGGGCTCTGGCACAGCGTCTGTCCCTACTGCTCAGAAGGGAAAGGGGGAGAGGAGCAGATCAGTAGTCATTGGGGACTCCATAGTTTGGGGGACAGATTGGAGGTTCTGTGGGGACGAGAGAGACTCACGGTTGGTGTGTTGCCTCCCAGGTACCAGAGTTCGTGATGTCACTGATCGTGCTTTTGGGATCCTTAAGGGGGAGAGGGAGCAGCCCCAAGTCGTGGTCCACATAGGCAACAATGACATCGGTAGGAAGAGAGATGGGGATTAAAGGCAGAAATTCAGGGAGCTAGGATGGAAGCTTAGAGCGAGGTCGAACAGAGTTGTTGGCTCTGTCTTCTTGCCTGTGCCACGTGCTAGTGAGGCAAGGAATAGGGAGAGAGAGAAGGTGAACACGTGGCTGCAGGGATGGGGCAGGAGGGAGGGTTTTGTATTCTTGGATAAATTGGGCTCTTTCTGGGGTACGTGGGACCTCTACAAGCAGGATGGGCTTCATCCGAACTAGAGGGGTACCAATCTCCTGGCGGGGGGGGGGGGGGGTGTGGAATTTGCTAAGGCTGTTGGGGTGGGTTTAAACTAATCCAGCAGGGGGATGGGAACAAAAATTGTAGTTCAAGTATAGAAAGGGTTGAGAGTGGGGAGGTCTAAAATTATGTTTCAGGGATGCAAGATGGCACCAGCAAGCAATAGGTTGTTTTGAAGTGTTTCTACCTCAACGCCAAGGGCATCCGGAATAAGGTGGGTGAACTTGCAGCATGTGTTCGTACCTGGGACTTCAATGTTGTGGCCATTTTGGAGACATGGTTCGAGCAGTGACAGGAATATTTGTTGCAGGTTCCAGGATTTAGATGTTTCAGTGAGAACAGAGAAGATGCTAAAAGAGGGGTGGTGTTACATTGTTGGTCAAGGACGGTATTGCAGTTGCAGAAAGAATATTTGAGGACTCGTCAACTAAGGTGGTATGGGCTGAAGTTGGAAACTGGAAAGGAGAGGCCACCCTGTTGGGAGTTTTCTATAGGCCTCCGAATAGTTCCAGAGATGTAGAGGAAAGGATAGCAAAGATGATTCTCGATAGGAGTGACAGCGACAGGGTAGATGTAATGGGGAACTTCAAATTTTGAAATATTGAACGGGAACACTATAGCACGAGTACTATAGAGTGGTCAGATTTTGTCCAGTGTGTGCAGGAGGACTTCCTGACACAGTATATAGACAGTCCACATTAGTTTTGATATTGGGAAATGAGCCCAGCCAGGTGTTAGACTTGGAAGTAGGTGAGCACTTTGGTGATAGCAATCACAATTCTGTTACGTTTACTTTAGTGATAGAAAGGGATAGGTTTATACCACTGGGTAAGAGTTACAGATGGGGGAAAGGCAATTACGGTGCCATTAGGCAAGATTTAGGAAGCATATGATGGGGAAGGATACTGTTGGGGATGGGCACATTAGAATTGTGGAGCTCATTCAAGGAAATGCTACTGTGTGTCCTTGATATGTATATACCCTTCAGGCAGGGAGGAAGCTGTAGAGCGCGGTAACCGTGGTTTACGAATGAAGTGGAATCTCTGGTCAAGAGGAAGACGGTGACTTATGTTAGGATGGGATGTGAAGGCACCTTGAGGGTTACAAGGTAGCCAGGAAAGACCTAAAGAGAGGGCGTTGGAATGCTTTGCCTGCAACAGTAGCATTTTCGCCAACTTTAAGCACATTTAAGTCGTCATTGGACAATGTTATGGACGTACATGGAATAGTGTAAGTTAGATAGGCTTCAGATTGGTATGACAGGTTGGCGCAACATCGAGGGCCGAGGGGCCTGTACTGCGCTGTAGTGTTCTATGTTCTATGTTCCCCTATCTCCTCCGACTCCTGGCGCAAGTTCCCTCCACTATCCTGATGAGCCCTACCCTCACTAAAGTAATCATCTTGTTCCTCACAAAAGTATAGAACATCTTAAGTTTTACTTTAATCCTATTCAACAAGTCTTTTTCATGCCCGCTTCTCGCTGTTCTGATATTGTTCTTCACTTCCTTCCTGACTACCTTGTAACCCTCTAGAGCCTTGTCTGATCCTTGCCTACTTAACCCTAAGTCCCATTTTCCTCCTTCCTCTTGAGATATTCTACATCCATTGATACAATGGAGATATGGAGCTGCAAATGGATTGGAGCTGCACATCCTGTCACTTCCAGCATGGGCTGCAGGGTTCCCCACGCTGGGCAGTGATCTAACACAGTGTTACTGAACAATGCACTGGGGCAGTGTACACAGCTCTACATGCTGGTAGGGTAACTATTCCTGGTTTACAGGTCCATGCCCTGGGGTGGCGTACACTGCTCTACATGCTGGAAGGGTAAATGCTCCTGGTTTACATAACAATTCACTGCTGTTCAATGCATAGCTCCCAGTGCTGGAGAGGCAGTTCATGGACTGGTGTGGTCTGCACAGATTGCTGGGTTGTATTGAGCAGTACACTGGCCTGGTCTGAACACTGCTACATGCTGCACAGATATATCATCTGGATTATGCTGTTTGATTCTGTGACGAGGATTTCAGCTGACTTGTCACCACATTTACTTTATATTCTTATTTTTGTTATTGGACCTGAGAAAGCACTATTCATCCAGTTAATCCCATTTGTCTGAGAAGAGCCACGTTGTCGATCTTGTCGATCAAGTAATCATCCAATTATCACATGAATATCCGTCCTTCTGTACCTTAACCTGGCCGTTGGTGCTCATATACCTGGAATACCGGGGAAATCATTATGAAGCTCAGAAACAATATGCAAAACGTATGGCTCGTGGTCTCCTGTACGTCCCGGCTGTGGGTCCCATTTGGATCCCTAGTGTATCGAGACCTGGCATTGCAAAACTCTGAAACAATGAAATGGTATGTGTCAGACTGCTGTTCACTACACAATGTGTTCCATGTGGTGCTCCATAGACAGGGGTGTGTGTGCTGGACTGTTGTTCACTTCCAGGTATGTTCCATGTGGTAGTCCATAGACAGGGAGGTGAGTGCTGGGCTGTTGTTCACTTCGTGGTGTATCTCATGTGGTACTCCATGGACAGGGGTGTGTGTTTCACTATGGCTCGCTTCACGGTGTGTCACATGTCATACTCAATGGACAGGGAGGTGTGTGCTGGGCTGTTGTTCACTTCCCGGTGTACCCCATGTGGTGATCCATGGACAGTGTTGTGTGTGTCCTGGGCTATTGTTCACTTCCCGGTGTGCCCCATGTGGTGATCCATGGACAGTTGTGTGTATGTGTGTGTGCTGGGCTATTGATCACTTCCCAATGTGCCCCATGTGGTGATCCATGGACAGGGAGGGGTGTGTGTGCTGGGCTATTGTTCACTTCCCAGTGTGTCCCATGTGGTGATCCAAGGACAGTGGTGCGTGTGTGCTGGGTTACTGTTCATTTCCCGGTGTTCCCCATGTGGTGATCCATGGACAGGGAAGTGGGTGGTGGATTATTGTTTACTTCCCGGTGTGCCCCATGTGGTGATCAAGAACAGGGGTGTGTGCTGGGCTATTGTTCACTTCCCGGTGTGCTCCATGTGGTGATCCATGGACAGGGAAGTTTGTGCTGGGTATTGTTAACTTCCCGGTGTGTCCCATGTGGTGATCCATGGACAGGGAAGTGAGCGCTGGATTATTGTTCACTTCCCGGTGTGCCCCATGTGGTGATCCATGGACAGGGAGGTGTTTGTGTGCTGGGCTATAGCTCACTTCCCGGTGTGCCCAATGTGGTGGTCCATGGACAGTTTTGTGGTGTGTATGTTGGTCTATTGTTCACTTCCCTTTGTGTCCCATGTGGTGATCTAGGGACAGGGTTGTGTGTGTGTGCTGGGCTATTGTTTACTTCCCGGTGTACCCCATGTGGTGATCCATGGACAGGGAGGTGTGTGCGTGCTGGGCTGTTGTTCACTTCCCGGTGTGTCCCATGTTGTGATCCGTGGACAGGGGAGTTTGTGTGCTGGGCTATTGTTCACTTCCCGGTGTGTCCCATATGGCGATCCTTGGACAGTGGTGTGTCTGTGCTGGGCTGTTGTTCACTTCCCGGTGTGTCCCATGTTGTGATCCATGGACAGGGGCGTGTGTGTGCTGGGCTGCTGTTCACTTCCCGGTATGCCCCATCTTTTGATACATGGACAGGGGTGTTTGTGTGCTGGGCTATTGTTCACTTCCCGGTGTGTCCCATATGGCGATCCTTGGACAGTGGTGTGTCTGTGCTGGGCTATTGTTCAATTCCCGGTGTGTCTCATGTGGTGATCCATGGGCAGTGGTGTGTGTGTGCTGGGCTGCTGTTCACTTCCCGGTATGCCCAATGTGGTGATCCATTGACAGGGAGGTATGTGTGTGCAGGGCTATTGTTCACTTCCCGGTGTGCCCCATGTGGTGATCCATGGACAGAAGTGTGTGTGTGCTGTGTTATTGTTCACTTCCCAGTGTGCCCCATGTGGTGATCCATGGACAGGGAGGTGTCTGTGTGTTGTGTTATTGCTCACTTCCCGGTGTGCCTCATATGGTGATCCAAGGACAGTGGTGTGTGTGTGCTGGGTTACTGTTCATTTCCCGGTGTTCCCCATGTGGTGATCCATGGACAGGGAAGTGTGTGGTGGATTATTGTTCACTTCCCGGTGTGCCCCATGTGGTGATCCATTGACAGGGGTGCGTGTGTGCTGGGCTATTGTTCACTTCCCGGTGTGCTCCATGTGGTGATCCATTGACAGGGGTGCGTGTGTGCTGGATTATTGTTCACTTCCCGGTGTGCCCCATGTGGAGATCCATGAACAGGGGTGTGTGCTGAGCTTTTGTTCACTTCCCAGTGTGTCCCATGTGGTGATCTATGGACAGGGGTGTGTGTGTGCTGGGCTATTGTTCACTTCCCGGTGTGCCCAATGTGGTGGTCCATGGACAGTTTTGTGGTGTGTATGTTGGTCTATTGTTCACTTTCCTTTGTGCCCCATGTGGTGATCCATGGACAGGGAGGTGTTTGTGTGCTGGGCTATAGCTCACTTCCCGGTGTGCCCAATGTGGTGGTCCATGGACAGTTTTGTGGTGTGTATGTTGGTCTATTGTTCACTTTCCTTTGTGTCCCATGTGGTGATCTAGGGACAGGGATGTGTGTGTGTGCTGGGCTGTTGTTCACTTCCCGGTGAGTCCCATGTGTTGATTCAGGGACAGGGAAGTTTGTGCTGGGTATTGTTAACTTCCCGGTGCGCCCCATGTGGTGATCCATGGACAGGGAGGTGTGTGTGTGATGGGCTATAGCTCACTTCCCGGTGTGCCCAATGTGGTTGTCCATGGACAGTTTTGTGGTGTGTATGCTGGTCTATTGTTCACTTCCCGTTGTGTCCCATGTGGTGATCTAGGGACAGGGATGTGTGTGTGTGCTGGGCTATTGTTCACTTCCCGGTGTGCCCCATGTGGTGATCCATGGACAGAGTGGTGTGTGTGTGCTGTGTTATTGTTCACTTCCCGGTGTGCCCCATGTGGTGATCCATGGACAGGGAGGGGTGTGCGTGCTGGGCTGTTGTTCACTTTCCGGTGTGTCCCATGTTGTGATCCATGGACAGTGGTGCGTGTGTGCTGTGTTATTGTTCACTTTCCGGTGTGTCCCATATGGTGATCCTTGGACAGTGGTGTGTCTGTGCTGGGTTGTTGTTCACTTCCCGGTGTGCCCCATATGGTGATCCATGGACAGTGGTGTGTCTGTGCTGGGCTGTTGTTCACTTCCTGGTATGCCCCATCTTTTGATACATGGACAGGGGTGTGTGTGTGCTGGGCTATTGCTCACTTCCCGGTGTATCCAATGTTTTGATCCATGGACAGGGGCGTGTGTGTGCTGGTCTATTGTTCAATTCCCGGTGTGTCTCATGTGGTGATCCATGGGCAGTGATGTATGTGTGCTGGGCGTCTGTTCACTTCCCGGAGTGCCCACTGTGTTGATCCATTGACAGGGAGGTATGTGTGTGCAGGGCTATTGTTCACTTGCCAGTGTGCCCCATGTGCTGATTCATGGACAGGGCTATCTGTGCTGTGTTATTGTTCACTTCCCGGTGTGCCCCATGTGGTGATCACTGGACAGGGAGGTGTTTGTGCTGGACTATTGTTCACTTCTCGGCGTGCCCCATATGGTCATCCATGGACAGTGGTGAGTCTGTGTTGAGTTGTTGTTCACTTCCCGGTGTGCCCCATATGGTGATCCATGGACAGTGGTATGTCTGTGCTGGGCTGTTGTTCACTTCCCGGTGTGGCCCATGTGGTGATCAAGAACAGGGGTGTGTGCTGGGCTATTGTTCACTTCCCAGTGTGCCACATGTGGTGATCCATGGACAGGGGTGTGTCCATGCTGAGCTATTGTTCACTTCCCGGTGTGTCCCATGTTGTGATCCATGGACAGTGGTGCGTGTGTGCTGTGTTATTGTTCACTTCCCGGTGTGTCCCATATGGTGATCCATGGGCAGTGATGTGTGTGTGCTGGGCGGCTGTTCACTTCCCGGAGTGCCCAATCTAGTGATCCATTCACAGGGAGGTATGTGTGTGCAGGGCTATTGATCACTTGCCAGTGTGCCCCATGTGCTGGACTATTGTTCACTTCCCGGTGTGCCCCATGTGGTGATCCATGGACAGAAGTGTGTGTGTGCTGGACTATTGTTCACTTCTCGGCGTGCCCCATATGGTAATCCATGGACAGTGGTGAGTCTGTGCTGGGCTGTTGTTCACTCCCCGGTGTGGCCCATGTGGTGATCCATGGACACGGGTGAGTGTGAGCTGGATTATTGTTCACTTCCCGGTGTGCCCCATGTGGAGATACATGGACAGGGGTGAGTGTGTGCTGTGCTATTGTTCACTTCCCGATGTGTCCCATGTGTTGATCCATGGACAGGAAAGTTTGTGGGGGGTATTGTTCACTTCCCGGTGCGTCCCATGTGGTGATCCATGGACAGGGAAGTGTGTGCTGGATTATTGTTCACTTCCCGGTGTGCCCCATGTGGTAATCGATGGACAGGGAAGTGCGTGCTGGATTATTGTTCACTTCCCGGTGTGCCCCATGTGGTGATCCAAGGACAGGGAGGTGTGTGTGTGCTGTGTTATTGTTCACTTCCCGGTGTGCCCCATGTGGTGATCCATGGACAGGGAGGTGTGTGCGTGCTGGGCTGTTGTTCGCTTCCCGGTGTGTCCCATGTTGTGATCCATGGACAGGGAGGTTGTGTGTGTGCTGGGCTGTTGTTCACTTCCTGTTGTCCCCCATGTCGTGATCCATGGACAGGGAGGTGTCTGTGTGTTGTGTTATTGCTCACTTCTCAATGTGCCCCATGTGGTGATCCATGGACAGGGAGGGGTGTGTGTGCTGGGCTATTGTTCACTTCCCAGTGTGTCCCATGTGTTGATCCAAGGACATTGGTGCGTGTGTGCTGGGTTACTGTTCATTTCCCGGTTTGCCCCATGTGGTGATCCATGGACAGGGAAGTGTGTGGTGGATTTTTGTTCACTTCCCGGTGTGCCCCATGTGGTGATCAAGAACAGGGGTGTGTGCTGGGCTATTGTTCACTTCCCAGTGTGCCCCATGTAGTGATCCATGGACAGGGGTGTGTGTGTGCTGGGCTATTGTTCACTTCCCGGTGTGTCCCATGTGTTGATCCAGGAACAGGGAAGTTTGTGCTGGGTATTGTTAACTTCCCGGTGCGTCCCATGTGGTGATCCATGGACAGGTAGGTGTTTGTGAGCTGGGCTATAGCTCACTTCCCGGTGTGCCCAATGTGGTGTTCCATGGAGAGTTTTGTGGTGTGTATGCTGGTCTATTGTTTACTTCCCGTTGTGTCCCATGTGGTGATCTAGGGACAGGGATGTGTGTGTGTGCTGGGCTGTTGTTCACTTCCCGGTGTGCCCCATGTGGTGATCCATGGGCAGGGAGGTGTCCATGCTGAGCTATTGTTCACTTCCCGGTGTGTCCCATGTTGTGATCCATGGACAGTGGTGCGTGTGTGCTGTGTTATTGTTCACTTCCCGGTATGTCCCATATGGTGATCCTTGGACAGTGGTGTGACTGTGCTGGGCTGTTGTTCACTTCCCGGTGTGTCCCATGTTGTGTTCCATGGACAGGGGCGTGTGTGTGCTGGGCTGCTGTTCACTTCCCGGTATGCCCCATCTTTTGATACAGGGACAGGGGTGTGTGTGTGCTGGGCTATTGCTCACTTCCCGGTGTATCCAATGTTTTGATCCATGGACAGGGGCGTGTGTGTGCTGGGCTATTGTTCACTTCACGGTGTGTCCAATGTTTTGATCCATGGTCAGTGGCGTGTTTGTGCTGGGCAATTGTTCAATTCCCGGTGTGTCTCATGTGGTGATCCATGGGCAGTGTTGTGTGTGTGCTGGGTTGCTGTTCACTTCCCGGAGTGCCCACTGTGTTGATCCATTGACAGGGAGTTATGTGTGTGCAGGGCTATTGTTCACTTGTAGTGTGCCCCATGTGGTGATTCATGGACAGGGTTATCTGTGCTGTGTTATTGTTCACTTCCCGGTGTGCCCCATGTGGTGATCCATGGACAGGGAGGTGTTTGTGCTGGACTATTGTTCACTTCCCGGTGTGCCCCATGTGGTGATCCGTGGACAGAAGTGTGTGTGTGCTGGACTATTGTTCACTTCCCGGCGTGCCCCATGTGGTCATCCATGGACAGTGGTGAGTCTGTGCTGGGTTGTTGTTCACTTCCCGGTGTACCCCATGTGGTGATCCATGGACAGTTTTGTGTGTGTCCTGGGCTATTGTTCACTTCCCGGTGTGCCCCATGTGGTGATCCATGGACAGTTGTATGTGTGTGTGTGCTAGTCTATTGATCACTTCCCTGTGTGCCCCATGTGCTGATCAATGGGCAGGGAGGTGTGTGTGTGCTAGTCTATTGTTCACTTCCCGGTGTGCCCCATGTGGTGATCCATGGACAGGGGTGTGCGTGTCCTGTGTTATTGTTCACTTCCTGGTGTGCCCCATGTGGTGATCCATGGACAGGGAGGTGTCTGTGTGTTGTGTTATAGCTCACTTCCCAATGTGCCCCATGTGGTGATCCATGGACAGGGAAGGGTGTTTGTGCTGGGCTATTGTTCACTTCCCAGTGTCTCCCATGTGGTGATCCAAGGATAGTGGTGCGTGTGTGCTGGGTGACTGTTCATTTCCCGGTGTTCCCCATGTGGTGATCCATGGACAGGGAAGTGTGTGGTGGATTATTGTTCACTTCCCGGTGTGCCCCATGTGGTGATCAAGAACATGGGTGTGTGCTGGGCTATTGTTCACTTCCCGGTGTGCTCCATGTGTTGATCCATGGACAGGGGTGCGTGTGTGCTGGATTATTGTTCACTTCCCGGTGTGCCCCATGTGGAGATCCATGAACAGGAGTGTGTGCTGAGCTATTGTTCACTTCCCAGTGTGCCCCATGTGGTGATCTATGGACAGGGGTGTGTGTGTGCTGGGCTATTGTTCACTTCCCGGTGTGTCCCATGTGTTGATCCATGGACAGGGAAGTTTGTGCTGGGTATTGTTAACTTCCCGGTGCGTCCTATGTGGTGATCCATGGACAGGGAAGTGTGTGCTGTGTTATTGTTCACTTCCCGGTGTGCCCCATGTGGTGATCCACGGACAGGGAGGTGTTTGTGCTGGGCTATTGTTCACTTCCCAGTGTGCGCCATGTGGTGATCCATGGACAGAAGTGTGTGTGTGCTGGGCTATTGTTCACTTCCTGGTGTGCCCCGTATGGTCTTCCATGGACAGTGGTGAGTCTGTGCTGGGATGTTGTTCACTTCCTGGTGTGCCCAACATGGTGATTCATGGACAGGGGTGTGTGTGTGCTGGGTTATTGTTCACTTCCCGGTGTGCCCCATTTGGTGATTCATGGACAGTGGTATCTGTGCTGTGTTATTGTTCACTGCCCGGTGTGCCCCATGTGGTCATCCATGGACAGAGTGGTGTGTGTCTGCTGTGCTATTGTTCACTTCCCGGTGTGTCCCATGTGTTGATCCATGGACAGGGAAGTTTGTGCTGGGTATTGTTAACTTCCAGGTGCGTCCTATGTGGCGATCCAAGGACAGGGAAGTGTGTGCTGGAGTATTGTTCACTTCCCGGTGTGCCCCATGTGGTGATCCATGGACAGGGAGGTGTGTGTGTGCTGGGCTATAGCTCACTTCCCGGTGTGCCCAATGTGGTGGTCCATGGACAGTTTTGTGGTGTGTATGCTGGTCTATTGTTCACTTCCCGTTGTGACCCATTTGGTGATCTAGGGACAGGGATGTGTGTGTGTGCTGGGCTATTGTTCACTTCCCGGTGAGTCCCATGTGTTGATCCATGGACAGGGAGGGGTGTTTGTGCTGGGCTATTGTTTACTTCCCAGTGTGTCCCATGTGGTGATCCAAGGACAGTGGTGCGTGTGTGCTGGGTTACTGTTCATTTCCCGGTGTTCCCCATGTGGTGATCCATGGACAGGGAAGTGTGTGGTGGATTATTGTTCACTTCCCGGTGTGCCCCATGTGGTGATCAAGAACATGGGTGTGTGCTGGGCTGTTGTTCACTTCCCGGTGTGCTCCATGTGGTGATCCATGGACAGGTGTGCCAGTGTGCTGGATTATTGTTAACTTTCCGGTGCTTCCTATGTGGCGATCCATGGACAGGGAAGTGTGTGCTGGAGTATTGTTCACTTCCCGGTGTGCCCCATGTGGTGATCCATGGACAGGGAGGTGTGTGTGTGCTGGGCTATAGCTCACTTCCCGGTGTGCCCAATGTGGTGGTCCATGGACAGTTTTGTGGTGTGTATGCTGGTCTATTGTTCACTTCCCGTTGTGTCCCATGTGGTGATCTAGGGACAGGGATGCTTGTGTGTGCTGGGCTATTGTTCACTTCACGGTGTGTCCAATGTTTTGATCCATGGTCAGTGGCGTGTTTGTGCTGGGCAATTGTTCAATTCCCGGTGTGTCTCATGTGGTGATCCATGGGCAGTGTTGCGTGTGTGCTGGGTTGCTGTTCACTTCCCGGAGTGCCCACTGTGTTGATCCATTGACAGGGAGTTATGTGTGTGCAGGGCTATTGTTCACTTGTAGTGTGCCCCATGTGGTGATTCATGGACAGGGTTATCTGTGCTGTGTTATTGTTCACTTCCCGGTGTGCCCCATGTGGTGATCCGTGGACAGAAGTGTGTGTGTGCTGGACTATTGTTCACTTCCCGGCGTGCCCCATGTGGTCATCCATGGACAGTGGTGAGTCTGTGCTGGGTTGTTGTTCACTTCCCGGCGTGCCCATGTGGTCATCCATGGACAGTGGTGAGTCTGTGCTGGGTTGTTGTTCACTTCCCGTTGTGTCCCATGTGGTGATCTAGGGACAGGGATGCTTGTGTGTGCTGGGCTATTGTTCACTTCACGGTGTGTCCAATGTTTTGATCCATGGTCAGTGGCGTGTTTGTGCTGGGCAATTGTTCAATTCCCGGTGTGTCTCATGTGGTGATCCATGGGCAGTGATGTGTGTGTGCTGGGCTGCTGTTCACTTCCCGGTGTGTCCCATGTTGTGATCCATGGACAGGCGGTTGTGTGTGTGCTGGGCTGTTGTTCACTTCCTGGTGTGCCCCATGTCGTGATCCATGGACAGGGAGGTGTCTGTGTGTTGTGTTATTGCTCACTTCCCAATGTGCCCCATGTGGTGATCCAAGGACAGTGGTGCGTGTGTGCTGGGTTACTTTTCATTTCCCGGTTTGCCCCATGTGGTGATCCATGGACAGGGAAGTGTGTGGTGGATTATTGTTCACTTCCCGGTGTGCCCCATGTGGTGATCAAGAACAGGGGTTTGTGCTGGGCTATTGTTCACTTCCCGGTAACTCCATGTGGTGATCCATGGACAGGGGTGCGTGTGTGCTGGATTATTGTTCATTTCCCGGTGTGCCCCATGTGGAGATCCATGAACAGGGGTGTGTGTGTGCTGGGCTATTGTTCACTTCCCAGTGTGCCCCATGTGGTTATCCATGGTCAGAGTGGTGTGTGTCTGCTGTGCTATTGTTCACTTCCCGATGTGCCCCATTTGGTGATCCATGGACAGGGAGGTGTGTGCTAAGCTATAGCTCACTTCCCGGTGTGCCCCATGTGATGATCCATGGACAGTGTTGTGTGTGTGCTGGTCTATTGTTCACTTCCCAGTGTGTCCCATGTGGTAATCAACGGGCAGGGGTGTCTGTGCTGTGTTATTGTTCACTTCCCGGTGTGCCCCATGTGGTGATCCATGGACAGAGTGGTGTGTGTGCTGTGTTATGGTTCACTTTCCGCTGTGCCCCATGTGTTGATAAATGGACAGGGAGGTGTGTGTGTGTGCTGGGCTGTTGTTCGCTTCCCGGTGTGTCCCATGTTGTGATCCATGGACAGGGAGGTTGTGTGTGTGCTGGGCTGTTGTTCATTTCCTGGTGTGCCCCATGTGGTGATCCATGGACAGGGAGGTGTCTGTGTGTTGTGTTATTGCTCACTTCCCAATGTGCCCCATGTGGTGATCCATGGACAGGGAGGTGTGTGTGTGCTGGGCTATTGTTCACTTCCCAGTGTGTCCCATGTGGTAATCCAAGGTCAGTGGTGCGTGTGTGCTCGGTTACTGTTCATTTCCCGTTTTGCCCCATGTGGTGATCCATGGACAGGGAAGTGGGTGGTGGATTATTGTTCACTTCCCGGTGTGCCCCATGTGGTGATCAAGAACAGGGGTGTGTGCTGGGCTAATGTTCACTTGCCAGTGTGCCCCATGTGGTGATCCATGGACAGTGAGGTGTTTGTGCTGGAGTATTGTTCACTTCCCGGTGTGTCCCATGTGGTGATCCATGGACAGAAGTGTGTGTGTGTGCTGGACTATTGTTCACTTCCCGGCTGCCCCATATGGTCATCCATGGACAGCGTTGAGTCTGTGCTAGGCTGTCGTTCACTTCCCGGTGTGCCCCATGTGGTGTTCCATGGACAGAAGTGTGTGTGTGTGCTGGGCTATTGTTCACTTCTCGGTGTGCCCCATATGGTCATCCATGGACAGTAGTGACTCTGTGCTGGGCTGTTATTCACTTGCCGGTGTGTCCCATGTTGTGATCCATGGACAGGTGTATCTGTGCTGTGTTATTGTTCACTTCCCGGTGTGCCCCATGTGGTCATCCATGGACAGAAGTGTGTGTGTGCTGGGCTATTGTTCACTTCCTGGTGTGCCCCGTATGGTCTTCCATGGACAGTGGTGAGTCTGTGCTGGGCTGTTGTTCACTACCTGGTGTGCCCAACATGGTGATCCATGGACAGGGGTGTGTGTGTGCTGGGTTATTGTTCACTTCCCGGTGTGCCCCATTTGGTGATTCATGGACAGTGGTATCTGTGCTGTGTTATTGTTCACTGCCCGGTGTGCCCCATGTGGTCATCCATGGACAGAGGTAACTGTGCTGTGTTATTGTTCACTTCCCAGTGTGCCCCATGTGGTGATCCATGGTCAGAGTGGTGTGTGTCTGCTGTGCTATTGTTCACTTCCCGATGTGCCCCATGTGGTGATCCATGGACAGGGAGGTGTGTGCGTGCTGGGCTGTGGTTCGTTTCCCGGTGTGTCCCATGTTGTGATCCATGGACAGGGAGGTGTGTGCTAAGCTATAGCTCACTTCCCGAAGTGCCCCATGTGATGATCCATGGACAGTGTTGTGTGTGTGCTGGTCTATTGTTCACTTCCCAGTGTGTCCCATGTGGTAATCCATGAGCAGGGGTGTCTGTGCTGTGTTATTGTTCACTTCCCGGTGTGCCCCATGTGGTGATCCATGGACAGGGAGGTGTGTGTGTGCTGGGCTATTATTCACTTCCCAGTGTGTCCCATGTGGTGATCCAAGGTCAGTGGTGCGTGTGTGCTCGGTTACTGTTCATTTCCCGTTTTGCCCCATGTGGTGATCCATGGACAGGGAAGTGGGTGGTGGATTATTGTTCACTTCCCGGTGTGCCCCATGTGGTGATCAAGAACAGGGGTGTGTGCTGGGCTAATGTTCACTTGCCAGTGTGCCCCATGTGGTGATCCATGGACAGTGAGGTGTTTGTGCTGGAGTATTGTTCACTTCCCGGTGTGTCCCATGTGGTGATCCATGGACAGAAGTGTGTGTGTGTGCTGGACTATTGTTCACTTCCCGGCTGCCCCATATGGTCATCCATGGACAGCGTTGAGTCTGTGCTAGGCTGTCGTTCACTTCCCGGTGTGCCCCATGTGGTGTTCCATGGACAGAAGTGTGTGTGTGTGCTGGGCTATTGTTCACTTCTCGGTGTGCCCCATATGGTCATCCATGGACAGTAGTGACTCTGTGCTGGGCTGTTATTCACTTGCCGGTGTGTCCCATGTTGTGATCCATGGACAGGTGTATCTGTGCTGTGTTATTGTTCACTTCCCGGTGTGCCCCATGTGGTCATCCATGGACAGAAGTGTGTGTGTGCTGGGCTATTGTTCACTTCCTGGTGTGCCCCGTATGGTCTTCCATGGACAGTGGTGAGTCTGTGCTGGGCTGTTGTTCACTACCTGGTGTGCCCAACATGGTGATCCATGGACAGGGGTGTGTGTGTGCTGGGTTATTGTTCACTTCCCGGTGTGCCCCATTTGGTGATTCATGGACAGTGGTATCTGTGCTGTGTTATTGTTCACTGCCCGGTGTGCCCCATGTGGTCATCCATGGACAGAGGTAACTGTGCTGTGTTATTGTTCACTTCCCAGTGTGCCCCATGTGGTGATCCATGGTCAGAGTGGTGTGTGTCTGCTGTGCTATTGTTCACTTCCCGATGTGCCCCATGTGGTGATCCATGGACAGGGAGGTGTGTGCGTGCTGGGCTGTGGTTCGTTTCCCGGTGTGTCCCATGTTGTGATCCATGGACAGGGAGGTGTGTGCTAAGCTATAGCTCACTTCCCGAAGTGCCCCATGTGATGATCCATGGACAGTGTTGTGTGTGTGCTGGTCTATTGTTCACTTCCCAGTGTGTCCCATGTGGTAATCCATGAGCAGGGGTGTCTGTGCTGTGTTATTGTTCACTTCCCGGTGTGCCCCATGTGGTGATCCATGGACAGAGTGGTGTGTGTGCTGTGTTATTGTTCACTTCCCGCTGTGCCCCATGTGGTGATCCATGGACAGGGAGGTGTGTGCGTGCTGGGCTGTTGTTCGTTTCCCGGTGTGTCCCATGTTGTGATCCATGGACAGGGAGGTTGTGTGTGTGCTGGGCTGTTGTTCACTTCCTGGTGTGCCCCATGTGGTGATCCATGGACAGGGAGGTGTCCGTGCTGAGCTATTGTTCACTTCCCGGTGTGTCCCATGTTGGGATCCATGGACAGTGGTGCATGTGTGCTGTGTTATTGTTCACTTCCCGGTGTGTCACATGTTGTGATCCGTGGACAGTGGCGTGTTTGTGCTGGGCTGCTGTTCACTTCCTGGTATGCCCCATGTTTTGATACATGGACAGGGGTGTGTGTGTGCTGGGCTATTGTTCACTTGCCAGTGTGCCCTATGTGGTGATTCATGGACAGGGTTATCTGTGCTGTGTTATTGTTTGTGCGAGATAAGTGACTGTCCAACCCCATCTACGGCACTTTTTATTTCCCTTCCCAGGAACAAAGACACGGAGGAGTCTGTCCAAAACTTTTTCATGCAACTTTGCAAAGTCGGGTGCTGTTCCCAAAGGTACACACACACAAGCATAGTAATCTCCACACATTATATACATGTTTATGTGGGCTGGGTTTACTACTGCTGCCTTGACCAACGAGTGCTCGGATTCCCCACTGTTTTCCTTATTTAGGTTCTGGTGCCTGGGATTCTTTTATCATTCACTTGGCCAATCAGTGTTTGAGCTTCCCGTTCTTCCCTTATATGGATGATGTTGTACAACTGTGGTTAAGGGCGGCCTCTCAACTATCGAGGAAAGCTGTTACAACTGTTTCATTCATATAAATGTGGGGGAGGTCCGGCAACAGTTGAGTGTCTGCTTGTGTTTACTATGAGGTAGAAAAGACTAAAAGGCAGCTAACCGTTTAAAAATTACACTACCCCCTACAAATCCCCCGTGTCTTTTCTTACGGCCTGTAATTTTTCAACCGTAAGTTTCTTCTCCAGCGCATTTAATAACTCCCGAGCTTGTTCATCAAACTGCCCTTCTCTAATACTACCCCCGGCCAAGCGGGATTCACGTTGTTCCATCTCGAGATTTATTCGTTCAACCTGCCCATAGGGAACATCCTTCTTAGTAAGGGCGGTTTCGATCAGTCGTTGAGTTAATCCCCGGACACAGGGAATAACGCAACACCCAAGGGCAGTGAGTACCCCTGCCACCACTATACATGAGACAAGAAAGGGAACGACCACCCCCGTCCATTTACCGAACCAAGCTTCCAACCAGTCCGTGAGGCCAGAGTCGATGCCCGAGTTTTCGGCCAGTTCGTCCGCCAATGAGGTGAGTCCATCCAGGGCGCGGGTGATGGACCCATCAGGGGCTGTGTTATTGGGGATGAAAGTGCAGCACTGAGTGCCTATCATGACACAAACACCCCCCTTCTCTGCCAACATCATGTCTAAGGCCAACCTATTTTCCCACGCCATCCTACTAGTGGCGTCCAGTTGTTCTGCTATCCCGGGTATAATTAATGAACCTCTGCTGATTGTAGTAAATATAATTAATCCAATCAACATTCTTATTGATAGTCACCCACCAGAACAGTGACGACTCAAAACCCGCCGCTATCTGGTTCCTAGCCTTGTATTCGTCAGGAACACCCCTGGGGACCCCTATGGCATCTAAATATATCTTATCATCGAAAGAGGTCTCCAAAGCTCTCTCAGTTCTTCCACTAGAACGGGGTTGCTCTTGTTTTTCGAATGCCAGGGTGAATGGGATGGCCAATTGAATGATCGCACAAGTGCCCGTCCATTTTTGGGGCAGGGTCGGTCGCAGAACCCTCCCACCACAGTACCACCAGAGGTCTGCCCTAGGTACATGAATGTGGGAGTAATTCCCGCCCCCGGTAGTTTCATTGACCAGCCTGATTGTACGCTGCACTTGTCAAATGTCCCCACATCGTCGTCCCACTGTAGTCCCGTCCGAGAGACGCAGGCCTGGTGCGTACCCGTTACCCCTGAGAATGATGGCGGGCGGGGCGCCCCCTCAGACCTGACGGGGGGAAACTTCAAACTCAAGGGTCGACAAGTGGGGTCGTTCCAGGCCTCTCGGTCCTGGTACAGCCTTATCATGCAGTCCATGGCTTGTGGGTGTTTCTCCCATCCCAGCGGGAATGGGACCACCTGAGGGTTAGGGCGGGCACTCGTGCATGCGTAGCAATCACTCTTTTTCATGCTCCTCACAGTATATTTGACCCATCCCATGCAGGCATTCGCCTCCCCGTATCCCGTTTCTATTTCAAAGGTCTTTTCCAAATCCGTCGTCTCAATTATTCTAATCTTTTCCTGCTTACCAGTGGTGGATGAGCCCCCAGACTCAGCTTCAATGACAGTGATATACGTGCAGCACAGCTGCATCCCCCCCCCCCCCCCCCCCATCCTGCCTGGACCCCAACTCTAATACCCAGTATTGTTCCATTAAGGTTTGCCTCGTTCTTTTCCAAGTTCTTTATGGTCAGATAAAGCGGATTGCACCGATTATGCCCACAATCTCGTCCAGGGGTGATGGGATCACGGACAACTGACACCATAGCCTGGACCCCGGGGGCTGGAAGCCTACTTAGGCCTTCCCTACCATGCAATTGTAATACTAACGTCTGACCCTGGAATCCCCTTTCTCTCTCTAGATTCTGCTTAGTTTGATTCAGTTGACTTTTCGTCCTACAGGGCACCAACTCACATAGGTCTAAGCTAAGTGTCTGTGTTGATTGGTTGGCAAGCACGGAGATGGTGAACCACTGACGGTCCTCTATTTGTTTCATCCGGAGGCCAAATTGGGTAACACGCACACTATGACCCAGCCCAAGGACAATGGCATAGCAAGTTAACAATACGATTGACCGCATTTTGTCGCGACACCCGTAGCCCGAGGGCACAGTTCCTTTAGACTCGCCAAAGTCCGATTAGTTCGTTCTCAGAGTCTCTGTTCCTTAGATGCCTTTGTCAGAGAGGTTCGTTCGTCCTCCGTCGGTTGTGGCACTGGTCCCTTGACTCGAGTGTAATGTGTCCAGCCCTTTTCGGCCGTACGGACAGCCGTTTCGGTCGTCAAAAGTACCAGGAAGGGACTGTCCCAAGGTGTGCAAATCCCAGTCAATCCCCATTGCTTGCACTACATTCTGGAGGACGGTCGAGGTGAAGTGGCTCCCCTGGTCAGAGTCAATAGCGCGGGGTAGCCCAAATCGTGGGATGATTTGCTCGAGTAGAATCTTGCTAACCTGAGTTGCCGTTGCCGTGGTAGTGGGGAAACCTTCCACCCATCCTGTCAGGTGATCTACCACTACTAATAGATACTTCAGGCGACCTATGGGGGGGAGCTCAGTGTAATCTACCTGAACATACTCAAACGGCCTATAGGCCGGACTCCTACCCCCTTGTCTTGCATGCTGCCGCAGCCCCCTTTTGTTAATCTTTCGACATGTTATGCAATCTCCTGTGACCTGCTTGGCTACCGTGTACAGACCAGGGTGAGCATATCGGCGCAGGAAGGCATCACACAGTGCCTGGGCGCCCCAGTGACCCCCTTGGTGTAAACGGGCAATAATGTCCCGCGTCAACGGTCGATTTAGTAGCTGGCGGCCATCGGGTAAGGTCCACTTGCCTTCCCTATCCTTTGTACCCCCCAGAGACGCGAGAAGAGTTTCTTCTTTGTCAGTAAACGTGGGCACTTCGGTAATTTCGGATATCTGTGGAATCCTTACCAGGCAGTTTATTACTTCCTTCCCCATCCCAGCCAATTTTGCCTGTTCATCTGCCAATTGATTCCCCAGGGTCTCTATTTTATCGTCTTTCTGGTGTCCTTTCACAGGTACTACAGCAATCTCTTGTGGCAGCAACAAATCCTCCAAGATCATGGCTACTAGTTCCTCGTGGACCAACTCCTTTCCTCTACTATTTATCATTCCCCTTTCTTTCCAGATCTTCCCAAAGGTGTGTACTACCCCAAAGGCATACTTAGAGTCAGTGTAGATTGTCCCGGCTATTCCCTTTAAATTCCTCAGAGCCCGGTGCAAGGCGTACAATTCGCACGTTTGTGCGGACCAGGCATTCGGTAGCCGTCCACTTTCCACTAATTCCCAACCAGTCTCACTAATGACTGCATAACCGTTGTGTCTCTTCCCATCTATCACTCGAGAGGACCCATCAATGTACCACCGCCTACCTGCATGTAAGGGGGTATCCCTCAGATCTTCCCTCACTTTACTCTGGTACTCTATTATGTCTGAACAGCAGTGTTCCAGTTCCTCCTCCCCTTCCCCTTTCCAAAGAAAGTCCGCCGGGTTCTGGCAGCCCCCGACTTCTATTCGGAGGTCTTCTCGGTCTAACAATATGGCTTCATATTTCAGAATTCTCGAGTCAGTCAGCCACCTCCCGGCCTTCTGATTCAGGATAGTTCTAACCTGGTGGGGAGTAGTGACTGTCAAGGGGGACCCGAAAGTCAACTTCCTGCTTTCCTCTACCAGCTTTGCCGTGGCTGCCACCGCTTGGACACACTCCGGCCACCCTCGGGAGACTGGATCTTGAATTTTTGACAGGAAAGCCACGGGCTTCCTTTTACCCCCCCAGTCCTGGGTCAATACTCCAAGAGCGGTTCCCTTTCTGGAGTTCACAAAGAGGCGAAATGTCTTACTAAAATCCGGCAAGCTTAAAACAGGTGCGGCCATCAATTTTCCTTTTAGGATTTCAATTAACTTTTTCTCCTCCTCCTCCCATTTTATTCTGTTGGGTGCCTCCTCAATGAGTTTTAGGTACAAGTCTTTAGTAAGGGGGGCATAGTCGTCTATCCATAACCGACAATAGCCTAAGAGTCCCAAGAACGTCCGCAACTCCCTTTTGGTCGTTGGGAGGCCTAGTTCGATTATTGCCCGCACTCTTTCCGGACTTATTCGTTTCTGTCCCTGGCTTATCAAGTGTCCTAGGTACTTAACCTCTTTCTCGACATATTGGAGCTTCTTCTGGCTCACTCTTAACCCCTTCTCAGCGAGGTAATTTAACAGGGCATTAGTCCCAAGTAGGATGTCCTCCTCCGCCGGTCCGGATAAAAGGAGATCGTCCACGTATTGTATAAGCTTAAGGGCCGGGGACAAGGTTAGTCCCTCCAATAATTGTTCCAGAATCTGACCAAACAGAGTCGGGGACTCAGTGAATCCTTGGGGGAGTACGGTCCACCTGTACTGTTGTTTTCTGCCAGTATCAGGATCCTCCCATTCAAAAGCAAAAAGATCCCTACTGTCCTTGTCCAGGGGACACGCCCAGAAGGCATCCTTTAAATCTATAACACTAAACCAGCCGTGGTCCGGGGGGATTCGCCCCAGAATAGTGTATGGGTTCGGTACCACAGGGTGCCGTACTTGGACAATTTTATTTACTTCCCTTAGGTCTTGGACCATTCGGTAGCTCCCATCCGACTTCCGGACCGGCAGGATGGGGGAATTGTATCGTGACATACAGGGCTCTACCAATCCATCTTTTTTTAGATCTTCCATAACTGTCTTCAGGCCCTGCCTCCCTTCCCAAGAGATGGGGTATTGGCGCACTCTGACGTCGGGACTCTGGGGCTTTAATTTTACCTCCACAGGTCGAATTGCGAGTCCTCCCCGGTTCCCTTTGGCGACCCAAACCCTAGGGTCTATCTCTGTCAATCGGGACTCACTAAGGTATGACATGGTAACGGTTAATTCTTCCTCTCTCACTTCTGCCCCGTCTCGCTTCTCTCCCTATCCAACTTTTCTTCGACGTTCCTCTTTCCACCCCATAATCTCCCTCCCCCATTCCGGTGGACTTACAAGCTTCCCATACGGCTGCCACCATCATTTTTGTCTTATGTTTCTCCCTTATTACATCCTTCTGAACGTACACCTTCTGTGCTTCCCGTAATAATTCTGCAACATCCTTTTCAGCCCAATCCTCCACTTTCTGTAATTTCTTCTGAATGTCAGGCCATGACTTAGTCACAAAGTGCACCTTAAGCATGCTCTTGCCTATTTCCCCATCGGGGTCTAAACCTGAATACTTTCGCATGGACTCCCGCAAACGGTCTAAAAACTCACTCGGGGATTCATCCTTTTTCTGTCCAACTTCAAATGCTTTTGCTAAATTCCGCTGTTTGGGCACGCAGGTTTGGATTCCCCTGATTATAAGGCTTCTGAGGTCTGTCATATTGGCCCTTCCCTCCGCGTCGTTATGATCCCACCGGGGGTCCTCTAAGGGGTACTTCTGCTCTCCACGCTGAGGGCCGTCCTGATGCTCCCTATCCCAAATGGCCATTGCACTATTCCGGATCATAACAATTTCATCGTAATTAAATAGTATTCTCATCATGGCCTGCAGTTCAGCCCATGTGTATATACTGGGCCCCAGAAATTGGTCCAGTTGTATTCCCACACTGACGGGGTCGTCCAGTAGACGGGGTCGTTCATTACGGAGTTGCCGGATATCCCCAGAATTTAAAGGTTGTACTACGAACCCGGTCCGTTCGTTCCCAAACGGCACCTCTCGTAAGGGGTTCAGCTGTTCAATATTGTCACTCCTCCCAGCTCTCAATCCCTCTTCTCGACCTCTCCGCATCTCGAGTCGGACTGATTTCCTAGTGCCTGGGGTGAGTTCTGTGCCCCCTCCTGTGCCCCCCCCCAGCAGTCCCTTCCTCACTGGTCGTAGCCTGCTGGGACTCGGAATTATCCGTCGCAGGAGGGAGGTCCGCGCTGGACGCCTGGTCGTGCGCGGGTGGTATATACGGGGGCGGGGAAGACGGTGGCAAACCGTCGGTGAGGATGTCCCAAGACTTCTGAGGCTTCCTCGGGTCTGTTTGGGGAATCAGAGGATAGAGACGCGTCGGACTCTCGCCGTCTCCCGCCAACCAGGCGGCGGCATATTTGCTCTCCTCTGGGTCAAACAGGTGTTTTTTCTGTTAACATATACATTTAGGATTTGACACACCCAGTCTTCATCAGAACCATACTCGGGCCAAACTACGAGGGGGCGCGGATAGGTTCTTTGGTCCATATAAAACAACAATATTTTATCATGGTCTCTTTCTTTAAGTCCTTCGTTCTACTACTGTCCATCCATAGACTTAACTTCCGACCTAATGGACTATCGGGGAGTATTTCTTTCCCATTTGCAGTCTTCCCTGACTTTTCCTTAGAAGTCTGATTTCCCATGGTTTATCTTCGGTCCTGGTCCTAAACGCCCAAAGGGTTTTCACAGATGACCGTCAAAACCACGCGGCCAACAAGGAAGAACAAAAGAATCTCTTACCTTGATCCGTGCACTGAGTTGTCTGGCCTTTTTAAATGTGTGTACCCCCGTGTATAGTCACTAACCGGTCGTCCCAGCACTCGTCCGTGTGTTCCTTTTCCAGGATTCAAAATTATTTTTAAATGAGCCGGGTCACATCCTCTCTTGGCCGACGGCCGACGGACCAAGCTGATCAGTGAGAAGTATAAATATATACTGGACGCGTCTTTGTTGTAATCAGGCTTGATCCGTGAGCCGAAGAGACTGCCCCCCCCCCTGGCAATAATTATTTCATCCCGGACGAGCCCCCAATTGTGCGAGATAAGTGGCTGTCTGGCCCCATCTACGGCACTTTTTATTTCCCTTCCCAGGAACAAAAACACGGAGGAGTCTGTCCAAAACGTTTTCATTCAACTTTGCAAAGTCGGGTGCTGTTCCCAAAGGTACACACACAAGCATAGTAATCTCCACGCATTATATACAAGTATATGTGGGCTGGGTCTACTACTGCTGCCTTGACCAACGAGTGCTAGGATTCCCCACTGTTTTCCTTATTTGGGTTCTGGTGCCTGCGATTATTTTGTTATTCACTTGGCCAATCAGTGTTTGAGCTTCCCGTTCTTCCCTTATATGGATGATGTTGTACAACTGTGGTTAAGGGCGGTCTCTCAACTATCGAGGAAAGCTGTTACAACTGTTTCATTCATATAAACGTGGGGGAGGTCCGGCAACAGTTTCGAGTGTCTGCTTGTGTTTACTATGAGGTAGAAAATACTAAAAGGCAGCTAACCGTTTAAAAATTACACTACCCCCTACAAGAGGGAAACAGAGGGGAGGGAGAGAGAGGGGAGGAGAGAGGGAGAGAGGGGGGACGAGAGGGGAGGGGGGATGGGGGTGAGAGAGAAGGGTCGATGGAGCGGGAGAGAGGGGACAAGAGGGGGAGAAAGAGGGGTCGAGAGAGGGAGAGAGATGGGAGGATGGGGGAGGGAGAGAGGGGGTGATGGGGGGAGAGAGGGGACGAGAGGTGGAGAGAGCGGATATGATGGTGGTGACGGGGAGGGACAGGGAGACTGAGGGGACGAGAGAGGGAGAGAGAGAGGGGGAGGGAGAGGCGACGAGAGAGTGGAGAGAGATTGGATGCGAGGGGGAGAGAGGGGACGAGAGAGGGGAGAGAGAGGTGACGTGAGGGGGAGTGAGAGTGGACGAGAGAGAGAGAGGGGAAGAGAGAGGGGTAGAGAGGTGATGAGAGGGGGGAGTGTGGGGACGAGAGGGGGGAGAGAGAGGGTACAAGAAAAGGAGAGAGAGGGGATGATGGGGGAGAGTGCAGGAGTGAGAGGCGGAGAGAGTGGGGAGGGAGAGGGTAACAGAAGTGGGACAAGAGGGGAGTGAGAGGAGGGGGGTGGAGAGAGAGGAATGAGAGAGGGAGAGAGGGGAGGGAGAGAGAGGGAAGGAGAGAGGGAGGGAGCAGGGCGAGAGAGGGAGAGAGAGGGAACAAGAGAGGGAGAGAGAGGGGAAGACAGAGGGGGAGACAGATTATGAGAGGTGGCGAGAGGAAGAGAGGAGGGGAGAGAGGGCACAAGAGGAGAGAGAGGGGACGATGGGGAGAGGGGGGTGAGCGGGGGAAAGAGGGGGAGAGAGAGTGTAAGAGAGATGTTACAAGAGCGGGAGAGAGAGGACGAGTGTGGAGAGAGAGGGGACGAGAGAGGGAGAGAGAGGGGAGGAGAGAAGGAGAGAGGGGACGAGAGGGGAGAGAGTGGGGACAGGGGTGAGAGAGAAGGGATGATAGAGGGAGAGAGAGGGGACGATGGGGAAGAGAGAGGGGACGATGGGGGTAGAAAGAGAGGAGAGAGAGGGGGAGAGAGGGGGAAGAGAGGGGATGATGTGGGAGAGAGAGAGGGGATGAGAGAGGGAGAGGGAGAGCGAGAGGTTACGAGAGAGGTGAGAGGGAGGGGAGAGAGAGAGGGAGAGAGGGGAGAGAGGTGATGAGAGGGAGGGAGTGAGGGGACGAGAGGGGGAGAGAGAGGAGACGATGGGGGGAGAGAGGTGGAGTGAGGGGGGAGAGGGGGGAGAGAGAGTGTAAGAGAGATGGGACAAGAGGGGGAGACAGAAAGGATGAGGGGGGAATGAGAGGGGATGAGAGAGGTAGAGAGAGGGGACAAGACAGGGAGAGGGGGACGGGGGTGAGAGAGAAGGTACGAGAGGGGGGGAGAGAGGTGACAATGGGGGAGAGATAGGGTAGAGAGAGGGAGAGAAGGGGGACGATGGGGGGAGAGAGAGGGCGCCCGAGGGTGAGAGAGGGGACGATGGGGGAGAGATAGGGGAGAGAGAGGGCGAGAGGGGGACGATGGGGCGGAGAGACGGGTCCGTGGGGGCACGGGGGAGAGAGAGAGGGAGAGAGAGAGGGGCCCATGGGGGGGAGAGAGAGGGGACAAGAGAGGAGAGAGAGAGGGGAGAGAGAGGTGACGAGGGGGGAGAGAGAGGTGACAAGAGGGGGGAGAGCGGGGACAAGAGGGGGGGAGGTGGGGACGAGAGGGGGGAGAGAGAGGGAAAGAGTATGGACGAGATGGGGGAGGTAGTGGACGAGAGTGGGGGAGAGAGGGGACGAGAGAGGGAGAGAGGGGGAAAGAGCGGGGACGAGAGAGTGGAGAGAGAGGGGAGAGAGAGGGGACGAGATGGGGAGAGAGAGAGGACGAAAGAGGTGAGACAGAGGGGTGAGAGATGTGACGAGAGGGGCAGAATGAGTGGATGAAGGGGGAGAGAGGGGAAGAGAGAGGGAGAGAGAGGGGATGATGGGGAGAGAGGGGAGTGAGAGGGTGAAATTGGGGAGAGAGAGGGTAAGAGAGTTGGGACAAGAGGGGGAGAGAGAGAGGACGAGTGTGGAGAGAGATGGGACAAGAGACGGAGAGAAGGGGGAGGGAGAGAGGGGGATGAAAGAGGGGGAGGGGAGAGAGTGCACAAGAGGAGAGAGAGGGGACGATGTGGGAGAGGGGGGATGAGCGGGCGAGAGAGGGGGAGAGAGAGGGTAAGAGAGATTGGACAAGAGGGGGAGAGAGAGGGGAGGAGAGAGAGGGGAGGAGAGAGGGAGAGAGGGAACGAGAGGGAAGAGAGTGGGGACGGGGGTGAGAGAGAAGGGATGACAGGGGGAGAGAGAGGGGACGATGGGGAAGAGAGAGGGGATGATGGGGGGAGAGAGAGGGGACGAGAGGGGGTGAGAGGGGTCGAGAGAGGGAGAGGGGGCGGAAGAGAGGGGACGAGAGAGTGGAGAGAGAGGGGAGAGAGAGGGGACGAGATGGGGAGAGAGAGAGGAAGAGAGAGGTGAGACAGAGGGGCGAGAGAGGTGACGAGAGGGGCAGAATGAGGGGACGAGGGGGGAGAGAGGGGACGAGGGAGGGAGAGAGAGGGGATGATGGGGGGAGAGAGGGGAGTGAGAGGGGGAGAGGGGGGGAGAGAGAGGGTAAGAGAGTTGGGACAAGAGGGGGAGAGAGAGAGAACGAGTGTGGAGAGAGAGGGGACGATGGGGGAGAAGGGGGAGTGAAAGTGGGAGAGAGGGGGGAGTGAAAAGGTAAGAGAGGTGGGACAAGAGGGGGAGAGTGTGGGGATGAGTGTGGAGAGAGAGGGGACGATGGGGGAGAGGGGGGAGTGAGAGTGGGAGAGAGGGGGGAGTGAAAAGGTAAGAGAAATGGGACAAGAAGGGGAGAGAGAGAGGACGAGTTGGAGAGAGATGGGACGAGAGATGGAGATGGGGGGAGGGAGAGACGTCGGAGGAGAAAGGGGGAGAGAGGGGAGGGAGAGAGAGGGGAGGAGAGAGGGAGAGAGAGGGGATGGTGGTGAGAGAGAAGGGACGCAAGGGGGTTTGAGAGGGGACGATGGGGGAGACAGAGGGCATGAGGGGGGAGAGAGGTGATGAGAGATGGAGAGAAAGTGGACGATGGGGGTAGAGAGAGGGGAGAGAGAGGGGAGAGAGGGGGCAGCAAGGTGATGATGGTGGTAGAGAGGGGGGACAAGAGAGGGAGAAAGGGGGAGAGAGAGGGGACGAGATAGGTGATAATGCCGAGAGAGAGATGGAGAGAGGGGAAGAGAGAGGGGAGAGAGGTGATGAGAGGGGGTAGTGAGGGGACAAGAGGGGGAGAGAGAGGGGACGATGGGGCGAGAGGGGGCAGTGAGGGGGGAGAGAGGGGCGAGAGAGAGGCCAAGAGAGGTGGGACAAGAGGGGGAGAGCGAGAGGACGAGGGTGGAGAGAGAAGGGATGAGAGAGGGAAACAGAGGGGAGGGAGAGAGAGGGGAGGGGAGAGGGAGAGAGAGGGGACGAGAGGGGAGGAGGGATGGGGGTGAGAGAGAAGGGTCGATGGGGGAGAGAGAGGGGACGAGAGGGGGAGAAAGAGGGGTCAAGAGAGGGAGAGAGATGGGAGGATGGGGGAGAGAGAGAGGGGATGATGGGGGGGAGAGAAGGGACGAGAGGTGGAGAGAGCGGGGACGATGGGGGTGACGGGGAGAGAGAGGGAGACAGAGGGGACGAGAGAGGGAGAGAGAGAGGGGGAGGGAGAGGGGACGAGAGAGGGGAGAGAGAGGTGACGTGAGGGGGAGAGAGAGATGGGAAGAGAATGGGGGAGAGAGCTGAAGATACAGGGGAGCGTGGGGATGAGAGGGGGAGAGAGAGGGGACGAGAGAAGGAGAGAGAGGGGATGATGGGGGGAGAGTGGAGGAGTGAGAGGTGGAGAGAGGGGGGAGGGAGAGGGTAACAGAAGTGGGACAAGAGGGGGAGCAAGAGGAGGAGGGTGGAGAGAGGAATGAGAGAGGGAGAGAGGGGAGGAGAGAGGGAGGGAGACGGGGCGAGAGAGGGAGAGAGTGGACGGGTGTGAGAGAGAAGGGATGATAGGGGGCGAGGGAGGGGACCAGAGGTGGAGAGAGAGGGGAGGAGAAGGGGAGAGAGAGGGGATGATGTGGAAGAGAGAGGGGACGAGAGGGGGAAAGAGAGGGGAGGATGGGGGCGATGGGGAGAGAGAGGGGACGAAAGAGGGAGAGAGAGGGGTAGGAAGAGGGGACGAGGGAGGGGAGAGAGAGAGGACGAGAGGGGGAGAGAGGGGACGAGAGAGGGGAGAGAGATTTGACATGAGGGGGAGAGAGAGGAGACGAGAGATAGAGAGGGGGGAAGTTGTGGGAGAGAGAGGTGATGGGGGGAGCGAGGGGAAGAGAGGAGGGGAGAGAGGGGATAATGGGGGGATAGTGGGGGAGTGAGAGGGGGAGAGTGGGGGGACGAGAGAGGGAGAGAGAAATTGGATGAGGGGGGTGAGAAGGGACGAGAGAGGGGAGAGAGAGTTGACATTAGCGGAGAGAGAGTGGTCGAGAGAGACAGGGGAAGAGAGAGGGGGAGAGAGGTGATGAGAGTGCGAAGCGAGGGGATGAGGGGGGAGAGAGAGAGAGGGGACGAGAGAAGGAGAGAGAGGGGACGATGGGGGAAGATTGGAGGAGTGAGAGGCAGAGAGAGGGGGGAGGGAGAGTGTAACAGAAGTGCGACAAGAGGGGGAGAGAGAGAGAGAGAGAGGATGAGGGTGGAGAGAGAGGATTGAGAGAGGGAGAGAGGTGATGAGAGAGAGAGAGGGAAGAGAGGGGGGAGCAGGTGATGAGACGGGGAGCTAGTGGACGAGAGGGGGAGAGAGAGGGGACGAGAGAAGGAGAGGGGGAGGGAGGAGGAGAGAGAGGCGCGATGTGGGGAGGGGGGAGAGAGTGTGGAGAGTGAGGGGAGAGAGAGGGAGAGAGAGGAGCCAATGGGGGGAGAGAGAGGGAGAGAGAGGGGATGACTGGGGGTAAGAGAGGGCACAATGGGAAGAGAGAGGGTACGAGAGACGGGGAGAGAGGGGACAATGGGGGGGAGACAGAGGGAGAGAGAGGGGACAAGGGGGGAGAGAGAGGGCATGATGGGTTAGAGAGAAGGCACGAGAGAAGTGGAGAGAGGAAACGAGAGGGTGAGAGAGAGGGGACGATGGGGGGCAAGAGAGTGAGAGAGAGGGGACGATGGGGTGAGAGAAAGGGGACGAGGGAGAGAGAGAGAGAGAGGGGAGAGAGAGGGAGAGAGGAGGGACGAAGGGGGAGAGAGAGGGGACAAAAGAGAGAGAGGGAGAGGACGAGAGGGGGAGAGATGGGGAGACCGATGGGACGATGGGAGAAAAGTGAGGGACGAGAGAGGGATAGAGAGGGGAGAGAGAGGGAGGGAACGATGGGGGAGAGAGAGGGGATGAGAGAGGGGACGAGAGAAGGAGAGAGGGGGGACGAAGGGGGGAGATAGAGGGGAGAGAGAGGGAGAGAGAGGGGATGATGTGGGGAGAGAGAGGGGATTTAGAGTGTAGAGAGAGGAGACGATGGGGGAGAGAGGGGAGACAGAGGGGAGAGAGAGAGAGGGAGAGAGACTGGATGATGTGGAGAGAGAGAGAGGACCGAGAGTGGCGAGAGAGGTGAGAGAGAGGGAGAGAGAGAGGATGATGGGGGAGAGAGAGGACGATGGCGGGAGAGAGAGGGGAGAGTGAGGGAGATAGAGGAGAGAGAGGGAGAGAGAGGGGACAATTGTGGAGAGAGAGGGCATGATGGGGAGAGAGTGAGGGGAGACAGAGGGACGATGGGGGAGAGAGAGTGGATGAGAGGTGGAGAGAGAAGGGATGATGGTGGAAGAGAGGGGGGATGAGAGGGAGAGAGAGGGAGAGGACGAAGGGGTAGAGAGGGGTGACGAGAGAGGTAGAGAGGACACGTGAGTGGGACAGAGAGGGGAGGGAGACAGGGGAGAGAGGGTGAGAGAGGGGATGATAGGGGAGAGAGAGGCAACGGGGGTGAGAGAGAAGGGACAAGGGGGAGAGAGAGGGGACAATAGTGGGGGAGAGAGAGGACGAGAGGGGGAAAGAGAGGGAGAGAGAGAGGGGAGAATGGGGAGAGAGAGGGGACGAGAGGGAGAGAGCGCGGGGAAGAGAGAGGGTTTAGAGAAGGAGAGAGAGGGGAGAGCGAGGGGATGAGAGTAGGGAGAGAGGGACGAGAGAGGGGAGAGAGAGGTGACGATGGGGGAGAGAGGGGGATGATGTGGGAGAGAGAGGGGACAAATGATGGGGAGAGGGGACGAGAGCGGGAGAGAGAGGGAACGATGGGGGAGAGTGAGGGAGAGAGAGTGGACGAGAGGGGGAGAGAGGGGACGAGAGCGGGAGAGAGAGGGGACGAGACAGGGGGAGAGAGAGGGGACGAGAGGTGGAAAGAGAGGGGATGAGAGAGGGAGAGAACGGAGAGAGTGAGGGCAGAGTGATGGGAGAGGGGGGACGATGGAGAGAGAGGGGAACGAGAGGAGAGAGAGAGGGGAGGATGGGGGAGAGGAAGAGAGAGGGGAAGAGAGGGGACGATGGAGGTGAGACAGTGGATGAGAGAGGGAGAGAGGGGACGATGGAGGAGAGAGATGGAGAGAGATGGAGAGAGAAGGAAGAGAGGGAGAAAGAGGGGACAATGGGGAGAGAAAGGGACAAGAGGGTGAGAGAGTGGGGATAAGAGAGGGAGAGAGAGGGGACGAATGAGGGTGAGAGAGGGGACGATGGGGGGCGAGAGAGGGAGAGAGGGGGGTGAGAGTGGTTATGAGAGAGGAAGAGAGGGGACGAGAGTGGGGGAGAGAGAGGGTGACGAGAGAAGGAGAGAGAGGGAAAGAAAGGGGACGATATGGGGAGAGAGAGAGGACGATATGGGGAGAGAGAGTAAGAGAGAGTGGGAGAGAGAGGGGATGAGAGAGGGAGAGAGGGAGGGGTGAGGGGGAGAGAGAGAGTGAGAGAGAGAAAGAGAGAGAGAGAGGACAATGGGGGGAGAGAGAGGGAGAGAGAGGGAGAGGGGGAGCGAGAGGGGATGAGGGAGGGAGAGAGAGGGGACGAGAGGGGGAGAGAGAGGGGATGAGGGAGGGACAGAGAGGGGACAATGGGGGGAGAGAGAGGGGACAAGGGAGACAGAGAAAGGGAGAGAGAGGTAGAGAAAAGGGACGATACAGGGAGAGAGAGAGGGAATGATGGGGGCGAGAGAGGGAGAGACAGGGGGAGAGAGCGGGGATGAGAGAGGGAGAGAGAGTGGATGAGGGATAGGGGGGCGATGGGAGAGAGAGGGGGAACGTGAGGGGGAGAGAAAGGGGATGCGAGAGGGGGATGAGAAAGTGGACGAGAGAGGGAAAGAGAGAGAGGGAGAGAGGGGGGAGAGAGAGGGGACGAGAGGGGAGATGAGACAGTGTGAAGGAGAGGGGACAATGAGGGGGAGAAAGGGGGAGCAAGAGAGGGGGAGATGGCGAGAGAGCAGATGAGCAAAAGAGGGAGAGAATGACACAGGAAGAGCAAGAGAGAGATAGAGCAAGAGCGAGAGAGAGCAACAGACGGGGATAAGTGAGAGAGAGGGGAGTAAGCGAAAGAGAGTGCAAGTGAGAGCGAAGGGCTGGAGGGTGGTGCAGGTGAGAGTGAGAGAGAGTGGGCGAGTGTGAGAGGGGACGAGAGAGAGTGGGAGAGAGTGAGAGAGTGGGTGAAAGAGAGTGGGTGAGAGTGAGTGAGCGGGCAGAGGGAGAGTGTGGGTGAGAGTGAGAGAGTGGGCGAGGGTGAGAGTGGGAGAGAGTGAGAGTGAGTGAGAGAGAGAGTGGGCGCGAGAGAGAGAGTGGGCGCGAGAGAGAGTGTGGGCGAGAGAGAGAGAGAGTGGGAGAGAGAGAGAGTGGGCGAGAGAGAGAGAGGGCGAGAGAGAGAGAGTGGGCGAGAGAGAGAGAGTGGGCGAGAGAGAGAGAGTGGGATCGAGAGAGAGTGTGGGCGAGAGAGAGAGAGAGTGTGTGTGAGAGAGAGAGAGACAGTGGGCGAGAGAGAGAGAGAGTGGGAGAGAGTAAGAGAGTGGGCGAGAGAGAGAGTGGGCGAGAGAGAGAGAGCAGGCGAGAGAGAGAGTGGGCGAGAGAGAGAGTGGGCAAGAGAGAAAGTGGGCGAGAGAGAGAGAGTGGGCGAGAGAGAGAGAGAGTGGGCGACAGAGGGTGTCAGCGAGAGAGAGTGGGAGTGAGAGAGAGAGAGAGTGGGCGAGAGAGAGAGTGGGCAAGAGAGAGACTGGGCGAGAGCTTGAGTGGGCGAGAGCTTGAGTGGGCGAGAGATGAGTGGGAGAGAGTGGGCGAGAGAGAGAGTGAGAGAGTGGGCGAGAGAGAGAGTGAGAGAGTGGGCGAGAGAGAGTGGGCGAGCGAGAGAGAGTTGGCGAGGGAGAGTGGGTGAGAGTGAGAGAGTGGGAGAGAGTGAGAGAGTGGGCGAGAGAGAGAGTGGGCGAGAAAGAGTGTGTGCTAGAGCGAGTGTGGGCGAGAGAGAGAGTGGATGAGAGAGAGAGGGTGGGCGAGAGAGAGAGTGGGCGAGAGATAGAGTGGGCGAGAGGGAGAGTGGGTGAGAGAGAGAGTGGATGAGAGATAGAGTGGGTGAGAGAGTGTGGGCGAGAGGGAGAGTGGGTGAGAGAGAGGTTGGGGGAGAGAGAGAGAGTGGGCGAGGGAGAATGGGTGAGAGAGGGAGAATGGGTGAGAGATAGAGAGTGGGCGAGAGTGGGAGAGTGGGCAAGAGAGAGAGTTGGCGTGAGAGTGTGAGCAAGAGAGAGTGGGGGTGAGAGTGGGTGAGAGAGAGAGAGAGAATGGGCGAGGGAGAAAGAATGGGTGAGCGAGATTGTGCGGGAGAGAGAGACAGTGGGCAAGAGAGAGAGAGTGGGCGAGAGTGAGAGAGTTGGTGAGAGAGAGAGAGTGGGCGAGAGTGAGAGAGTTGGTGAGAGAAATGGTGAGAGTGGGCAAGAGAGAGAGTGGGCGAGAGAGGGAGAGAGTGGGCGAAAGAGAGAGAGGGTGTGAGAGAGAGTGGGCGAGAGAGAGTGGGCGAGAGAGAGTTTGGGCGAGAGAGAGTGTGGGCGAGAGATAGTGGTAGAGAGTGAGAGAGTGGGCGAGAGAGAGTGGACGAGAGAAAGTGGGTGAGGGAGAGTGGGCGAGAGAGAGAGAGTGGGTGAGGGAGAGAGAATGGGTGGGTGGGAGTGTGCGGAAGAGAGAGAGTGGGCAAGACAGAGAGAGTGCACGAGAGTGAGAGAGTGGGCGAGAGAGAGTGGGCAAGAGAGAGAGTGGGCGATAGAGAGAGTGGGGGAGAGCGCGGGCGAGAGAGAGACTGAGCGAGAGAGAGAGCGGGCGAGAGAGAGTGGGCGAGAGAGAGTGGGAGAGAATGAGAGGGGCAGAGGGAGAGAGTGGGCGACAGTGAGAGAGTGGGCGATAGAGAGAGTGTGCGAGAGTGAGAGAGGGGTCAGAGGGAGAGAGTGGGCAAGAGAGAGAGTGGGGGTGACAGAGAGTGGGCGAGAGAGAAAGAGGAGATGAGAGAGAGAGTGGGCGAGAGAAAGCGTGTGAGTGAGAAAGTGGGAGTGAGAGAGTGGGTGAAAGAGAGTGGGTGAGAGTGAGGGAGTGGGCGAGAGAGAGATTGGGGGTGAGAGAGTGTGGGCAAGGGAGATAGTGGGCGAGAGAGAGAGTGGGCGAGAGCAGGTGTGGGCGAGAGAGTGTGTGCACGTGCGATTGAGAGAGGGGGCAGAGTGAGATAGTGCACGAGAAAGAGAGTGGGCGAGAGAGAGGGAGAGAGAGAATAGGCGAGAGAAAGACAGGGCGAAAGAGAGAATGGGTCAGAGAGAGAGTGAGGGAGAGAGACAGTGTGGGGGAGAGAGAGGGTGGGCAAGAGAGACAGTGGGCGAGAGTGAGGGTGGGGGAGATAGAGATAGTGGAAGAGAGAGAGAGGGTGAGAGAGAAACTGGGCGAGTTAGGAGTTGGTGACAGAGAGAGAGTGGGAGAGAGAAAGTGTGGGCGATAGAGTCAGAGTGGGCGAGAGTCGGTGAGAGAGAGAGTGAGAGAAAGAGTGGGCGAGAGAGAGTGGGTGAGAGAGAGAGGGTGAGAGAGAGAGTGTGGGTGAGAGTGAGTGAGGGGGCAGAGGGACATAGTGGGCGAGAGAGAGAATGGGCAAGAGAGAGAGATTGGGTGAGAGAGAGTGTTGGTGAGAGAGAGAGTGGGCAAGAGAAGGAGTTGGTGAGAGTGAGACTGGGCGAAAGAGAGAGTGGGTGGGAGAAAGAGGGCGAGAGTGTAACTGGGCAAGAGAGAGAGTGTAGACAGAGAGTGGGAGAGAGTGAGAGAGTGGGCAGGAGAGAGTGAGAGAGTGGGCAAGAGACAGTGGGCGAGAGAGAGAGTGGGCGAGTGAGAGAGAGTGGGCAAAAGTGAGAGTGTGCGCAAGACAGAGAGTGGGAGAGAGTGAGAGAGTGGGCAGGAGAGAGTGGGCAAGAGAGAGTGGGAAGGAGAGAGTGAGAGAGTGGGCGAGAGAGAGAGTGGGCGAGAGAGAGAGTGGGCGAGAGAGAGTGGGCGAGTGAGAGAGTGGGCGAGTGAGAGAATGGGTGAGACAGAGAGTGGGCATGAGAGAGTGTGGGCGAGAGAGAGAGTGGGTGAGAGAGTGGGTGAGAGTGAGAGAGTGGGAGAGAGTGAGATTGTGGGCGAGGGAGAGAGAATGGGCAAGAGAGAGAGTGGGCGAGAGTGAGAGAATGGGCGAGAGAGAGAGTGGGTGGAAGAGAGTGTGGGTGAGAGAGAGTGTGGGTGAGCGAGAGTGGGTGAGAGTGAGACTGGGCGAGAGTGAGAGAGTGGGCGAGAGAGAGAGTGGGAGAGAGAGAGAGTGGGCGAGAGTGAGAGAGTGGGCGAGAGAGAGAGTGGGCGGGAGAGAGTGGGCGAGAGTGAGAGTGGGCGAGTGAGAGAATGGGTGAGAGAGAGAGTGGGCATGAGAGAGTGTGGGCGAGAGAGAGAGTGTGGACAGGAGAGAGTGGGTGAGAGAGTGGGTGAGAGTGAGAGAGTGGGCGAGAGAGAGAGTGGGCGAGAGAGAGTGTGGGTGAGAGAGAGAGTGGGCGAGAGAGAGAGTGGGCGAGAGAGAGTGGGCGAGTGAGAGAGTGGGCGAGTGAGAGAATGGGTGAGACAGAGAGTGGGCATGAGAGAGTGTGGGCGAGAGAGAGAGTGGGTGAGAGAGTGGGTGAGAGTGAGAGAGTGGGAGAGAGTGAGATTGTGGGCGAGGGAGAGAGAATGGGCAAGAGAGAGAGTGGGCGAGAGTGAGAGAATGGGCGAGAGAGAGAGTGGGTGGAAGAGAGTGTGGGTGAGAGAGAGTGTGGGTGAGCGAGAGTGGGTGAGAGTGAGACTGGGCGAGAGTGAGAGAGTGGGCGAGAGAGAGAGTGGGAGAGAGAGAGAGTGGGCGAGAGTGAGAGAGTGGGCGAGAGAGAGAGTGGGCGGGAGAGAGTGGGCGAGAGTGAGAGTGGGCGAGTGAGAGAATGGGTGAGAGAGAGAGTGGGCATGAGAGAGTGTGGGCGAGAGAGAGAGTGTGGACAGGAGAGAGTGGGTGAGAGAGTGGGTGAGAGTGAGAGAGTGGGCGAGAGAGAGAGTGGGCGAGAGAGAGTGTGGGTGAGAGAGAGAGTGGGCGAGAGAGAGAGTGGGAGAGAGAGTGTTGGCCAGAGAGAGAGAGTTGACGAGAGTGATAGTGTGGGTGAGAGAGAGAGAGAGAGCGGGCGAGAGAGAGAGTGGGCGAGAGAGAGTGTGGGCGAGAGAGAGTGTGGGCGAGAGAGAGTGTGGGTGAGAGGGAGAGAGTGGGCGAGAGAGAGAGTGGGAGAGAGTGAGACAGTGGACGAGAGAGTGTGGGCGAGAGAGGGTGTGGGCGAGAGGGAGTGTGTGCGAGAGAGAGAGTGGGAGAGAGTGAGACAGTGGACGAGAGAGTGTGGGCGAGAGAGGGTGTGGGCGAGAGGGAGTGTGTGCGAGAGAGTGAGTGGGCGAGAGAGAGATTGTGTGAGAGAGAGTGGGTGAGAGAGAGAAAGAGTGGGTGAAAGAGAATGGGCGAGAGAGAGAGTGTGGGTGAGAGTAAGAGGGGGGAAGAGGGACATAGTGGGCGAGAGAGAGAGTGGGCGAGAGAGAGAGTGGGCGAGAGTGAGAGAGTGAGAGAGAGAGAGAGCGGGCGAGAGAGAGAGTGGGCGAGAGAGAGAGTGGGAGAGAGAGAGAGGGCGAGATAGAGTGTGGCCAAGACAGAGAGTGTGTGAGAGTGAGACTGGACCAAAGAGAGAGTGGGTGAGAGAGAGTGGGCGAGAGTGTGACTGGGCAAGAGTGAGGGAGTGGGCGAGAGAGAGAGTAGGAGAGAGTGAGACAGTAGACGAGAGAGAGTGGGTGAGCGAGAATGTGGGCGAGAGAGTGTGGGCGAGAGAGAGTGTGGGCAAGACAGAGAGTGGGTGAGAGTGAGATGGGTGAGACTGAGTGGGTGGGCGAGAGAGAGTGGGCGAGAGTGAGAGGGTGGGCAAGAGAGAGAGTGGGCGAGAGAGAGTGTTGGTGAGAGAGAGTGGGTGAGAGTGAGACAGGGCGACAGTGAGAGTGTGGGCGAGAGAGAGAGTCGGCGAGAGAGAGAAGAGGAGAGAGTAAGGGAGTGGGCGAGAGAGAGTGTGGGTGAGAGAGTGTTGGCCAGAGAGAGAGTGGGTGAGAGTGATAGAGTGGGTGAGAGAGAGAAAGCGGGCGAGAGAGAGGGTGGGCAAGACAGAGAGTAAGTGAGAGAGAGTGGGCGAGACTGTGGCTGGGCGAGAGTGAGAGACTGGGCAAGACAGAGAGTGGGAGAGAGTGAGAGAGTGGGCGAGAGAGAGTGGGCGAGAGAGAGAGAGTGGGAGAGAGTGAGAGTGTGGGCGAGGGAGAGAGAATGTGCAAGAGAGAGAGTGGGCGAGAGTGAGAGAATGGGCGAGAGAGAGTGGGTGGAAGAGAGTGTGGGTTAGAGAGAGTGTGGGTGAGCGAGAGTGTGGGTGAGCGAGAGTGGGTGAGAGTGAGACTGGGCGAGAGTGAGAGAGTGGGCGAGAGAGAGAGTGGGAGAGAGAGAGAGTGGGCGAGAGTGAGAGAGTGGGCGAGAGAGAGAGTGGGCGAGTGAGAGAATGGGTGAGAGAGAGAGTGGGCGAGAGAGAGAGTGTGGACAGGAGAGAGTGGGTGAGAGAGTGGGTGAGAGTGAGAGAGTGGGCGAGAGAGAGAGTGGGCGAGAGAGAGTGTGGGTGAGAGAGAGAGTGGGCGAGAGAGAGAGTGGGAGAGAGAGTGTTGGCCAGAGAGAGAGAGTTGACGAGAGTGATAGAGTGGGTGAGAGAGAGAGAGAGAGCGGGCGAGAGAGAGAGAGTGGGCGAGAGAGAGTGTGGGCGAGAGAGAGTGTGGGCGAGAGAGAGTGTGGGTGAGAGGGAGAGAGTGGGCGAGAGAGAGAGTGGGTGAGAGAGAGAGTGGGCGAGAGAGTGAGTGGGTGAGAGAGAGAGTGGGCGAGAGAGAGAAGGGGAGAGAGAGTGTTGGCCAGAGAGAGAGAGTTGACGAGAGTGATAGAGTGGGTGAGAGAGAGAGAGAGCGGGCGAGAGAGAGTGGACGAGAGAGAGTGTGGGTGAGAGTGAGACTGGGCGAAAGATAGAGAGTGGGCGAGATTGAGAGTGGGCGAGCGAAAGAGTGGGAGAGAGAGAGAGTGAGAGAGTGAGAGAGTGGGTGTGAGAGAGTGTGGGCGAGAGAGAGAGAGTGGGCAAGAGGGAGTGGGTGAGAGAGAGTGTGGGCGAGAGAGAGACTGGGCGAAAGATTGGGTGAGAGAGATTGGGCGAGAGAGAGAGTGTGGGTGAGAGTGAGGGGGGGAAGACAGACATAGTGGGTTAGAGAGAGAGTGGGCGAGAGAGAGTGGGTGAGAGTGAGACTGGGCGAGAATGAGAGAGAATGAGAGAGTGGGCGAGAGAGAGATTGGGCGACAGAGAATGGGTGAGAGAGAGTGAAGGCGAAAGAAAGAGTGGGTGATACAGAAAGAGTAGGCGAGAGACAGAGAGTGGGAGACAGAGAGTGGGTGAGAGAGTGAGGGGGGAGAGAGAGAGTGGGTGAGAGTGAGTGAGGGGACAGAGGGAGAGTGGGCGAGAGAGAGAGTGGGAGAGAGTTAGAGAGTGGGCGAAAGAGAGAGTGGGCGAGAGAGTGTGGGTGAGAGAGAGTGTGGGCAAGACAGAGAGTGGGTGAGAGTGAGGCTGGGCGAGATTGAGTGAGTGGGTGAGATAGAGTGGGAGAGAGTGAGAGAGTGGCCGAGACAGAGAGTGGCCGAGACAGAGAGTGGTAGAGAATGAGAGAGTGGGCGAGAGAGAGAGTGGGCGAGAGTGAGAGAGTGGGCGAGAGAGAGAGAGTTGGAGAGAGGAAGAAAGTGGGCTAGAGAGTGTGGGTGAGAGAGAGTGTTGGCCAGAGAGAGAGTGGGCAAGAGTGAGAGAGTGGGTGAGAGAGAGAGTGGGCGAGAGAGAGAGTGGGAGAGAGAGAGAGTGGGCGAGATAGAGTGTGGCCGAGACAGAGAGTGTGTGAGAGTGAGACTGGACCAAAGAGAGAGTGGGTGAGAGAGAATGGGCGAGGGTGTGACTGGGCGAGAGTGAGAGAGTGGGCGAGAGAGAGAGTGGGAGAGAGTGAGAGAGTGGGCAAGAGAGAGTGTGGGAATGAGTGAGAGAGTGGGCGAGAGAGAGAGTGGGAGAGAGTGAGAGAGTGGGCGAGAGAGAGAGTGGGAGAGAGTGAGAGAGTGGGCGAGAGAGAGAGTGGGAGAGAGTGAGAGAGTGAACGAGAGAGTGTGGGCGAGAGAGGGTGTGGGCGAGAGGGAGTGTGTGCGAGAGAGAGAGTGGGCGAGAGAGAGATTGTGTGAGAGAGAGTGGGTGAGAGAGAGAAAGAGTGGGTGAAAGAGAATGGGCGAGAGAGAGAGTGTGAGTGAGAGTGAGAGGGGGGAAGAGGGACATAGTGGGCGAGAGAGAGAGTGGGCGAGAGTGAGAGAGTGAGAGAGAGAGAGAGAGCGGGCGAGAGAGAGAGTGGGCGAGAGAGAGAGTGGGAGAGAGAGGGCGAGATAGAGTGTGGCCAAGACAGAGAGTGTGTGAGAGTGAGACTGGACCAAAGAGAGAGTGGGTGAGAGAGAGTGGGCGAGAGTGTGACTGGGCGAGAGTGAGAGAGTGGGCGAGAGAGAGAGTGGGAGAGAGTGAGAGAGTGGGCAAGAGAGAGAGTGGGAGAGAGTGAGAGAGTGGGCGAGAGAGAGAGTAGGAGAGAGTGAGACAGTAGACGAGAGAGAGTGGGTGATCGAGAATGTGGGCGAGAGAGTGTGGGCGAGAGTGAGTGTGGGCAAGACAGAGAGTGGGTGAGAGTGAGATGGGTGAGAGTGAGTGGGTGGGCGAGAGAGAGAGTGGGAGAGAGTGAGAGGGTGGGCAAGAGAGAGAGTGGGCGAGAGAGAGTGTTGGTGAGTGAGAGTGGGTGTGAGAGAGTGTGGGTGATAGAGAAAGAGTCGGCGAGAAAAAGAGTGCGTGAGAGAGAGTGAAGGCGAGAGATAGAGTGGGCGATAGAGAAAGAGAAGGCGAGAGAGAGAGAGTGGGCGACAGAGCGAGAGTGGGCGAGAGAAAGAGTGGGAGTGAGAGAATGGGGGTGAGACAGAGTGGGCAAGAGAGAGTGTGGGCGAGAGTGAGAGAGAGGGCAGAGGGAGAGTGGGCGAGAGAGAGACTGGGCGAGAGAGAGGGGGGAGAGGGAGATAGTGGGCAAGAGTGAGAGAGTGGGCAAGAGGGAGAAGGTGAGAGAGAGTGTGGGCGAGAGAGAGACCGGGCAAAAGAAAGATTGTGTGAGAGAGAGAGTGGGTGAGAGAGAGAAAGAGTGGGCGAAAGAGAGTGGGCGAGAGAGAGAATGAGTGGGCAAGAGAGAGAGTGTTGGTGAGAGTGAGAGAGTGGGTGAGAGAGAGTGTGGGCGAGAGAGAGAGTGGGCGAGAGTGAGAGAGTGGGTGAGAGAGAGTGTGGGCGAGAGAGAGAGTGGGCGAGAGTGAGAGAGTGGGTGAGAGAGAGTGTGGGCGAGAGAGAGTGGGCGAGAGTGAGAGAGTGGGTAAAAGAGAGAGTGTTGGTGAGAGTGAGAGGGGGTAACAGAGACATAGTGGGCGAGAGAGAGAGTGGGCGAGAGTGAGAGAGTGGGTGAGAGAGAGTTGGTGAGAGAGAGTGGGCGAGAGTGAGAGAGTGGGCGAGAGAGAGTGTGGGTGAGAGAGTGGGCGAGAGTGAGAGAGTGGGCGAAAGAGAGAGTGTTGGTGAGAGTGAGAGGGGGTAACAGAGACATAGTGGGCGAGAGAGAGAGTGGGCGAGAGTGAGAGAGTGGGTGAGAGAGAGTGTGGGCGAGAGAGAGAGTGGGCGAGAGTGAGAGAGTGGGCGAAAGAGAGAGTGGGCGAGAGAGAGTGTTGGCGAGAGAGAGAGTGGGCGAGAGTGAGAGATTGGGCGAGAGAGAGTGTGGGCGAGAGAGAGAGTGGGCGAAAGAGAGAGTGGGCGAGAGAGAGTGTTCGCGAGAGAGAGAAAGTGGGCGAGAGAGAGAGTGGGTGAGAGAGAGTGGGTGAGAGAGAGTGGGTGAGAGAGAGAGAGTGGTTGAGTGAGAGAGAGTGAGCAAGAGAGAGAGTGGGTGAGAGTGAAACTGGGCCAAAGAAAGAGTGTGTGAGAGAGAGTGGACGAGAGTGTGAGTGGGCGAGAGAGAGTGGGCGAGACAGAGAATGGGCGAGAGTGAGATGGGTGAGAGTGAGTGAGTGGGCGAGAGAGAGAGTGGGCGAGAGTGAGAGGGTGGGCAAGAGAGAGAGTGGGCGAGAGAGAGTGTTGGTGAGAGAGAGTGGGTGAGAGAGAGTGTGGGTGATAGAGAAAGAGTAGGCGAGAAAAAGAGTGCGTGAGAGAGAGTGAAGGCGAGAGAAAGAGTGGGCGACAGAGAAAGAGTAGGTGCGAGAGAGAGAGTGGGCGACAGAGAGAGAGTGGGCGAGAGAAAGAGTGGGAGTGAGAGAATGGGGGTGAGACAGAGTGGGCAAGAGAGAGTGTGGGCGAGAGTGAGAGAGAGGGCAGAGGGAGAGTGGGCGAGAGAGAGACTGGGCGAGAGAGAGGGGGCAGAGGGAGATAGTGGGCAAGAGTGAGTGAGTGGGCAAGAGGGAGAAGGTGAGAGAGAGTGTGGGCGAGAGAGAGACCGGGCAAAAGAAAGATTGTGTGAGAGAGAGAGTGGGTGAGAGAGAGAAAGAGTGGGCGAAAGAGAGTGGGCGAGAGAGAGAATGAGTGGGCAAGAGAGAGAGTGTTGGTGAGAGTGAGAGGGGGTAACAGAGACATAGTGGGCGAGAGAGAGAGTGGGCGAGAGTGAGAGAGTGGGTGAGAGAGAGTGTGGGCGCGAAAGAGAGTGGGCGAGAGTGAGAGAGTGGGTGAGAGAGAGTGTGGGCGAGAGAGAGAGTGGGCGAGAGTGAGAGAGTGGGTGAGAGAGAGTGTGGGCGAGAGAGAGAGTGGGCGAGAGTGAGAGAGTGGGTGAGAGAGAGTGTGGGCGAGAGAGTGTGGGCGAGAGTGAGAGAGTGGGCGAAAGAGAGAGTGTTGGTGAGAGTGAGAGGGGGTAACAGATACATAGTGGGCGAGAGAGAGAGTGGGCGAGAGTGAGAGAGTGGGTGAGAGAGAGTGGGTGAGAGAGAGTGGGTGAGAGAGAGAGAGTGGTTGAGTGAGAGAGAGTGGGCAAGAGAGAGAGTGGGTGAGAGTGAAACTGGGCCAAAGAAAGAGTGTGTGAGAGAGAGTGGACGAGAGTGTGAGTGGGCGAGAGAGAGTGGGCGAGACAGAGAATGGGCGAGAGAGAGTGTGGGTGAGAGTGAGACTGGGCGAAAGGTAGAGAGTGGACGAGAGAGAGAGTGAGAGAGAGAGAGTGAGAGAGTGAGAGAGTGGGTGTGAGACAGTGTTGGCGAGAGAGAGAAAGTGGGCAAGAGGGAGTGAGTGAGAGAAAGTGTGGGCGAGAGAGAGAAGGCGGGAGAGAGTGTGGGCAAGAGAGAGAGTGGGCAAGAGAGAGAGTGGGTTAGAGAGATAGTGGGCGAGGGAGAGTGGGCGGGAGACAGAGTAGGAGAGAGTAAGAGTGTGGGTGAGAGAGAGTGTTGGCCAGAGAGAGAGTGGGCGAGAGTGAGAGTGGGCGAGAGAGAGTGGGCGGGAGACAGAGTAGGTAAGAGAGAGTGTGGGTGAGAGAGAGAGAGTGGGCGAGAGAGAGAGTGGGCGAGAGAGTGGGCGAGAGAGAGAGTGGGCGAGAGAGAGAGTGGACGAGAGAGAGTGGGAGAGAGTGAGAGAGTGGGTGAGAGAGAGAGAATGGGAGAGAGAGAGTGGGGGTGAGAGAGAGTGTGGGCGAGAGTGAGACTGGGCAAGAGTGAGAGATTGGGCGAGAGAGAGAGTGGGAGAGAGTGAGAGAGTGGGTGAGAGTGAGAGAGTGGGTGAGAGAGAGAGTGGATGAGAGAGAGTGGGAGAGAGTGAGAGAGTGGGTGAGAGAGAGAGTGGACGAGAGAGAGTGGGAGAGAGTGAGAGAGTGGGTGAGAGAGAGTGGACGAGAGAGAGTGGGTGAGAGAGAGAGTGGGAGAGAGTTAGAGTGTGGGCGAGAGAGAGAGAATGGGTGAGAGAGTGTGGGTGAGAGAGAGTGTGGGCGAGAGAGAGTGTGGACGAGAGAGAGTGGGTGAGAGTGAGACTGGGCGAGAGTGAGAGAATGGGTGAGAGAGAGTGGGCGAGAGAGAGTGTGGGCAAGAGAGAGTGTGGGTGAGAGAGAGTGTGGGCGAGAGAGAGTGTGGACGAGAGAGAGTGGGTGAGAGTGAGACTGGGCGAGAGTGAGAGAGTGGGCGAGATAGAATGTGGGCGAGAGAGAGTGTGGGTGAGAGAGAGTGGGTGAGAGTGAGACTGGGCGAGAGTGAGAGAGTGGGTGAGAGAGAGAGTGGGCGAGAGAGAGAGTGGGTGAGCGTGAAACTGGGCCAAAGAAAGAGTGGGTGAGAGAGAGTGGGCTAGAGTGAGACTGGGCGAGAGTGAGTGAGTGGGCGAGACAGAGAGTCGGCGACACAGAGAGTGGAAGAGAATGAGAGAGTGGGTGTGGGAGAGAGTGGGCGAGAGAGTAGGAGAGAGTAAGAGAGTGGGCGAGAGAGAGTGTGGGTGAGAGAGAGTGGGCGAGAGAGAGAGTGGGAGAGAGTGAGAGAGTGGGCGAGAGAGAGAGTGGGAGAGAGTGAGAGAGTGGGCGAGAGAGAGAGTGGGCGAGAGTGAGAGAGTGGGTGAGAGAGAGTGTGGGCGAGAGAGAGTGGGCGAGAGTGAAAGAGTGGGCAAAAGAGAGAGTGTTGGTGAGAGTGAGAGGGGGTAACAGAGACATAGTGGGCGAGAGAGAGAAAGCAGGTGAGACAGAGAGTGGGCAAGAGAGAGAGTGGGTGAGAGAGAGAGTGGGCGAGAGAGAGAGTGGGCGAGAGAGAGAGTGGGCGAGGGAGAGAGTGGGTTAGAGAGAGAGTGAGCGAGAGAAAGAGTGGGCGAGAGAGATAGTGGGTGATAGAGAGAGAGAGCGGGCGTGAGAGAGAGTGGGTGAGAGAGAGAGAGTGGGCGTGAGAGAGAGTGGGTGAGAGAGAGAGAGTGGGCGTGAGAGAGAGTGGGTGAGAGAGAGAGAGTGGGCGAGAGAGAGAGCGGGCGAGAGAGAGAGTGGGTGTGAGAGAGTGGGCATGAGAGAGTGGGCGAGAGAGAGAGAGAGGGCGAGAGAGAGAGAGCGGGCGAGGGAGTGAGAATGGGTGAGAGAGAGAGTGGGTGAGAGAGAGTGTGGTCGAGAGGGAGAGTGGGTTAGAGAGAGAGTGAGCGATAGAGAGAAAGTGGGCGAGAGTGAGAGTCGGCGAGAGAGAGTGGACGGGAGACCGAGTGGGCAAGAGAGAGAGTAGGTGAGAGAGAGAGAGTGGGCGAGAGAGAGTGAGCGAGAGAGAGAGAGTGGGCGAGAGAGAGTGGGTGAGAGAGAGAGAGAGTGAGCGAGAGAGAGAGTGGGCGAGAGAGATAGTGGGCAAGGGAGAGTGGGCAGGAGAGAGAATGGGCGAGAGGGAGAGTGGGTGTGAGAGAGAGTGGGCGAGAGAGAGAGTGGATGAGAGAGAGTGGGCAAGAGAGAGTGGGTGAGAGAGAGAGAGAGTGGGCGAGAGAGAGAGAGAGTGAACGAGAGAGAGAGAGTGGGCGAGAGAGATAGTGGGCAAGGGAGAGTGGGCGGGAGAGAGAATGGGCGAGAGAGAGAGTGGATGAGAGAGAGTGGGCAAGAGAGAGTGGGCGAGAGAGAGAGTGGATGAGAGAGAGTGTGAGAGAGAGAGAGAGAGACTGGGCGAGAGAGAGAGTGAGCGAGAGGGAGAGTGGATGAGAGAGAGAGTGGGCGAGAGTGGGCGAGAGAGAGAGTGGGCGAGAGAGAGAGTGGGCGAGAGGGAGAGTGGATGAGAGAGAGTGGGTGAGAGAGAGAGTGGGTGTGAGAGAGTGGGTGAGAGAGAGAGTGGGTGTGAGAGAGAAGGCAAGAGAGAGAGTGGGCGAGAGAGAGAGTGGGCAAGAGAGAGAGGTGAGAGAGCGTGAGAGGGGTGAGAGAGAGAGGGGAGAGAGACATGGGTGTGAGAGGGGTCAGAGAGAAAGGGTGAGATAGTGAGGGTGTGAGAGGGAAAGGGGTGTGAGAGAGAGACAGGGCGTGAGAGAGAGGGAGTGAGAGTGAGAGGGTGTGAGAGTGAGAGGGACTGAGAAAGAGGGAGTGAGAGTGAGCGCGAGAGGGGTGAGAGAGGGAGAGGGTGTGAGAGAGAGAGGGAGTGAGAGAGAGGGTGGGTGAGAGAGAGAGTGGTTGAGAGAGAGTGGGCGAGAGAGAGAGTGAGAGGGGGGCAGAAGTAGAGAGTGGGCGCGAAAGAGAGTGGGCGAGATGGAGTGGGAGAGTGTAGAGGGTGAGGGAGAGAGAACGTGTGAGAGAGGGAGGTGAGAGAGAGAATGAGGGTGAGAGAGGGCGAGAGGGGTGAGAGAGAGAATGTTGAGAGCGAGAAGGTGTGAGGAAGAGAAGGGGGTGAGAGAGAGGAGCTGTGAGAGAGTGGATGAGAGAGAGAGAGGGTGAGAGAGAGGGGTGAGGGAGTGTCATGAGAGAGAGGGGTAGAGAGAGAGGGAGAGAGAGAGGGGTGTAAGGAAGAGGGGTGAGAGAGAGGGGCGTGTGAGAGAGACAGGGGTGAGACAGAGAAGGCTGAGAGAGAGGGGCGTGAGAGAGAGGTGAGAGAGAGAGAGAGGGTGAGAGAGAGAGAAGGAGTGAGAGAGAGGGGGTGAGAGAGGGAGAGAGAGGGCTGAGAGAGAGAGAGGGTGAGAGAGAGAGGGTGAGATATAGAGTGTGGGTGAGATAGAGTGGTGAGAGAGATAGAGAGGGGTGTAAGAGAGAGGGGTGTAAGAGAGAGGGATGAGAGTGTGGGATGAGAGAGAGGGGAAGGGAGAGAGAGGGAGAAAGAAGGAGAGCGAGAGTAATGTAAGAGAGAGGGGTGAGAGTATGAGAGGGCTGAGAGAGGGATGAGAGAGAGGGAGGAGTTTAAGAGAGAGAGGGGTAAAAGAGGGATGAGAGAGAGCGGAGTGAGAAAGATAAGTGAGAGAGAGAGAGGCGTGAGAGAGAGAGAGACGGGGTGAGACCGAGGGGTCGAGAGAGAGGCAGTGTGTTAGAGAGGACAGTGAAAGAGAGAGGGTGAGAGAGAGAGGAGTGAGAGAGAGAGGTGTGAGAGAGGGAGAGGTGTGAGAGAGAGAAGGGTGAGAGCGAGAGAGAGAATGTGTGTGTGAGAGAGAGAGGTGAGAGAGAGGGTTGAGAGAGAGAGAGGTTTAAGAGAGAGAGGCTGAGAGAGAGGAGTGAGAGGGAGATAGGGGTGAGAGAGAGGGGCGTGTGTGAGAGAGAGAGAGAAGGGCTGAGAGAGAGAGAGTGAGAGAGAGGGGTGCGACTGTGAGAGGGTGAGAGAGAGAGAGAGAAGGAGTGAGAGACAGAGAGGGAGCGAGAGAGAGAGTCGGGTGAGGGAGAGGGAGGGCTGAGAGAGGGGTGAACGAGAGAGAGAGGGGTGAGAGAGAGCGGGTGTGTGAGAGAGAGAAAGGATGAGAGAGGGGGAGTGAGAGAGAGGAGGTGAGACAGACATGGGGTGAGAGAGGGTGAGAGAGGGGTGAGAGAGATAGGGATGAGAGAGAGGGGGGATGAGTGAGAGAGCGTGTTGAGAGAGAGGCGGTGTGAGAGAGAGAGAGGGACGGGGTGAGAGAGTCAGGGGGTGAGAGACGGGGGAGAGATAGAGGGGGAGAGAGAAAGGTGGTGAGAGAGACAGGGGGCGAGATTGAGGGAGTGTGTGAGAGACGGGGTGAAAGAAAGAGGGTGAGGGAGAGGGGTGAGAGAGAGATGGGTGTGAGAGAGAGAGAGTGAGAGAGAGGGTTTTGAGAGAGAGGTGAGGGAGAGGGGGCGTGAGAGAGAGTGGGGATGAGAGAGGGGTGAGAGAGATAGAGAGGAGTGAGAGAGAGGGATGTGGGTGGGAGAGAGAGGGGTTGACAGAGAGAAAGGGTGGGAGAGAGAGGAGGTGAGACAGACATGTGGTGTGAGTGGGGCGTGAGTGAGAGGGTGAGTGAGGGGGGTGAGACAGAGAGAGGGGTGAGAGAGAGGGGATGAGTGAGAGAGGGTGCTGAGAGAGAGGCGGCGAGGGAGACAGGGGATGAGATTGAGGGAGTGTGTGAGAGACGAGTTGAAAGACAGAGAGGGGTGAGTGAGAGCATGGGGTGCGAGAGAGAGGGGTGAGAGAGAGAGGGGTGAGATAGAGAGGGGTGAGATAGAGAGGGGGGTGAGATAGAGGGAGGGGTGTGAGTCGGTGAGGGCTGAGAGAGAGGTTTGAGAGAGAGAGTGAGAGAAAGATGTTTTGAGAAAGGGGTGAGAGACAGGGGTTTGAGAGAGAGTGGAGGATGAGAAATGGGTGAGAGAGATAGAGAGAGGTTTAAGAGACAGGGGAGAGAGAGTGGGATGAGAGAGCAGGGTAAAGAGAGAGGGGAAGAGAGACTGAGTGGTGTAAGAGTGAGGGGTGAGAGTATGAGAGGGCTGAGAGAGGGGTGAGAGAGAGGGAGGAGTGTAAGAGAGAGAGGGGTAAGAGAGGGATGAGAGAGAGGAGTCAGACAGAGAAGGCTGAGAGCGAGAGAGAGAGAGGGTGAGAGAGACGGGGAAGAGAGGGTTGAGAGAGAGAGGGGAGAGTGAGAGAGGGTGTTGAGAGAGTGGCGGCGAGAGAGATAGGGGCGAGATTGAGGGCGTGTGTGAGAGACGGGTGAAAGACAGAGAGGGTAAGGGAAAGGGGTGAATTTTAGGGGTGAGCGAGCGCATGGGTTGAGAGAGAGAGAGAGAGAGAGAGGTGAGAGAGAGGAGTGAGAGAGAGGAGTCAAAGATAGAAGGGTGCGAGCGAGAGAGAGAAAGGGTGGGAGAGAGAGGAGGTGAGACAGACAGGTGGGGTGAGTGGGGGGTCAGTGAGAGGGTGAGTGAGGGGGGTGAGACAGAGAGAGGGTGAGTGAGGGGGGTGAGACAGAGAGAGGGGTGAGAGAGAGAGGGGATGAGCGAGCGGGTGTTGAGAGAGAGGTGGCGAGAGAGACAGGGGGTGAGATTGAGGGAGTGCGTGAGAGATGGGTGAAAGAAAGAGAGGGTGAGGTAGAGGGGTGAGAGAGAGGGGTGAGAGAGAGGGATGAGAGAGAGGGGCGTGAGTGAGAGAGAGTGGGGTGAGAGAGAGGGTGAGAGAGATAAGGGGATGAGAGAGAGATGGGGGTGTGAGCGGTTGAGAGAGAGCGGGTGAGAATGTGAAATAGAGTGTGGGTGAGAGAGTGTGGGTGAGAGAGACCGTGGGTAAGCGTGGGAGAGAGGGTGAGGTGGTGAGAGAGAGAGGTTGAGAGAAAGAGAGAGGGGATGTGAGATAGAGGGGTGAGAGATAGTGGGGTTTGAGAGAGAGTGAGAGAGAGGGATGAGTGAGATAGTGAGTTGAGATAGAGAGAACGGGTGAGAGAGAGGTGCGAGGGAGAGAGGGGGTGAGAGAGAGAGACGAGGTGAGACAGGGGGTGAGAGAAAGGGGGTGAGAGAGAGAGGAGGTGAGACAGAGTGGAGGTAAGAGAGATGGGGTGAGAGAGGGGGTTAGAGAGGCGGGGAGAGAGAGGGGTGTGAGAGAGAGGGGAGATGAGTGAGAGACGGTGTTGAGAGAGGGGCGGTGAGAGAGAGGGGGAGAGAGTAATGGGGTGAGAGAGTGAGGGGGTGAGAAACGGGGAGAGATGGGGGGAGAGAGGGGAGAGAGAGAGCGGTGTAAGAGAGAGAGGGGTGAGAATAGGAGAGGGCTGAGAGAGGGGTGAGAGAGAGGGAGGAGTGTAAGAGAGAGGGGGTAAGAGAGGGATGAGAGAGAGGGGTAGAGAGCAGAGGGGGAGAGAGAGGTGAGAGAGAGAGGGCTGAGAGAGACGGGGAGAGAGAGAGACGGGGTGCGAGAGAGAGGGCGAGAGAGAGGCAGTGTGTGAGCGAGGGCGGTGAAAGAAAGAGAGGGGCTGAGAGACAAGGGAGAGATAGAGGGGGTAGAGAGGGGGGAGACAGAGAGAGGGAGAGAAAGAGAGGGTCGAGAGAGAGGGGCAAGAGTGTGAGGGGGACAGAAAGAGGTGGTGCGAGAAACAGGGGGTGAGAGGGAGGGAGTGTGTGAGAGACAGGGAGAAAGAGAGAGGCTGAGGGAGAGTGGTGAGTGAAAGGGGAGAGCGAAAGCATGGGATGAGAGAGGGGTGAGAGAGAGGGAGTGTGTGAGAGAGGGGAGTGAAAGAGAGAGAGGGTGAGTGAGAAAGGGTGAGAGAGAGAGGGATTAGATAGAGAGGGGTGAGAGAGTGAGGGGGCTGAGAGAGAGAAGGGTGGGAGAGAGAGAGGGATGAGAGATCGAGGGGGTGAGAGAGAGGGAGTGTGTGAGAGGTGGGTTGAAAGGGAGAGAGGGTGAGAGAGAGGGGTGAGGGAGAGAAGGGTGAGAGCGAGAGAGAGAGTGGATGAGAGAGAGAGGGATGCGAGAGGGAGGGTGTGAGAGGGGGGTGAGAGAGTGAGGGGGTGAGAGAGAGAGGGGGATGAGAGACAGAGAGGGGGAGAGAGAGAGGGGTGAGAAAGAGAGGGGTGAAAGAGAGAGAGGAGTGAGAGAGAGTGGGGGTGAGAGAGAGAGGGTAAGGGGGAGAGATTGAGGGATGAGAGAGAGGGTTGAGAGAGAGAGAGGTGAGTGAGATAGTGAAGTGAGATAGAGAGAACGGGTGAGAGAGAGAGGTGTGAGAGAGAGGAGGTGAGTGAGAGAGGGTGTTGCAAGAGAGGTAGTGAGAGAGAGGGGTATGGGAGAGAGGAGGTGAGAGAGACGGGGGTGAGAGAGAGGGGATGAGAGATAGGGAGGGGTGAGATACAGAGGGGTGAGAGAGTGAGGGGGTGAGGGAGAGAAGGGTGAGAGCGAGAAAGAGAGAGGGGGAGAGAGAGAGAGAGGGATAAGAGAGAGGGTGTGAGAGAGGGGTGAGAGAGTGAGGGGGTGAGAGGGGGGTGAGAGAGAGAGCAGTGTGAGAGAGAGAGGGATGAGAGACTGAGAGGGAGTGAGAGAGAGAGAGTCGGGTGAGGTAGAGAGAGGGGAGAGAGAGGTGTGAGAAAGAGAGGGGTGAAAGAGAGTGAGGGGTGAGAGAGAGAGACGGGGTGAAAGAGAGAGAGGGTTAGAGGGAGAGATAGAGGGATGAGAGAGAGGGTTGAGAGAGAGAGGTGTGAGTGAGATAGTGAAGTGAGATAGAGAGAACGGGTGAGAGAGAGGTGTGAGAGAGAGGAGGTGAGTGAGAGAGGGTGTTGCGAGAGATGCAGTGAGAGAAAGGTGTATGAAAGAGAGGAGGTGAGACAGACGGGGTGAGAAAGAGGGGGTGAGAGAGAGGGGACGAGAGAGAGGGTGAGAGAGAGTGGTGAGACAGAGAGAGGGGTGAGAGAGAGGGGGATGAGTGAGAGAGGGTGTTGCGAGAGAGGCAGTGAGAGAGAGAGTGGGAGAGACAGTGACGGGGTGAGAGAGAGAGGGGCTGAGAGACAGGGAGAGAGATAGAGGGAGAGAGAGAGGAGGGAGAGAGTGAGGGGGAGAGAAAAAGGCGCGAGAGAGGGGGCGAGAGAGAGAGAGAGAGAGACGGTGAGAGAGAGGGACTGTGTGAGAGACGGGGTGAAAGAGAGAGAGGGTGAGGGAGGGGGTGAGAGAGAGGGTGAGCGAGAGGATGGGGTGAGAGAGAGAGCGGGTGAGAGACAGGGGTGAGAGAGAGGGGGTGAGAGATGGGTGAGCGAGAGAGAGACGGCGATAGAAACAGGGGGTGAGAGAGAGGGAGTGTGTGAGAGACGGGGTGAAAGAGAGAGAGGGGTGAGCAAGAGGATAGGGTGAGAGAGTGGGGGTGAGAGAGAGAGAGTGGTGAGGGATAGAGGGGAGAGAGAGTGACAGAGTGAGAGAGTCAGGGGGTGAGAGACAGGGGGAGAGATAGAGGGCGAGAGAGGGGGAGAGAGAGGGGAGAGAGAGTGGGTGGAGAGTGTGAGGGGGGAGAGAGAGAGAGGCGAGAGAGAGAGGAGGCGAGAGAGAAAGGGGCGACAGAGACGGGGCGAGAGAGAGGGAGTGTGTGAGAGATGGGGTGAAAGAGATAGAGGGTGAGAGAGGGTTGAGAGAGAGGGAGTGGTGAGCGAGAGCATGGGGTGAGAGGGAGGGGTCAGAGAGAGAGGGGTGAGAGAGGCTGGGCGAGAGAGAGAGGAGTGAGATAGAGCGGGGGTGAGAGTGAGGGAGTATGAGAGGGGGTGTTAAAAGAGAGAGGGTGAAAGAGAGGGGTGAGAGAGAGAGGGGGGGTTAGAGAGAGAGGGAGATGAGAGAGAGGGGCGAGAGAGACGGAGTGTGTGAGGGGGGTGAAAGAGAGAGAGTTTGAGAGGGAGAGGGGTGAGAGAGAGGGGTGAGAGAGAGGGGTGAAAGAGAGAGGTTGAGAGGGAGAGGAGTGAGAGAGAGGGGCGAGAGAGAGGGGTGAGAGAGAGGGGCGAGAGAGGGGGGGTGAGAGAGAGAGAGGGGTAAGAGCGAGAGAGAGAGGCGGTGAGAGAGAGAGGGGGAGAGAGAGTGACGGGGTGAGTGAGGGGGTTAGAGAGAGAGGGTTTGAGAGAATGGGCAGAGATAGAGTGGAGAGAGAGGGCGGAGAGGGAGAGGAGGGTTGAGTGAGAGAGTGTGTTGAGAGAGAGGCAGTGAGAGAGAGAGAGGGGTGAGAGAGAGGAGGTGAGACAGACAGGAGTTGAGAGAGAGGGAATGAGAGAGAGAGGGGTTGGGATAGAGAGGAGGTGAAGCAGACACGGGGTAAGAGAGAGGGGGTGAGAGAGGGAGAGGTAAGAGAGAGAGGTAAGAGAGAGGGGTGAGAGAGGGCTGAGAGAGAGAGATGGGTGAGAAGAGGGGTAAGAGAGAGAGATGTAAGAGAGAGGGGTGAAAGCGAGAGAGAGAGAGAGAGAGGGTGAGAGAGAGGGGTGAGACGGAGATGGGTGAGAGAGAAGGGGCGTGAGAGAGAGAGAAGGGTGAGAGAGAGAGAGGGCTGAGAGAGAGTGGGTGAGAGAGAGTGGGTGAAAGAGAGTGGTGAGAGAGAGAGTGTGGGCGAGAGAGAGAGTGGGTGAGAGAGAGAGTGAGAGAGAGATTGTGAGCGAGAGAGAACGTGAGTGAGAGAGTGTGGGCAAGAGACGGAGGGAGTGAGGAAGAGAGGGGGTGAGAGAGAGAGCGGTGTGTCAGGGAGAGGTTCTGAGAGTTGGGTGAGAGAAAGGGGGTAAGAGAGAGGCGGGAAAGAGGGGGGAAGAGAGAGGGGAGAGAGGGGGGGTTGAGAGGGGAGAGAGAGAGAGCGGAAGAGAGAGAGAGTGGATGGGATGGGGGAGACAGGCGCGAGAGAAGGGGAGAGAGAGGGGTGAGAGAGAGGGATGAGAGAGTGGGGTGAAAGACCGGTGAGAGAGAGGGGAGTGAGAGGGGGGAGAGACAAGAGGGAGAGAGGAGTGTGAGAGAAATGGGGTGAGATGGGTGGAGAGAGAGAGGGGAGAGAGAGGGGGGAGAGAGAGTGGAAAGAGAGGGGTCAGAGAGGGGAGAGGTAGGGAGAGAGAGGAGGAGAGAGGGGGAGAGAGAGAGCGGGAGAGGGGGGAGACAGAAGGGGAGAGCGGGGGTCAGAGAGAGGGGGAGAGAGGGAGGGGTGAGGGAAGGGGAGAGATGTGGCGAGAGAGAGTGGGGAGACAGGGGGGAGAGAGAGGTGGAGAGAAAGGGGAAGGGAGGGGTGAGAGTGAGGAATGATAGAGGGGTGAGAGATGGGGAGAGGGGGAGGAGGGGGTGAGAGAAGGGGAGAGAGGGGGGAGAGAGAGGGGGTTGAGAGGGATGAAAGAGCGGGAGACATATGGGGAAGGGGATGGGGAGAGGGGGGAGAGAAGGGGTAGAGAGAGGAGTAGAGGGAGAGGGTGGCAGAGAGGGGGGGAGAGAGAGAGGGGTGAGAGAGCGGTGAGAGAGTGGTGAGAGAGAGGGGAGTGAGAGAGGGGTGTGAGAGAAGGGTGAATGAGAGGGGGATGGGAGAGATGGTGTGAGAGAAATGGGGTGAGATGGGTGGAGAGAGAGGGGAGAGAGGGGGGAGAGAGAGGGGAAAGAGAGGAGGGAGACAGGGGAGGTGGGGTAGAGAGAGGAGGAGAAAGAGGGAGAGAGAGAGCGGGAGAGAGGGGGAGACAAAGGAGGGAGAGAGGGGGGCTTAGATAGAGGGGAGAGACGGGAGGAGAGAGGGTGTGAGAGAAGGGTGAGAGAGAGTGGGAGGGGAGAGAGAGTGTGTGCAAAATGGGGTGAGATAGGTGGAGAGAGGGGAAAGAGAGGAGGGAGAGAGGGCAGTGGTGGGAGAGAGAGAGGAAGAGAGAGGGAGAGAGAGGGGAGAGAGAGGGTAGAGAGGGGGGAGATGGGAGAGTGAGGGGCAGAGACAGTGGGGAGAGAGAGGGTGGAGAGAGGGGGAGAGAGAGGGGAGAAGGGGAGTGAGGTGGGCGAGAGAGTTGGGGGAGTGTGAGGGGTGAGAGAGTGGTGTGTGAGAGAGAGGGGTGAGAGAGAGGGAGGGGAGAGAGCTTGAGGGAGGGGAGAGAGGGGGAGAAGTGTGAGGGGGAGAGAGGGGGAGAAAGGGGGGAGTGAGAGAGGTGGAGTGAGAGAGGGGCAAGAGAGCACAAGGGGGCAGAGAGAGGGGGAAGAGAGAGAGAGAGGCCGGGAGGGAGAGAGGGTGAGAGAGAGATGGGTTGAGAGTGAGAGGGAGTGTGAACGAGAGGTGAAAGAGAGGGGTGAGAGAAAGGGGTGAGAGAGAAGGGTGAGAGAGAGAAGGGTGAGAGAAAGGGGTGAGAGAGGGGGGAGAGAGAGAGGGGAGAGAGGTGGAGGGGGAGAGGGGGGAGGGGGAGAGTGGTGGGGGAAGATTGGTGGGCGAGAGAGAGGGGGGTGAGAGAGAGGGGTAGAGTGGGTGGGTGAGAGAGGTGGAGTGAGAGAGGAGTAGAGAGCACAAGAGGGGCAGAGAGAAAGGGGAAGAGAGAGAGAGAGGTGGGGGGAGAGAGGGTGAGAGAGATGGGTTGATAGTGAGAGGGGATGTGAGCAAGAGGGGTTGAGAGTGTGAGGGGGTGAGAGAGAGGGGTGAGAGAGTTGGGTAGAGAGAGGGTCGAGCAAGAGAGTGGGGCGAGAGAGGGGGCGAGTGAGTGAGAGAGAGAGAGAGGGGGGGCAAGAGAGAGAGGTGCAACTGAGCGGGAGGGAGGGGATGGAAATGAGAGAGAGAGAGTCTGAGAGATTGAAAGAGCGCACGAGAAGGGAATGAGAGAGAGAGAGAAAGATAGATAGAGAGGGGACAGAGCGTGATAGGGAGAGATAGAGGGCAAGCCAGAGACAGAAGGATGAGGGAGAGAGGGACGCAAGGGAGAGAGAGAGAGTCGGGTGAGAGAGAGGGTTTGGGGGGAGAGTGAGTGAAGGGGTGAGAGAGAAAGAGAGGGTGAGAAAGAGAGAATACGAGTGAGGGGGTGAGAGAGGGGGAGAGAGACAGAGAGAGAGAGATGTCTCAGGGAGGGCCAGTACAGAAGAGGTGAAAGCAGGACCCTCACCAGATGATGTGAATGAAGCCTAGAATGTAGCTGTTCCTTCCCCAGCTATGTGTCTATGTCCTGTCTTCCAGGTCTGAATACAGAAGGTCACTAACCCCTCCCTGTGCTGTTTACTGTGAGTGATCTTACCGGCTGCAGGATTTACTGAAAGCTCCAGACCTCCCTCTCCATCTCTCTCTGGCTGACCAACCGTCTTTGATGTGGTTATGGACGAGACAGGAGTTAGGAATTCGGCTGAGACAGGAACATCCTGATGACGGACAGGAGATGGAGAAATAGACAGAATGGGAAATTAGACTGATGCAGTGAGGGTTACACATGGAGAATGGCCCTGAGTCCCACAGAGATCTGGAAAATCCCAGTCTCCATCCCTGGCCTGTGCTGCTGCGTCGCTCTGGAGTGGAGAATTCCATTGGCTCAGGATCTGGAGTAGCTGCAAGAGTGAGAGACACTGACAGAGGCAGCAATTAGACCCACACAGTGAGGGATACCACATGGAGAGAGACTGAGTGATATCACCAGAGTGCAGGAAGGTATCAGGATCACACAATGGTCATGATGAAAGGGTTGTGATTCATGGTGCACGGGGATCAGTACTCAGTGAGAGGTGAGCTACAAGTGGGACAGGTGATGGCCTCGTGCTATTCTCATCCGACTGTTCATCCAGATGTTAATGCCAGTGTCCAGTATAACCCATCTAACTGCTTAATATCCTTTTAGGAAGGAAATCTGTTAGAGACAGCGGGTCTGGTCTACACATGATCCAGACCCAGAGCGATGGGGTTGACTCTAAACTGCTCTCTGTAATCATCCAGCAAGGCACTCAGCTCAAGGGCAGCTCGGGGTGGGCATGCGATGCTGGCCAGCCAGAGACAGCAACATCCCATGAGTGAATTAAACATAACACTGCTGGGAGCAGTGTCCTGGTCAATCATGTCGGTAAGCTTACAGGCAGGACTTTAAACTGACAGAGAGGATGCAGGGACAGGGTTCAGGTGAAAGGACCTGTCCAAATCCAAACATAAATGGCAGTGTAGCTGAAGACAAGCAGAAAGGAACAGGAAGAGACAGAGTTTAACTGAAACTGTACATCAGTGAATTGGACTGTGACAAGAAATTGTGGAAAGAGTCAATTGTAATGTTCTTTTTTGGACTGGATAATGTCTCTGCAATAAGGTGGATGGACTGTGGCACAGAGATAAATGAGATTCAGTGGTGACAGGGTGAACAAAAGGTGGAACATGAATATTTTATTGCACACCTCCTTGAGGGATGTCAGGGAGTGTAGGATGGGTAACCCTGACAGTAATGGGTAACAAAGGCATTACAGAGAAAGCATTTGGCCTCAGACGATGAAACTGAATCAGCCTGAATGCAGATTCTGGGTAACACGTGTCAAAAACACAAGCAGGAGAACAGTTCAGAGGCTGCCCAACAGCATTTCATTGCTCAGACATGTTACACATTCCAATGGATTCCTGTGTACTGCAAAGGCACAGTGATAATTCTGGGAGACTTCAGTCTTTATATAATCTGGGACAGTCACATCGGCAAAAGGGATGTTCTCCGAACTCCTCTTCGAATGTTTGTGTCAATGTTTCTTTGAATAACACGTTGTGCAAACAGCCAGGGAGGTGACTATCTCAGATCGCCCGTTAGGTGATGACGCTGAGGGAAGGAGTAATGTCCCACTGAGATGTCCTCTGGGAAATTGTAGTGTAGTGGAATTCAGCGAGATGATGGATTGTTAAAGTGACCATAAAGCACACCCTACAATCACAACCAAAGCCATTGACATGTATTTGAGAGGAGAACTGACCAAGGTAAACAGGGGAAACAGTGAAGTGTATGGCTGGAAATGGACAGTACAAATCATTTACAGTCAGAGAGATGTACAGCACAGAAACAGGGCCTTCGGTCCAACTCATCCACACCACCCACATATCCTAACATAATCTCATCACATTTGCCAGCACTTGGCCCAAATCCCTCTCAACCCTTCCTGTTCGTATACCCATCCAGATGCCTTTTAAATGCAGTAATTGTACCAGTCTCCAACACTTCATCTGGCAGGTCATTCCATACACACAACACCCTCCACATCAAATCGTTGTACCTTAGGTTCCTTTTATATCTTTCCCCTCTCATCCTGAACCTAGGCCCTCCAGTTCTGGACTACCCCACCCCAGGGAAAAGACCTTGTCTGTTAATCCTATCCATGCCTCTCATGGCTTTATAAACCTCTATATGGGTTACCCCTCGGCCTCAGACATTCCAGGGAAAACATCCCCAGCCCATTTAACCTCTCCCTTTAGCTCAAATCCTCCAATCCTGTCAGCGTTTGTGCAAATCTTTTCTGAACCCTTTCAATTTACACAACATCATTCCGATAGGGAGGAGACAAGAATTGCACGCAAAATGCCAAAACTGGCTTATCCAATGTCCTATACAGCCACAACATGACCTTCCAACTCCTCTACTCATTGCACTGATCAGTAAACACAAGCATACCAAACACCTTCTTCACTATCCAATCGACCCACAATTCTCCTTTCAAGGAACAATGAACCTGCACTCCAAGGTCTCTTTGTTCAGAAACACTCCCTGGGACATTAACATTAAGTGGATCAGTCCTGCGAAGAGTTGCGTTTCTAAAATGTAGCACCTCGCATTTATCGAAATGAAGCTCCTTCTCCCACTCCTCAGCCCATTGGCCCATCAGTTCACCATCCCATTATAATGTGAAGTAACAATCTTCACTGTCCACTACACCTGCAATTTGGTGTCATCTGCAAACTTACTAACTTGGAGGTTTGGATTAGGAATTGGCTGGCTGGAAGAAGACAGAGGGTAGTAGTTGATGGCAAAGGTTCATCTTGGAGTGCCGTCACTAGCGGTGTTCCGCAAGGATCTGTTTTGGGACCACTGCTATTTGTCAATTTTATAAATGACCTGGAGGAAGGGTTAGAAGGTTGGGTGAGCAAGTTTGCGGATGATACGAAAGTCGGAGGAGTTGTAGACAGTGAGGAAGGATGTGGCAGGTTACAGCGGGATATAGAGAAGCTGCAGAGCTGGGCAGAAAGGTGGCAAATGGAGTTCAATGTAGCTAAGTGTGAGGTGATTCACTTTGATAAGAGTAATAAAAAGATGGGGTACTGGGCTAATGGTCAGATACTTGGTAGTGTGGAAGAGCAGAGGGATCTTGGTGTCCATGTACACAGATCTCTGAAAGTTGCCACCCAGGTAAATAGTGCAGTGAAGAAGGCATATGGCGTACTGGCTTTTATTGGTAGAGGAATTGAGTTCCGGAGTCCTGAGGTCATGCTGCAGTTGGACAAGACTCTGGTGCGGCCGCATCTGGAATATTGTGTGCAGTTTTGGTCGCCATACTATAGGAAGGATTTGGAGGCACTGGAACGGGTGCAGAGGAAGTTTACCAGGATGTTGCCTGGTATGGTAGGAAGATCCTATGAGGAAAGGCTGAGGCACTTGGGGTTGTTTTCATTGGAGAAAAGAAGGTTTAGGGGTGACTTGATAGAGGTGTACAAGATGATTAGGGGGTTAGATAGGGTTGACAGTGAGAACCATTTTCCACGTATGGAGTCAGCTATTACAAGGGGGCATAGCTTTAAATTAAGGGGGGGTAGATATAGGACTGATGTTAGGGGTAGGTTCTTCACTCAGCGAGTCGTAAGTTCATGGAATGCCCTGCCAGTAGCAGTAGTGGACTCTTCCTCTTTATGGGTATTTAAGCGGGCATTGGATAGGTATATGGAGGATAGTGGGTTAGTGTAGGTTAGGTGGGCTTTGATCGGCGCAACATCGAGGGCCGAAGGGCCTGTACTGCGCTGTAATGTTCTATGTTCTATGTTCTATACCTGCTGTGTTCACATTCAAATCATTTATATCATTAATGGAAAGTAGTGGACACAGCACTGATCCTTGTGGCACTCCACTGGTCACAGGTCTCCAGGCTGAAAAAAACACCCTCCACAACCACCCTCTGTCTTCTACCTTCGTGCCAGTTCTGTATCCAAATGGCTGGTTTTCCCTGTATTCCATGAGATCTATCCTTGCTCTCCAATCTCCCATGTGGAAACATTTCGAATACCTTACTGAAGTCCATGTCGCCCACATCCACCGCGCTGCCCTCATCAATCCTTTTGGTACTTCTTCAAAAAACTCAATATCTTGAGCCATGATTTCCCATGTACAAAGCAATGCTGACTATCCCCAATTAGACATTGCCTTTCTAAACACATGTAATTCCTGTCCCTCATGTATCCATCTTCTGACGTCAGGTGAACCAGTCTGTCGTTCTCTGGTTTGTACTTACCACCCTTCTTAAACAGTGGCACCACGTTAGCCCAACCTCCAGTCTACTGGCACCTCACATGTGAATATTGATGATACAAATATCTCAGTAAGACACTGCAATCTCCCCCTCCCAAGGAAAAAAGAATAACGAGAGAGAAAATAGGACCCTTCAAGGACCAAAGTGGACATGTGTGTGCAGAATCACAGGAGGTTTTTCTCCTCTGTGTTGACCTTGGAGAAGGGCATGAAGGCCTGGGAACTTGGGAAAGTTAGTGATGATCTCTTGGGGTTAAACCATATCACAGGAGAGGATGTGTTGAATGCATTAGAATGTATGAAGGTGGATAAATCTCCTGGACCTGACCAAACATATCCAACGGCACCTCAAGAGGCGAGGGAAGTACTTGTGGGGTCCCTGATGATCGTTTTGCCTCACCATTAGCCACGGGTGAGGTCCCGGAAGACTGGAGGACAGTATATGTTGTGCCCTTATTCAAGAATGGCTGCAAAGATAAACCTGGGAACTATAGATCAGTAAACCTAAGATCCTTGGTAAGTAAGTTACTTGAGAAGATGCTGAGAGATTAGATAGACATGCATTTGGAAATACAACATTTGATTGGGAATAGTCAGCAAAGCCTTGTGCATGGGAGGCCATGCCTCACAGATTAGTCAGCATTCTTTATTGAAGTGATCAGGAATTTTGACGAGGGCAGGCCAGTACATGTAGACTCTACAGATTTCAGGAAGGCCTTTGATAAGGTTCCACATGGTACCTTGCTCTGGAAGGTTAGATCGCATGGAATCCAGGGGGCATTGGCAAGCTGAGTACACAATTGGCTTGATGGTAGGAAGCAGAGGGTAACAGTCACACTGGAGGCCTGTGACTCGTGGTGTGCCTCAGCGGTCACAGAATCATAGAATCCCTCCTCTGTGGAAACAGGCCCTTCGGCCCAACAAGTCCACTGGCCCTCTGAAGATTATTTCACTCAAACCCATTCCCCTACTTTATTACTCTACATTTACCCCTGACTAACGCAACTTACTTACACATCCATGAACATATTCGGCAATTGAGCATTGCCAATTTACTTGACCTGCAGATCTTTGGATTGTGGGAGGAAACCGGTGCACCCAGAGGAAACCCATGCAGACATGGGGAGAACATACAAACTCAGTTGGTGTGGCATGGTGGCTCAGTGGTTGGGACTGCTGCCTCACAGCGCCAGGGACCCGGGTTCGACCCCAGCCTCGGGTGACTGTGTGGAGTTTGCACATTCTCCCTGTGTCTGCGTGGGTTTCCTTTGGGTGCTCCGGTTTCCTCCCCATTCCAAAAATGCGCAGGTCAGATTAATTGGCCAGGCTAAATTGTCCATAATGCTAGATGCATTTGTTAAGGGTAAATTTTGGGTCGGGAGAATGGCTCTGGGTGGGTTACTCTTCAGCAGCTCGGTGTGGTTTGTTGGGCCAAATGGCCTGTTTCCATACTGTAGGAAATCTAACCCTAACAGGATCTAACGCACACAGACCATCCTGTGAGGTTGGAATTGAACCCAGATCCACGGTGCTGTGAGGCAGCAGTGCTAACCACTGATCCATTGTGCCACGCAGCTGGTCAGTGCTAGGCCCATTGCTGTTTGTTATCTATATCAATGATTTGAACGAAGATGTTTAAGGCATGATTAGAAAGTTTTCAGATTACACTAAAATAAGTGAGGAAGGTTCTCAGCAATTGCAACAGGGCCTTGATCAGCTGGGGAATTGGGCTGAGAAATGGCAAATGGAGTTTAATATAGACAAGGGTGAGATCTTGACAAAGGCATCAAGACTGGGGTTTCATGGTGAATGGTAGGGCCTGAAGGAGTGTAGTGGAACAGAGGGACCTTGGATTCCAGGAGCACGGTTCTCCAAACTCAGGGAGACAGGGCAGTGAAGAAGGATTTTGGCACACTGGGCCCTTCATTAGTCAGGGCATGGAATATCGAAGTTGGGAAGTTCTGTTGTAGTTGTGCAGGATGTTGGTGAGGCCGCACTTGGAGTATTGTGTTCAGTTTTACCCACCTTGCTATCGGAAGGATGTTATTAAACTGGAAAGAGGACAGAAGAAAGTTCCAAAGATGTTGCCAGAACTCAACTAGACAATTATAGAGAGAGGATGGACAAGCAAGGACATTTTCTTTCATGTGTAGGAGACTGAGGGGGTGTCCTTATAGAGGTGTATACGATCATGGGAGACATGGATAGGGTGAATGCACTCAGTCTTTATCCAAGGCTTGGGGAATCAAGGATGTAAGGGCATCAGTTTAAGGTGAAAGGGGAAGATTAAAAGGGAACCTGAGGGACAACACTTTTCCCCAGAGGGTGGTACACATACGGAATGAACTACCAGTGCAAGTGGTCGAGGAGGATACATTTAAGAACATTTAAAAGGCACTTGGACAAATACATGGAGAGGAACCTATTGGAAGGATATGGGCCAAGTGCCGGGAAACGGGGTTCGTGTGGATGGACCAGTTTGGGCCAAAGAGCCTGTCTCCATGCTGTAGAACTCTATGACTCTATGAACATACCCAGGTTTCCCATAATACAGAAGCGACCAAAGCAACACGAACACGAGCCGGTACAAATGTGAAACAGTCCTGCAGAATTTCACAGGAAGCCAGCCTGGCCGTGCAGTGAAGGATTCCTGGTACAGGAGCTGAGGTAAGATGCCCATAGAGAACCGGGGAAGGAAGCTGGAAAGCTCACTCCACTGCCGATAGCCTGGAGGACCCCCAGCTGGGATAAGGCAGCTGGGATCCGGTCACCCCAGGGAAAACTACAGGCTGTGACAGAGCTAGGTCTCCTACACAATGAGCAGGACAGAACGTTACAGGAAAATCTCACCCACATGGAACTACTCCAGTTCCAATTGGGAAGAGCCCAATCCAGTGAAAGGAGAGTCTCTGGGGATGGGGAGGCAGCCTCAGGTTACATTGACAATCTGGAAGGACAGTGTATGAGCTCCAAGCAGCTGCATGGGTCCTGTACACCTACAACATGGAACAACACACATCAGGCCCTAGTAGGAGGTGTCAGGAGCAAATACAATCCCTAGGGAACCAGGGCTCCTCCCAGAATGGGATAATGTGTGCCTTTGGGGTTCTACCTCCCCAGGGAGATAATGACAGGCCGCACACTGACACATCCACACCCTCCCACGGATGGGGAATCCCACTGCCTTTCTCCCTGGTAACTGCACCTTTTGCCCCCAGCGCTGACCCACAGATGGACCCAGATTCCATTGAATCCTGTGGTTACCTATACTCAGACAGCTGATGGTCTTACTACATACACAACAGCCTTTCCAGCCACCCAGCTGGTGGGTAGCACCAAAAAGGGCACTCTGTTTGTTCCTGTCTCAAACCCAGATACATTTTTAGATGAGATAGACCGACAGTCTGTCATACACGGACTGGATGCTGACAAACAAATTAAATTAATCACCATGTGACTTTGTCCACCAGGCCATTCAGCCCTCCCTGAGGGACAACAGTGAGGGAGGGGCATCCATGATGAAATGAAGGCAGCGATCCTCACTGCTCGAGAAAAGTTCCATCCCGGATTAGTGACAAACAGCGTAAATATTTGTTCCAGGAGAACACCCACACTAACATGGCTCACTGTCAGTTACAGCAGCTCACCAAGGGCTGGGTTAATGACAGCTGCAAGGACACTTTCGGTGGGGCACTGGGCTTGGTGCGAGGGATTCCAATTATCCCAAGTGACAATGTTAGGATGGGGATCTTTGAAGTCGAAAGTATCGGAATTACATTAAAAAAGGTACTTGGATGGGTTATCATGATTCCATCCCACATGCTGTGGAGATAGAGGGGACATTGACAAGGACCACACTTCCATAAATGTGAAGGAACAGGCCATACCACGGCATTCCCATCGCCTGTCATTAACGAATTCGGCTCCTCTCACATCGGCTGTGGTCCTAACCACACTCACCTTGATATATCTCGGGATCCCGGTGGTTTGGATTGCAGGCTGTAACAGATGGGTACGATCATGGTGAATAATGCCTGGATACACCCCCAGGGACTGAAAAGTAGATGGAACTCCCCGGGTGATCACCTTAGTTTCATTCATTTGCAGTGTTTGAGTGTTCCTGGCTGGGCCCAGTATTGATTGCCTGACCGTAGCTGCTCGGGAGCTGGTTTTGGTGGTGAGCTGCCTCCTTGAACTGTTGCAGGTGGTGGACCCACAATGTCCTTCGGGAAGGAATTCCTGGAGTTTGAGCCAGGAGGTCTCATTCACTTGCAGTTATTCTGCTCACCGGATGTTGACTATGCATCACAATTGTGTATGGATTCTCAGAACGGAATATGTTTTGTCAAAACAGTTAGGAGAGCCACAGTCACTCAGTGGTTAGCACTGTCACCTCACAGCGCCAGAGACCTGGGTTTGATTCCACTCCTGAGCGACTGTCTGTGTGGAGTTTGTACATTCTCCCTACATCTGTATGGGTTTTCTCCCACTGTTCAGTGGTGGGCATTTTTGACAGATTGCCCATAGTGTCGAGGGATATTCAGGTGAGCTGGAATAGCCATGGCAAAGATGGGGTTTCAGGGATATCATCAGGGATGGATCTGAGTTGGATTCTCTTCAGAGGGTCATTGTGGACTCGATGGGCTGAAGGGCCTGTTTCTGCTCTGTAGGGATTCTATGGTATCACTTATCAGCCATATGACAATCAGTTTGACCAATGTACAAAATGGTTTTCGCTCAAACAGCAGGCTACTCTGACAACAAACATAACCAGCTTTTAAAATTAGGTTTGTAATTCATTGTATAAGCTTCTTTCTATTCAAAAGACTGGGTGGGGGAGTGAGAATAGGTGAAATGTTGCAGGCTCCTTGCTAAAACACAGATAGACAGCTAAGAGATGCTGGGTATATTGGACAAGTTATACTCCCAAATCACAAAAACCAGACAGCAGCCAGATGGTTATCCCATCAGCATAATGTCAAAGGCAACAGTTTCCCTGGGCAGACATATCCCTAATAACGTCTCCACCAAACAAAGGAGGGCCCAGACAGGAAGGTACTGGGTCCTGCTACACAAAGAAACTAACAGGAACAAGCCATCCAAATGATTAGCAACGCTTCAAACTATTAACTGATTCTCCGAATTGGCCAGAAGTATAGAAAGTTCGGAGAAACCATCCAGAAATGAACAAAACCAGGGATCACCTGCAGACTGATCTCTTGAATTTTCTGGAGGCTTTCTGAGGTGACCAACATGGCAAGGGACAGAGACCAGCTCACCATCCACAGAGAGGGAGAGAGAGAGGGAGAGAGAGACAAGCTGAAGGAAACTTCAGGAGCATGGGAGAGAGGGAGTGTGAAAATCCATTGAGAGAGAGAGAGCTGGAACCAACTGGAATACTGAGTGTCACCCCTTCAGTCTGTCCATGCTTTAACGCCTGTTTGTCTCAGTCTGACTTCCCCTTCTCTCTTTGTCCTTCTCTCTCTGTCTGTCTCTTTCTCTCAATCTGCCTTTCTCTCACACCCTCCCTCTCACTGTCTGTCTCTGCCCCATCTTTCTCTCATCCCCCTTCTCCATCCCCACTCTCTCTACCTCTCTCTCTTTTTCTCACCCTCCCTTTCTCTTTTTCTTTGTTTCAGACCTGAAAGTGCTCACCCAATTTTGAACCCACTAAATATATTTTGGCCCTCATTTTCACTCTCCTCCCAAATTTATTCCCTTCCCCAAATACCTTCCCTCCCAAATACCTACCTTACCAACTGTGCCCCCCTCAAATATTTTGCTGCCCCCCCAACATTGCTGTGAGCCCCACTCCCTGGGGCAGAGGGAGTGGAGTGGAAAAGTGTGGAGCTGGAAAAGCCCAGCAGGTCAGGCCTGAACCATCGACTCTCCTGGCTGACCCGCTGCGCTTCCCCAGCTCCACACTTTGTAACTCTGACTCTCCAACATCTGCAGTCCTCACTTTCTCACACAGGTAAATGAGTCTGGGTTGACTGACTGGCCTCTGACTGTTTTAATGCACAGCAAGATCCCAGTCCGAGAATTACAGAAGGTTTGCATCACAGATGGAGTCCTTTCTGCCCATCATCCACTCTCTCCCATTAAATGATCCTGGTCCGGTTCAGGATCCTCAGGATTGGCCCCTGAATGGCCTCATTGACTATCCTTCCTGTGGAGACATCTTCTCCACCCTGTCTCAGATTTTGCATCACATGCTATCCCTCCCTCCATCTCTCTCTGACAACAGCTTCTCCCTTCTCCACCAACCCCAAAGCCCCATCAAACCCTCCCCCTGTCTCTGGCTGTCCCACTTCCTCCTTGTCTCCCACTCTCCCCCTTCCCATGCAGACTCACAGTCCCTGGGCTGGAGGACATAGTGCAGAGACTAACTCACCTTTTGACTGACTTCAGTAATGCACAGTAAGATCGCACTCGAAAGCCATCGCCAAGTACACACACACTGTCCTTCTCCCTCAATTTATGTCCTTTTCACTCTCTGTCTCTCCCTGTTTCTCTCACTCTGCCCTTTTCTCACTCCGCGTGCCTGACTCTTACTGCCCATTTCTCTCTCTCCACTTACTCCATCTCCACTCTCTCCACGTCTCTCTCTCTCTTTGTCAGTGCCCCTTTCTCTCTTCTTTTTCTCTATTTCAGACTCACTCAGAAAAGTACTTCATGTTCCTCCCCTACAGTGGGGGTAATACCTGGGAGAGACTAGGCACTGAGGCAAACTCTTCCCAATGCCCCTTCCTCCAGTCACTGGGACAGAGCAGAGGGGTCCAGGGAGAAAGAGGGAGAGAAACTACAGGAGAGAAAGAAAGATGGATGGACAGACAGTGAGAGGGAGGGAGAGAACAAGAGAAACACAGGCAGGCAGAGGGGGGTAGAGGAAGTGAGAAGAACCGAGAAAGAGCAGGACAGAGACAGACAGAGAGAGAGAGACAGAGTGAAACTCGAGGAAGAGAAATACAATGTCAGACAGATACAAGGTGAAAATGGGGAGAGAAAGACAGGGAGAGAAGTTCAGGCAGACAGCAAGACAGAAATCCCAGGGAGAGATATAGGACAGAGAGAGAGAGAGGAGATGCAACAGCAGAGAGATAGAGCTGAGAGAGTGGGGTGGTGGTGGGGGCTGTGATGTGGCTAGGATGATGTACAGACAGGAATAGCAAGATCCCACAGAGCTGACAGACAGATGCAGAGAGAGATGAGCAAGGTGTTAGTTTTGTGAAAGACTGAATGATTAAGCATTCCTGAAAAACCTGGTGAGGTGACAAAGGAGGAAGGGAATCTACTGGGAAATGTAAACAGTACAGAGATGTGAAGGATGGTGAGAGATAGGGATTGAAGGAAAGATGTGGGAGAGAGAACTGGGAACGCAGAAACAGACATGAGAGCTGCAGAGAGAGAGGGAAGGAGTTAAATCTGTGGGATCAGATCCTTTGCTCCTTTCCACAGACGGCCTGAACCCCACAATGTGTGTGTGTGTGTGTGTGTGTGTGTGTGTGTGTGTGTGTGCGTGTGTGCGCTTTTGTCTGATGGTTCCTCATGGCAGAATAATTTGATTCTCTGTCTCTGTATTGTCCCAGTTTCAGCTCCCAAACCAAATGTTGAATCATCCACGATCCTATTGAATAGTAGAGCAGGCTCGAGGGGCTGAATGGTCTCCTCCTGTTCCTATTTCGGATGGTCTTATGTTCTTAACACTACCTCCCAGCTCTTGGTCCCCACACTGGAGGTTATGCCTCCACAAGGCCCTGATCTGTGGAGTGCTGCGCCCTTCCGTGAGTCTCGGGGGGAACCAGCCTGATTTGGATTGGAGTTGCAGCCTCTCAGTGAGAAGTGAAATCTCCTCGAGGTTCCCCTCAGTCTCTCACTGTAAGGTGGAGCAGGCCAGTCCCGGGGAAGCAAACAGCAGGCCAGGTCTCCCCTGTCCTCCAGCTCCATTTCAGAAGGTCACATGGGAGGGGCTTGGTTCCTTCATCAGCTTCCCGTACTCTCCCTTCTGGGTTAGAGTGGGGGCCGAATGGCCTTGCTCCTGGATCCTATTGAGGTACAGGCTGGCTATGATTGGGTTATACAGGACATGCCCCTGGAGTGAGGTCAGTTAGCTCAGTTAGCTGGACAGTGGGTTTATAATGCAGAGTAAAACCAATAGCGTGTGTTCAATTCCCACACCAGCTGTGGTTACCCTGAAGGACTCTCCTTCCCAACCTCTCCCCTCAGCTGGGCCATCGTGACCCTCTGATTAAATCCCCACCAGACACTGCTCTGTAATGAGGAGCTGTCCCATGCTCTGGTAAGACTACGGTGACATTACATTGGTTTGTACCTGGAGCTCTGTGTGCAGGACTAGTCACTGCATTACCAGAGGGATGTTAGTGTGAGGGGAAGGTTTACTGGATGAATCCCCACTGGAATGAACAGCACTCTCTTTCCCCCAGTTAATTCACTCTTGCAGCCTTTGTGTCTTTGGAGACATGAGGACCATTTCAACTGAAACAGCAGCTGCATTTTATATTCATAAGATTGGCTCGTTTATACACACACACACACACACACACACACACACACACACACACACTCCCTCAAACACACACACACACACACACACACACACACACACAAACAGACACACACACACAGACACACTCCCTCAAACACACACACACACACAAACAGACACACACACACACTCCCTCAAACACACACAGACACACTCCCTCAAACACACACAGACGCACTCTCACACACACATACACAAAGGACCCCGCCACACACAGGCTCTCTCACACACACAGACACACGCTCCCTCAAACAGAAACACTCACACATACACACAGGCACAACTCTCTCACACACACACACACAAGCACACACTATATCTCTCATACACGCATAGACATACGCTCCCTCAAATACACACACGGACACACACTCTCACACATACACGCAGACACACTCTCTATCACACAGACACACTCTCTCTCACACACACACATTCTCTCACACACCCACTCGCTCTCATGCACACAGACACTTTCTCTCTCACACACACACTCTCTCTCTCACACACACTCTCTGTCTCTCACACACTCACACTCTCTCACACAAACACTCTCTGTCTCTCAAACACTCACACTCTCTCTCTCACACACACTCTCTGTCTCTCTCACACACAGACATTCTCTCTCTCACACATACACACAGACAGACACACAGACACACGATCCCTCATACACACACAGACACACTCTCTCACACACACATATACACACACTCTCTCTCATTTACACACACACACTCTCACACACCCATTCACTCTCACGCACACAGACACTCTCTCTCACATACACACTCTCTGTCTCTCACACACACAGACATTCTCTCTCACACACATACACACAGACAGACACACATACACACGATCCCTCAAACACACTCAGACACACTCTCTCTCACACACACACGTAAACACACAGTTACTCTCTCTCTCACGCACACATACACAGGCAGACACACGCTCCCTAAAACACACACACACTCTCTCACACACACACATAAACGCACAGTTACTCTCTCTCACACACACATACACACGCAGACACACGCTCCCTCAAACACACATAGACACTCTCTCACACACACACATGGACACACACTCTCTCACACACAGACGCTCTCTCACACACACACATAAACACAAAGTTACTCTCTCTCACACACACATACACAAGCAGACACACGCTCCCTCAAACTCACATAGACACACTCTCTCACACACACACACATGGACACACACTCTCTCACACACAGACGCTCTCTCTCTCACACACACATAAACACACAGTTACACTCTCTCTCACACACACATTCACACGCAGACACATGCTCCCTCAAATATGCATAGACACACTCTCTCATACACACACACGGACACCCACACTCTCTCTCACACACACATGCACACAGACACACACTCTCTCACACACACATACACACTATTTCTCGCATAAGACACATTGTCATACGCACACACAGACACACAGACACATACACACAGAGATACACAGAGACACACGCACATAGAAAAACAGACACATTCTCTCACACACACAGACACACACTCACACACACATACACACAGACACACTCTCTCTCACACACATACACACAGAGACACACACCCCCTCAAACACACACAGCCACACATTCTCACATGAACATTCACTTTCTCTCTCACGCACACATATACAGACACACAGAGATACACATGCATAAACTCTTTCACACACACAAACACGGGCAGTCTCTCTCTCTCTCTCTCTGACTGTTTCCCCCTCCCTCACACACACACACACCTGTAAAGGTATGGTTGAGGTATTGCTGGAGAAATGATTTCTCCGAGGAATGAACCCTGATCTCACATGATGACTGCTCCAGGGGGACAGACAGCAGCTACAGATGACTTGTTGGATCTTCCTGTGCACCACCTCTTGCATCGACAGCGTTAGTCTGTTTGGGTGCCTGCTTTTCTAAAGCGTCTCCAAGCAACAAGTGACAATAAATTGATGAAAGTTTTCCCCCAAACCATGTTTCAGACACATGCTGCTGTTATTTTTCTCTGATTGTTTTAAATGATCCGAATCTTTTGAAATGGGGGGTGGCTTCCATTTCAAATTACAACACCAGAGTGCCTCGGCGACCCTGGAAATGATCAGGGAATTACATCTGTTCCTTTCTATCCTCTGCACTCTGTTCCACCAGATAGTGCTCCCTCAGTACCTCAGATAGTGCTCCCTGAAAAGCCCAGATAGTTCTCCCTCAATACCTCAGATAGTTCACCTTGAATACCCCAGATAATTCTCCCTCAATACGTCAGATAGTGCTCCCTCAGTAACTCAGAAAGTGCTCCCTCAATACCTCAGATAGTTCTCCCTCAATCCCTCAGAAAGTTCTCCCTCAAAAGCTCAGATAGTTCTCCCTCAGTACCTCAGATAGTGCTCCCTCAATATCTCAGAAGGTGCTCCCTCAATATTTCAGATAGTTCACCCTCAATACCTCAGATAGTGCTCCCTCAATATCTCTGAAAGTGCTCCCTCAATATCTCAGAAAGTGCTCCCGCAATACATCAGAAAGTGCTGCCTCAATAGCTCAGATAGTTCTCACTCAGTACCTCAAATGGTGCTCCCTCAGTACCTCAGAAAGTGCTCCCCCAGTACCTCAGAAAGTGATCCCTCAAGACCTCAGAAAGTGCTCCCTCAGTACCTCAGAAAGTGCTCCCTCAGTACCTCAGAAAGTGCTCCCTCAATGTCTCAGAAAGATCTCCATCAATACCTCAGACAGTCCTCCCGCAGTAGCTCAGAAAGTGTCCCCTCAATACCGCAGAAAGTGCTCCCTCAGTACCTCAGAAAGTGCTCCCTCAACCTCAGATAGTACTCCCGCAATATCTCAGAAAGTGCTCCCACAATATTTCCGATAGTTCTCCCTCAATACCTCAGATAGTGCTCCCTCAATACCTCAAAACGTGCTCCCTCAATATCTCAGATAGTTCTCCCTCAGTAACCCAGGTAATGTTCACTCAATTACTCAGTGAGTGCTCACTCAGTACCTCAGACAGTGCTCTCTCAGTACCTCAGAAAGTGCTCCCTCAATACCTCAGATCGTGCTCCCTCAATACCTCAGAAAGTGCTCCCTCAATATCTAAGATAGTTCTCCCACAATATCTCTGAAAGTGCTCACACAATATTTCAGATATTTCTCCCACCGTACTTCAGAAAGTGCTCCCTCAATACTTCAGATGGTGCTCCCACAGCCCCTCAGAAAGTACTCCCCCAGTACCTCAGAAAGTGCTCCCTCAATACGTCAGAAAGTGCTCCCTCAATATCTAAGATAGTTCTCCCACAATATCTCTGAAAGTGCTCACACAATATTTCAGATATTTCTCCCACCGTACTTCAGAAAGTGCTCCCTCAATACTTCAGATGGTGCTCCCACAGCCCCTCAGAAAGTGTTCCCTCAATACCTCAGAAAGTGCCCCCTCAATATCTCAGATAGTTCTCCCTCAGTACCTCAGAATGTGCTCCCTCAACCTCAGAAAGTGCTCCCTCAGTACCTCAGATCGTGCTCCCTCAGTACCTCAGAAAGTGCTCCCTCAATATCTAAGATAGTTCTCCCACAATATCTCTGAAAGTGCTCACACAATATTTCAGATATTTCTCCCACCGTACTTCAGAAAGTGCTCCCTCAATACTTCAGATGGTGCTCCCACAGCCCCTCAGAAAGTACTCCCCCAATACCTCAGAAAGTGCCCCCTCAATACCTCAGAAAGTGCTCCCTCAATACTTCAGAAAGTGCTCCCTCAATATCTCAGAAAGTGCTCCCTCAATACCTCAGCAAGTCCTCCCTCAATACTTCAGATAGTGCTCTCTCAGTACCTCAGATAGTTCTCACTCAGTACAACAGAAAGTGCTCCCTAAATACATCTGAAAGTGCTTCCTCAGTACCTCAGAAAGTGCTCCCTCAATATTTCCGATAGTTCTCCCTCAATACCTCAGATAGTGCTCCCTCAATACCTCAAAACGTGCTCCCTCAATATCTCAGATAGTTCTCCCTCAGTAACCCAGGTAATGTTCACTCAATTACTCAGTGAGTGCTCACTCAGTACCTCAGAAAGTGCTCCCTCAATACCTCAGAATTTGCTCCCACAATATCTCAGCAAGTGTTCTCTCAGTGCCTCAGAAAGTGCTCCCTCAGTACCTCAGGAAGTGCTCCCTCAATGTCTCCGAAAGTGCTCCCTCAGTACCTCAGATAATGCTAGCTCATTTCCTCAGATAGTGCTCCCTCAATATCTCTGAAAGTGCTCCCCCAGTACCTCTGGAAGTGCTCCTTCAATCCCTCAGAATTTGCTCCCTCAATAATTCAGATAGTGCTCCCTCAATACCTCAGCAAGTCCTATCTCAATACCTCAGATAGTTCTCACTCAGTATATCAGACAGTGCTCCCTAAATACCTCTGAAAGTGCTTAATCATTACCTCAGAAAGTGCTCCCTCAATATCTCAGAAAGTGCTCCCTCAATACCTCAGCAAGTCCTCCCTCAATACCTCAGATAGTTCTCACTCAGTATATCAGACAGTGCTCCCTAAATACCTCTGAAAGTGCTTAATCATTACCTCAGAAAGTGCTCCCTCAATATCTCAGAAAGTGCTCCCTCAATACCTCAGCAAGTCCTATCTCAATACCTCAGATAGTTCTCACTCAGTATATCAGACAGTGCTCCCTAAATACCTCTGAAAGTGCTTAATCATTACCTCAGAAAGTGCTCCCTCAATATCTCAGAAAGTGCTCCCTCAATACCTCAGCAAGTCCTCCCTCAATACCTCAGATAGTTCTCACTCAGTATATCAGACAGTGCTCCCTAAATACCTCTGAAAGTGCTTAATCATTACCTCAGAAAGTGCTCCCTCAATATCTCAGAAAGTGCTCCCTCAATACCTCAGAAAATGCTCTATCAGCAGCAAAGAAAGTCCTCCCTCAGTACCTCATAAAGTGCTCCCTCAAGACCTCAGAAAGTGCTCCCTCAGTACCTCATAAAGTGCTCCCTCAACATCTAAGATAGTTCTCCCACAATATCTCAGAAAGTGCTCACACAATATTTCAGATATTTCTCCCACCGTACTTCAGAAAGTGCTCCCTCAATACTTCAGATGGTGCTCCCACAGCCCCTCCGAAAGTACTCCCCCAATACCTCAGAAAGTGCTCTCTCAGCAGCTCAGAAAGTGCTGCCTCAGTACCTCAGTAAGTGCCCCCTCAATACCTCAGAAAGTGCTCCCTCAATACCTCAGAAAGTGCTCTCTCAATACTTCAGATAGTGCTCCCTCAATACCTCAGAAAGTGCTCCCTCAATACTTCAGAAAGTGCTCCCTCAATATCTCAGAAAGTGCTCCCTCAATATCTCAGAAAGTGCTCCCTCAATACCTCAGCAAGTCCTCCCTCAATACTTCAGATAGTGCTCTCTCAGTACCTCAGATAGTTCTCACTCAGTATATCAGATAGTGCTCCCTAAATACCTCTGAAAGTGCTTCCTCAGTACCTCATAAAGTGCTCCCTCAATACCTCAGAATTTGCTCTCACAATATCTCAGAAAGTGCTCTCTCAGTGCCTCAGAAAGTGCTCCCTCAGTACCTCAGGAAGTGCTCCCTCAATGTCTCAGAAAGTGCTCCCTCAGTACCTCAGATAATGCTAGCTCATTTACTCAGATAGTGCTCCCTCAATACCTCAGAAAGTGCTCCCTCAATACTTCAGAATTTGCTCCCACAATACCTCAGAAAGTGCTCTCTCAGTGCCTCAGAAAGTGCTCCCTCAGTACCTCAGAAAGTGCTCCCTCAGTACCTCAGATCGTGCTCCCTTAATACCTCAGAAATTTATCCCTCAATATCTAAGATAGTTCTCCCTCAATATCTCAGAAAGTGCTCCCACAATATTTCAGATAGGTCTCCCACCGTACTTCAGAAAGTGCTCCCTCAATATCTCAGAAATTGCTCACACAATATTTCAGATATTTCTCCCAACGTACTTCAGAAAGTCAATACCTCAGAAAGTGCTCTCTCAGCAGCTCAGAAAGTGCTGCCTCAGTATCTCAGTAAGTGCCCCCTCAATACCTCAGAAAGTGCTCCCTCAATACCTCAGAAAGTGCTCCATCAATACTTCAGATAGTGCACCCTCAATACCTCAGATAGTGCTCCCTCAATACTTCAGAAAGTGCACCCTCAATATCTCAGAAAGTGCCCACTCAATACCTCAGCAAGTCCTCCCTGAATACTTCAGATAGTGCTCTCTCAGTACCTCAGATAGTTCTCACTCAGTACATCAGATAGTGCCTCCTAAATACCTTTGAAAGTGCTCCCTCAATACCTCCGAAATTGCTCCCACAATACCTCAGAAAGTGCTCTCTCAGTGCCTCAGAAAGTGCTCCCTCAGTACCTCAGAAAGTGCTCCCTCAATATCTCAGAAAGTGCTACCACAATACCACAGAAAGTGCTACCACAATACCTCAGATAGTTCTCCCTCAGTACCTCAGATAGTGGTCCCCAATACCTCAGAAAGTGCTCTCTTAGTACCTCAGAAAGTGTTCCCTCAATACCTCAGAAAGTGCTCCCTCAGTACCTCAGGAAGTGCTCCCTCAATGTCTCAGAAAGATGTCCATCAATACCTCAGATAGTCCTCCCGCAGTAGCTCATAAAATGTCCCCTCAATAACGCAGAAAGTGCTCCCGCAGTACCTCAGAAAGTGCTCCCTCAACCTCATATAGTACTCCCTCAATACCTCAGATAGTGCTCCCTCAATACCTCAAAATGTGCTCCCTCAGTACCTCAGAAAGTCATCCCTCAGTACTTCAGAATGTGCTCCCTCAATACCTCAGATAGTGCTCCCTCAATACCTCAGAAAGTGCAACCTCAGTACCTCAGAAATTGCTCCATCAATACCTCGGTTAGTTATCCCTCAGTACCTCAGAAAGTGCTCCCTTAATACCTCAGAAAGTGCTCCCTCAGTACCTCAGAAAGTGCTCCCTCAATACCTCAGAAAGTGCTACCACAATACCTCAGAAAGTGCTACCTCAATACCTCAGATGGTTCTCCCTCAGTACCTCAGATAGTGGTCCCCAATACCTCAGAAAGTGGTCTCTTAGTAACTCAGAAAGTGTTCCCTCAATTCCTCACAAAGTGCTACCTCAGAACCTCAGAAAGTGATCCCTCAATACCTCAGAGAGTACTCCCTCAGTACCTCAGAAATTGCTCCCTCAGTACCTCAGAAATTGCTCCCTCAATACCTTGGTTATTTCTCCCTCAGGACCTCAGAAAGTGCTCCCTTAATACCTCAGAAAGTGCTCCCTCAGTACCTCAGAAAGTGCTCCCTCAGTACCTCAGAAAGTGCTACCACAATACCTCAGAAAGTGCTACCTCAATACCTCAGAAAGTGCTACCTCAATACCTCAGATAGTTCTCCGTCAGTACCTGAGAATGTGCTCCCTCAACCTCAGAAAGTGCTCCCTCAATACCTCAGAAAGTGCTCCCTCAATATCTAAGATAGTTCTCCCTCAATACCTCAGATAGTACTCCCTCAATACCTCAGATAGTTCTCCCTCAATACCTCAGATAGTTCTCCCTCAATACCTCAGATAGTTCTCCGTCAGTACCTCAGCATGTGCCCCCTCAATACCACAGAATGTGCTCACTCAGTACCTCAGAAAGTGCGAGCTCAGTACCTCAAATAGTGCTCCCTCAATACCTCAGAATTTGCTCCCTCAATAATTCAGATAGTGCTCCCTCAATACCTCAGCAAGTCCTATCTCAATACTTCAGATAGTGCTCTCTCAGTACCTCAGATAGTGCTCACTCAGTATATCAGACAGTGCTCCCTAAATACCTCTGAAAGTGCTTCCTCAGTACCTCAGAAAATGCTCTCTCAGCAGCTAAGAAAGTGCTCCCTCAGTACGTCATAAAGTGCTCCCTCAAGACCTCAGAAAGTGCTCCCTCAGTCCCTCAGGAAGTGCTCCCTCCATGTCTCAGAAAGATCTCCATCAATACCTCAGGTAGTCCTCCCGCAGTAGCTCGTAAAGTGACCCCTCAATAACGCAGAAAGTGCTCCCTCAGTACCTCAGAAAGTGCTCCCTCAACCTCAGATAGTACTCCCTCAATACCTCAGATAGTACTCCCTCAATACCTCAGATAGTGCTCCCGCAATACCTCAGAAAGTCATCCCTCAGTACTTCAGACAGTGCTCCCTCAATACCTCAGGAAGTGCTCCTTGAGTACCTCAGAAAGTGCTCCATCAATACCCCAGATAGTGCTCCCACAGTACCTCTGGAAGTGCTCCCATAATACCTCAGAAAGTGCCCCCTGAATACCTCAGATAGTTCTCCGTCAGCACCTCAGCATGTGCCCCCTCAATACCTCAGAATGTGCTCCCTCAGTACCTCAGAAAGTGCTCCCTCAATACCTCAGAAAGTGCTCCCTCAATACCTCAGAATTTGCTCCCTCAATAATTCAGATTGTGCTCCCTCAATACCTCAGCAAGTCCTCCCTCAATACCTCAGGTGGTTCTCACTCAGTATATCAGACAGTGCTCACTAAATACCTCTGAAAGTGCTTAATCAGTACCTCAGAAAGTGCTCCCTCAATCTCTCAGAAAGTGCTCCCTCAAGAGCTCAGAAAATGCTCTCTCAGCAGCAAAGAAAGTGCTCCCTCAGTACCTCATAAAGTGCTCCCTCAACCTCAGATAGTACTCCCTCAATACCTCAGATAGTGCTCCCTCAATACCTCAAATTGTGCTCCATCAATACCTCAGAATGTCATCCCTCAGTACTTCAGACAGTGCTCCCTCAATACCTCAGGAAGTGCTCCTTCAGTACCTCAGAAAGTGCTCCATCAATACCTCAGATGGTGCTCCCTCAATACCTCAGGAAGTGCTCCTTCATGACCTCAGAAAATGCTCCATCAATACCCCAGATAGTGCTCTCTCAATACCTCAGAAAGTTCAACCTCAGTACCTCAGAAATTGCTCCCTCAATACCTCGGTTAGTTCTCCCTCAGTACCTCAGAAAGTGCTCCCTTAATACCGCAGAAAGTGCTCCCTCAGTACCTCAGATAGTGCTCTCTCAATACCTCAGAAAGTGCTACCACAATACCTCATAAAGTGCTCCCTCAGTACCTCAGATAGTCGTCCCCAATACCTCAGAAAGTACTCTCTTAGTACCTCAGAAACTGTTCCCTCAATACCTCAAAAAGTGCTACCTCAGTACCTCAGAAAGTTATCCCTCAATACCTCAGACAGTACTCCCTCAGTACCTCAGAAAGTGCTGCCTCAGTACCTCAGATCGTGCTCCCTCAATACCTCAGAAAGTGCTCCCTCAATATCTAAGATAGTTCTCCCTCAATATCTCAGAAAGTGCTCACACAATATTTCAGATATTTCTCCCACCGTACTTCAGAAAGTGCTCCCTCAATACTTCAGATGGTGCTCCCACAGTACCTCAGAAAGTGTTCCGCAATACATCAGAAAGTGCTACCTCAATACCTCAGATCGTTCTCCGTCAGTACCTCAGATAGTACTCCCTCAATACCTCAGAAAGTGCTCCCTCAATACCTCAGATCGTTCTCCGTCAGTACCTCAGCATGTGCCCCCTCAATACCTCAGAATGTGCTCACTCAGTACCTCAGAAAGTGCGAGCTCAATAATTCAGATCGTGCTCCCTCAATACCTCAGCAAGTCCTCCCTCAATACTTCAGATAGTGCTCTCTCAGTACCTCAGATAGTTCTCACTCAGTATATCAGACAGTGCTCCCGAAACACCTCTGAAAGTGCTTCCTCAGTACCTCGGAAAGTGCTCCCTCAATATCTCAGAAAGTGCTCCCTCAATACCTCAGAAAATGCTCTCTCAGCAGCTAAGAAAGTGCTCCCTCAGTACCTCATAAAGTGCTCTCTCAAGACCTCAGAAAGTGCTCCCTCAGGACCTCAGGAAGTGCTCCCTCAATGTCTCAGAAAGATCTCCATCAATACCTCAGATAGTCCTCCCGCAGTAGCTCATAAAGTGTCCCCTCAATAACGCAGAGATTGCTCCCTCAGTACCTCAGAAAGTGCTCCCTCAACCTCAGATAGTACTCCCTCAATACCTCAGATAGTGCTCCCTCAATACCTCAAAATGTGCTCCCTCAATACCTCAGAAAGTCATCCCTCAGTACTTCAGACAGTGCTCCCTCAATACCTCAGAAGTGCTCCGTCAGTACCTCAGAAAGTGCTCCATCAATACCTCAGATAGTGCTCCCTTTCTACCTCAGAAAGTGCAACCTCAGTACCTCAGAAATTGCTCCCTCATTACCTCAGAAAGTGCTACGACAATACCTCAGAAAGTGCTACCTCAATACCTCAGAAAGTGTTCCCTCAATACCTCAGAAAGTGCTACCTCGGTACCTCAGAAAGTGATCCCTCAATGCCTCAGACAGTACTCCCTCAGTACCTCAGAAAGTGCTCCCTCAGTACCTCAGAAATTGCTCCCTCAATACCTCGGTTAGTTCTCCCTCAGTACCTCAGAGAGTGCTCCCTTAATACCTCATAAAGTGCTCCCTCAGTACATCAGAAATTGCTCCCTCAATACCTCAGAAAGTGTTCTCTTAATACCTCAGAAAGTGTTCCCTCAGTACCTCAGAAAGTGATCCCTCAGGACCACAGACAGTACTCCCTCAGTACCTCAGAAAGAGCTCCCTCAATACCTTAGAGAATGTTCCCTCAAGACCTCAGAAAGTGGTCCCTCAATACTTCTGATAGTACTCCCTCTGTACCTCAGATAGTTCTCGATCAATACCTCATTAAGTACTCCCTCAATACATCAGACAGTGCTCCCTCAATACTTCAGATAGTCCCCCCAGTATCTCAGATAGGGCTCCCTCAATATCTCAGAAAGTGCTCCCACAATATTTCCGATAGTTCTCCCTCAATACCTCAGATAGTGCTCCCTCAATACCTCAAAACGTGCTCCCTCAATATCTCAGGTAGTTCTCCCTCAGTACCCCAGAAAATGTTCACTCAAACACTCAGTTAGTGCTCACTCAGTACCTCAGAAAGTGCTCCCTCACTACCTCAGAAAGTGTTCCCTCAATACCTCAGAAAGTGCTACCTCAGTACCTCAGAAAGTGATCCCTCAATGCCTCAGACAGTACTCCCTCAGTACCTCAGAAAGTGCTCCCTCAGTACCTCATTAATTGCTCCCTCAATACCTCGGTTAGTTCTCCCTCAGTACCTCAGAGAGTGCTCCCTTAATACCTCATAAAGTGCTCCCTCAGTACCTCAGAAAGTGCTCCCTCAATACCTCAGAAAGTGCTCTCTTAATACCTCAGAAAGTGTTCCCTCAATACCTCAGAAAGTGCTACCTCAGTACCTCAGAAAGTGATCACTCAATACCTCAGACAGTACTCCCTCAGTACCTCAGAAAGTGCTCCCTCAGTACCTCAGAAATTGCTCTCTCAATACCTCGGTTAGTTCTCCCTCAGTACCTCAGAAAGTGCTCCGTTAATACCTAATAAAGTGCTCCCTCAGTACCTCACAAAGTGCTCTCTTAGTACCTCAGAAAGTGTTCCCTCAATACCTCAGAAAGTGCACCCTCAGTACCTCAGAAAGTGATCCCTCAGGACCACAGACAGTACTCCCTCAGTACCTCAGAAAGAGCTCCCTCAATACCTTAGAGAATGTTCCCTCAAGACCTCAGAAAGTGGTCCCTCAATACTTCTGATAGTACTCCCTCTGTACCTCAGATAGTTCTCGATCAATACCTCATTAAGTACTCCCTCAATACATCAGACAGTGCTCCCTCAATACTTCAGATAGTCCCCCCAGTACCTCAGATAGGGCTCCCTCAATATCTCAGAAAGTGCTCACACAATATTTCCTATAGTTCTCCCTCAATACCTCAGATAGTGCTCCCTCAATACCTCAAAACGTGCTCCCTCAATATCTCAGGTAGTTCTCCCTCAGTACCCCAGAAAATGTTCACTCAAACACTCAGTTAGTGCTCACTCAGTACCTCAGAAAGTGTTGCCTCAGAACCTCAGACAGTGCTCCCTCAATATCTCAGAAAGTGCTCTCTCAGTAGCTCAGAAAGTGCTCCATCAGTGCCTCAGAAATTACTCCCTCAGTACCTCAGAAAGTGCTCCCACAATATCTAAGATAGTTCTCCCTCAATATCTCAGAAAGTGCTCCCACAATATTTCAGATAGGTCTCCCACCGTACTTCAGAATGTACTCCCTCAGTACCTCAGAAAGTGCTCCCTCAATGTCTCAGAAAGTGCTCCCTCAGTACCTTAGAAAGTGCTCCATCAATACTTCAGATAGTGCTCCCTTAATACATCAGATAGATCTCCCTCAGTGCCTCAGATAGTGCTCCCTCAATATCTCAGAAAGTGCTCTCTCAGTAGCTCAGAAAGTGCTCCATCAGTGCCTCAGAAATTACTCCCTCAGTACCTCAGAAAGTGCTCCCACAATATCTAAGATAGTTCTCCCTCAATATCTCAGAAAGTGCTCCCACAATATTTCAGATAGGTCTCCCACCGTACTTCAGAAAGTACTCCCTCAGTACCTCAGAAAGTGCTCCCTCAATGTCTCAGAAAGTGCTCCCTCAGTACCTTAGAAAGTGCTCCATCAATACTTCAGATAGTGCTCCCTTAATACATCAGATAGATCTCCCTCAGTGCCTCAGATAGTGCTCCCTCAATATCTCAGAAAGTGCTTCCACAATATTTCAGATAGTTCTCCCTCAATACCTCAGATAATGCCCCCTCAATTCCTCAGAGAGCACGCCCCAGTACCTCAGAAAATGCTCGCCAGTACCTCAGACAGTGCTCCCCCAATACCTCAGAAACTGCACCCTCAGTACCTCAGAAATTGATCCCTCAATGTCTCAGAAAGATCTCCATCAATACCTCAGATAGTTCTACCGCAGTTCCTCAGAAGGTGCCCCCTCACTACCTCAGAAAGTGCTCCCTCAAGACCTCAGAAAGTGCTCCCTCAGTACCTCAGGAAGTGCTCCCTCAATTTCTCAGAAAGATCTCCATCAATACCTCAGATAGTCCTCCCGCAGGAGCTCATAAAGTGTCCCCTCAATAACGCAGAAAGTGCTCCCTCAGTACCTCAAAATGTGCTCCCTCAATACCTCAGAAAGTCATCGCTCAGTACTCCAGACAGTGCTCCCTCAATACCTCAGGAAGTGCTCCTTCAGTTCCTCAGAAAGTGCTCCATCAATACCTCAGATAGTGCTCCCTCAATACCTCAGAAAATGCAACCTCTGTACCTCAGAAATTGCTCCCTCAATACCTCGGTTAGTTCTCCCTCAGTACCTCAGAAAGTGCTACCAGAATATCTCAGAAAGTGCTACCTCAATACCTCAGATAGTTCTCCCTCAGTACCTCAGAATGTTCTCCCTCAACCTCAGAAAGTGCTCCCTCAATACCTCAGATCGTGCTCCCTCAATACCTCAGAAAGTGCTCCCTCAATATCTAAGATAGTTCTCACTCAATGTCTCAGAAAGTGCTCACACAATATTTCAGATATTTCTCCCACCGTACTTCAGAAAATGCACCCTCAATACTTCAGATGGTGCTCCCACAGTACATCAGAAAGTGTTCCCTCAATACCTCAGAAAGTGCTCCCTCAATACCTCAGATAGTTCTCCGTCAGTACCTCAGCAAGTTCCCACTCAATACCTCAGAATGTGCTCCTCAGTCCCTCAGAAAGTGCGAGCTCAGGACCTCAAATAGTGCTCCCTCAATACCTCAGATCGTGCTCCCTCAATACCTCAGAATTTTCTCCCTCAATAATTCAGATAGTGCTCCCTCAATACCTCAGCAAGTCCTCCCTCAATACTTCAGATAGTGCTCTCTCAGTACCTCAGATAGTTCTCACTCAGGATATCAGACAGTGGTCCCTAAATACCTCTGAAAGTGCTTCCTCAGTACCTCAGAAAGTGTTCCCTCAATATCTCAGAAAGTGCTCCCTCAATACCTCAGAAAATGCTCTCTCAGCAGCTAAGAAAGTGCTCCGTCAGTACCTCATAAAGTGCTCCCTTAAGACCTCAGAAAGTGCTCCCTCAGTACCTCAGGAAGTGCTCCCTCAATGTCTCAGAAAGATCTCCATCAATACCTCAGATAGTCCTCCCGCAGTAGCTCATAAAGTGTCCCCTCAATAACGCAGAAAGTGCTCCCTCAGTACCTCAGAAAGTGCTCCCTCAACCTCAGATAGTACTCCCTCAATACCTCAGATAGTGCTCCCTCAATACCTCAAAATGTGCTCCCTCAATACCTCAGAAAGTCATCCCTCAGTACTTCAGACAGTGCTCCCTCAATACCTCAGGAAGTGCTCCTTCAGTACGTCAGAAAGTGCTCCATCAATATCTCAGATAGTTCTCCCTCAGTACCTCAGAATGTGTTCCCTCAACCTCAGAAAGTGCTCCCTCAGTACCTCAGATCGTGCTCCCTCAATACCTCAGAAAGTGCTCCCTCAATATCTAAGATAGTTCTCCCTCAATATCTCAGAAAGAGCTCACACAATATTTCAGATATTTCTCCCACCGTACTTCAGAAAGTGCTCCCTCAATACTTCAGATGGTGCTCCCACAGCACCTCAGAAAGTACTCCCCCAGTACCTCAGAAAGTGCTCCGTCAATACCTCAGAAAGTGCTCTCTCAGCAGCTCAGAAAGTGCTGCCTCAGTATCTCAGTAAGTGCCCCCTCAATACCTCAGAAAGTGCTCCATCAATACTTCAGATAGTGCAACCTTAATACCTCAGAAAGACCTCCCTCAATACTTCAGATAGTGCTCTCTCAGTACCTCAGATAGTTCTCACTCAGTACATCAGAAAGTGCCTCCTAAATACCTCTGAAAGTGCTTCCACAGTACCTCAGAAAGTGCTCCCTCAATACCTCCGAATTTGCTCCCACAATACCTCAGAAAGTGCTCTCTCAGTGCCTCAGAAAGTGCTCCCTCAGTACCTCAGAAAGTGCTCCCTCAATACCTCAGAAAGTGCTACCACGATACCTCAGAAAGTGCTAGCACAATACCTCAGATAGGTCTCCCTCAGTACCTCAGATAGTGGTCCCCAGTACCTCAGAAAGTGCTCTCTTAGTACCTCAGAAAGTGTTCCCTCAATACCTCAGAAAGTGCTACCTCAGTACCTCAGAAAGTGCTATCTCAGTACCTCAGAAAGTGCTCCCTCAGTACCTTAGAAATTGCTCCCTCAATACCTCGGTTAGTTCTCCCTCAGTACCTTAGAAATTGCTCCCTCAATACCTCAGATAGTTCTCCCTCAGTACCTCAGAATGTGCTCCCTCAACCTCAGAAAGTGCTCCCTCAAGACCTCAGAAAGTGCTCCCTCAGTACCTCAGGAAGTGCTCCCTCAATGTCTCAGAAAGATCTCCGTCAATACCTCAGATAGTCCTCCCGCAGTAGCTCATAAAGTGTCCCCTCAATAACGCAGAAAGTGCTCCCGCAGTACCTCAGAAAGTGCTCCCTCATCCTCAGATAGTACTCCCTCAATACCTCAGATAGTGCTCCCTCAATACCTCAAAATGTGCTCCCTCAGTACCTCAGAAAGTCATCCCTCAGTACTTCAGAAAGTGCTCCCTCAATACCTCAGAGAGTGCTCCCTCAGTACCTCAGAAATTGCAACCTCAGTACCTCAGAAACTGCTCCATCAATACCTCAGATAGTGCTCCATCAATACCTCAGTATGTGCAACCTCAGTACCTCAGAAATTGCTCCCTCAATACCTCGGTTAGTTCTCCCTCAGTTCCTCAGAAAGTGCTCCCTTAATACCTCAGAAAGTGCTCCCTCAGTACCTCAGAATGTGCTCCCTCAACCTCAGAAAGTGTTCCCTCAATACCTCAGATCGTGCTCCCTCAATACCTCAGAAAGTGCTCCCTCAATATCTAAGATAGTTCTCCCACAATATCTCAGAAAGTGCTCACACAATATTTCAGATATTTCTCCCACCGTACTTCAGAAAATGTTCCCTCAATACTTCAGATGGTGCTCCCACAGTACATCAGAAAGTGTTCCCTCAATACCTCAGAAAGTGCTCCCTCAATTCCTCAGATAGTTCTCCGTCAGTATCTCAGCATGTGCCCCCTCAATACCTCAGAATGTGCTCCTCAGTACCTCAGAAAGTGCGAGCTCAGGACCTCAAATAGTGCTCCCTCAATACCTCAGATCGTGCTCCCTCAATACCTCAGAATTTTCTCCCTCAATAATTCAGATAGTGCTCCCTCAATACCTCAGCAAGTCCTCCCTCAATACTTCAGATAGTGCTCTCTCAGTACCTCAGATAGTTCTCACTCAGGATATCAGACAGTGCTCCCTAAATACCTCTGAAAGTGCTTCCTCAGTACCTCAGAAAGTGTTCCCTCAATATCTCAGAAAGTGCTCCCTCAATACCTCAGAAAATGCTCTCTCAGCAGCTAAGAAAGTGCTCCCTCAGTACCTCATAAAGTGCTCCCTTAAGACCTCAGAAAGTGCTCCCTCAGTACCTCAGGAAGTGCTCCCTCAATGTCTCAGAAAGATCTCCATCAATACCTCAGATAGTCCTCCCGCAGTAGCTCATAAAGTGTCCCCTCAATAACGCAGAAAGTGCTCCCTCAGTACCTAAGAAAGTGCTCCCTCAACCTCAGATAGTACTCCCTCAATACCTCAGATAGTGCTCCCTCAATACCTCAAAATGTGCTCCCTCAATACCTCAGAAAGTCATCCCTCAGTACTTCAGACAGTGCTCCCTCAATACCTCAGGAAGTGCTCCTTCAGTACGTCAGAAAGTGCTCCATCAATATCTCAGATAGTTCTCCCTCAGTACCTCAGAATGTGTTCCCTCGACCTCAGAAAGTGCTCCCTCAGTACCTCAGATCGTGCTCCCTCAATACCTCAGAAAGTGCTCCCTCAATATCTAAGATAGTTCTCCCTCAATATCTCAGAAAGAGCTCACACAATATTTCAGATATTTCTCCCACCGTACTTCAGAAAGTGCTCCCTCAATACTTCAGATGGTGCTCCCACAGCACCTCAGAAAGTACTCCCCCAGTACCTCAGAAAGTGCTCCGTCAATACCTCAGAAAGTGCTCTCTCAGCAGCTCAGAAAGTGCGGCTCAGTATCACAGTAAGTGCCCCCTCAATACCTCAGAAAGTGCTCCATCAATACTTCAGATAGTGCAACCTTAATACGTCAGAAAGTCCTCCCTCAATACTTCAGATAGTGCTCTCTCAGTACCTCAGATAGTTCTCACTCAGTACATCAGAAAGTGCCTCCTAAATACCTCTGAAAGTGCTTCCACGGTACCTCAGAAAGTGCTCCCTCAATACCTCCGAATTTGCTCCCACAATACCTCAGAAAGTGCTCTCTCAGTGCCTCAGAAAGTGCTCCCTCAGTACCTCAGAAAGTGCTCCCTCAATACCTCAGAAAGTGCTACCACAATACCTCAGAAAGTGCTACCACAATACCTCAGAAAGTGCTCCCTCAATACCTCCGAATTTGCTCCCACAATACCTCAGAAAGTGCTCTCTCAGTGCCTCAGAAAGTGCTCCCTCAGTACCTCAGAAAGTGCTCCCTCAATACCTCAGAAAGTGCTCCATCAATACTTCAGATAGTGCAACCTTAATACCTCAGAAAGTGTTCCCTCAGTACCTCAGAAAGTGCTCCCTCAGTACCTCAGAAAGTGCTCCCTTAATACCTCAGATAGTTCTCCCTCAGTACCTCAGAATGTGCTCCCTCAACCTCAGAAAGTGCTCCCTCAAGACCTCAGAAAGTGCTCCCTCAGTACCTCAGGAAGTGCTCCCTCAATGTCTCAGAAAGATCTCCGTCAATACCTCAGATAGTCCTCCCGCAGTAGCTCATAAAGTGTCCCCTCAATAACGCAGAAAGTGCTCCCGCAGTACCTCAGAAAGTGCTCCCTCAACCTCAGATAGTACTCCCTCAATACCTCAGATAGTGCTCCCTCAATACCTCAAAATGTGCTCCCTCAGTACCTCAGAAAGTCATCCCTCAGTACTTCAGAAAGTGCTCCCTCAATACCTCAGATAGTGCTCCCTCAGTACCTCAGAAATTGCAACCTCAGTACCTCAGAAACTGCTCCATCAATACCTCAGATAGTGCTCCATCAATACCTCAGTAAGTGCAACCTCAGTACCTCAGAAATTGCTCCCTCAATACCTCGGTTATTTCTCCCTCAGTTCCTCAGAAAGTGCTCCCTTAATACCTCAGAAAGTGCTCCCTCAGTACCTCAGAATGTGCTCCCTCAACCTCAGAAAGTGCTCCCTCAATACCTCAGAAAGTGCTCCCTCAATATCTAAGATAGTTCTCCCACAATATCTCAGAAAGTGCTCACACAATATTTCAGATATTTCTCCCACCGTACTTCAGAAAATGTTCCCTTAATACTTCAGATGGTGCTCCCACAGTACATCAGAAAGTGTTCCCTCAATACCTCAGAAAGTGCTCCCTCAATACCTCAGATAGTTCTCCGTCAGTACCTCAGCATGTGCCCCCTCAATACCACAGAATGTGCTCCTCAGTACCTCAGAAAGTGCGAGCTCAGGACCTCAAATAGTGCTCCCTCAATACCTCAGATCGTGCTCCCTCAATACCTCAGAATTTTGTCCCTCAATAATTCAGATAGTGCTCCCTCAATACCTCAGCAAGTCCTCCCTCAATACTTCAGATAGTGCTCTCTCAGTACCTCAGATAGTTCTCACTCAGTATATCAGACAGTGCTCCCTAAATACCTCTGAAAGTGCTTCCTCAGTACCTCAGAAAGTGTTCCCTCAATATCTCAGAAAGTGCTCCCTCAATACCTCAGAAAATGCTCTCTCAGCAGCTAAGAAAGTGCTCCCTCAGTACCTCATAAAGTGCTCCCTTAAGACCTCAGAAAGTGCTCCCTCAGTACCTCAGGAAGTGCTCCCTCAATGTCTCAGAAAGATCTCCATCAATACCTCAGATAGTCCTCCCGCAGTAGCTCATAAAGTGTCCCCTCAATAACGCAGAAAGTGCTCCCTCAGTACCTAAGAAAGTGCTCCCTCAACCTCAGATAGTACTCCCTCAATACCTCAGATAGTGCTCCCTCAATACCTCAAAATGTGCTCCCTCAATACCTCAGAAAGTCATCCCTCAGTACTTCAGACAGTGCTCCCTCAATACCTCAGGAAGTGCTCCTTCAGTACGTCAGAAAGTGCTCCATCAATACCTCAGACAGTGCTCGCTCAATACCTCAGATAGTGCTCCATCAATATCTCAGATAGTTCTCCCTCAGTACCTCAGAATGTGCTCCCTCAACCTCAGAAAGTGCTCCCTCAGTACCTCAGATCGTGCTCCCTCAATACCTCAGAAAGGGCTCCCAAAATATTTAAGATAGTTCTCCCTCAATATCTCAGAAAGAGCTCACACAATATTTCAGATATTTCTCCCACCGTACTTCAGAAAGTGCTCCCTCAATACTTCAGATGGTGCTCCCACAGCACCTCAGAAAGTGTTCCCTCAATACCTCAGAAAGTGCTCCGTCAATACCTCAGAAAGTGCTCTCTCAGCAGCTCAGAAAGTGCTGCCTCAGTATCTCAGTAAGTGCCCCCTCAACACCTCAGAAAGTGCTCCATCAATACTTCAGATAGTGCACCCTTAATACCTCAGAAAGTCCTCCCTCAATACTTCAGATAGTGCTCTCTCAGTACCTCAGATAGTTCTCACTCAGTACATCAGAAAGTGCCTCCTAAATACCTCTGAAAGTGCTTCCACAGTACCTCAGAAAGTGCTCCCTCAATACCTCCGAATTTGCTCCCACAATACCTCAGAAAGTGCTCTCTCAGTGCCTCAGAAAGTGCTCCCTCAGTACCTCAGAAAGTGCTCCCTCAATACCTCAGAAAGTGCTACCACAATACCTCAGAAAGTGCTACCACAATACCTCAGATAGTTCTCCCTCAGTACCTCAGATAGTGGTCCCCAATACCTCAGAAAGTGCTCTCTTAGTACCTCAGAAAGTGTTCCCTCAATACCTCAAAGTTCTACCTCAGTACCTCAGAAAGTGCTCTCTCAGTACCTCAGAAAGTGCTCCCTCAGTAACTCAGAAATTGCTCCCTCAATACCTCGGTTAGTTCTCCCTCAGTACCTCAGAAAGTGCTCCCTTAATACCTCAGATAGTTCTCCCTCAGTACCTCAGAATGTGCTCCCTCAAACTCAGAAAGTACTCCCTCAATACCTCAGATAGTGCTCCCTCAATACCTCAAAATGTGCTCCCTCAGTACCTCAGAAAGTCATCCCTCAGTACTTCAGAAAGTGCTCCCTCAATACCTCAGATATTGCTCCCTCAGTACCTCAGAAATTGCAACCTCAGTACCTCAGAAACTGCTCCATCAATACCTCAGATAGTGCTCCATCAATACCTCAGTAAGTGCAACCTCAGTACCTCAGAAATTGCTCCCTCAATACCTCGGTTAGTTCTCCCTCAGTTCCTCAGAAAGTGCTCCCTTAATACATCAGAAAGTGCTCCCTCAGTACCTCAGAAAGTGCTACCACAATACCTCAGAAAGTGCTACCTTAATACCTCAGATAGTTCTCCCTCAGTACCTCAGATAATGGTCCCCAATACCTCCGAAAGTGCGCTCTTAGTACCTCAGAAAGTGTTCCCTAAATACCTCAGAAAGTGCTACCTCAGTACCTCAGAAAGTGATCCCTCAATACCTCAGACAATACTCCCTCAGTACCTCAGAAAGTGCTCCCTCAGTACCTCAGAAATTGCTCCCTCAGTACCTCAGAAATTGCTCCCTCAATATCTCGGTTAATTCTCCCTCAGTACCTCAGAAAGTGCTCCCTCAATACCTCAGAAAGTGCTCCCTCAGTACCTCAAAAAGTGCTCCCTCAATATCTCAGATAGTTCTCCCTCAGTACCTCAGAATGTGCTCCCTCAACCTCAGAAAGTGCTCCCTCAAGACCTCAGAAAGTGCTCCCTCAGTACCTCAGGAAGTGCTCCCTCAATGTCTCAGAAAGATCTCCATCAATACCTCAGATAGTCCTCCCGCAGTAGCTCATAAAATGTCCCCTCAATAACGCAGAAAGTGCTCCCGCAGTACCTCAGAAAGTGCTCCCTCAACCTCAGATAGTACTCCCTCAATACCTCAGATAGTGCTCCCTCAATACCTCAAAATGTGCTCCCTCCGTACCTCAGAAATTCATCCCTCAGTACTTCAGAAAGTGCTCCCATAATACCTCAGATATTGCTCCCTCAATGCCTCAGAAAGTGCAACCTCAGTACCTCAGAAACTGCTCCATCAATACCGCAGATAGTGCTCCATCAATACCTCAGAAAGTGCAACCTCAGTACCTCAGAAATTGCTCCCTCAATACCTCGGTTATTTCTCCCTCAGTTCCTCAGAAAGTGCTCCCTTAATACCTCAGAAAGTGCTCCCTCAGTACCTCAGAAAGTGCTCCCTCAATACCTCAGAAAGTCCTACCTCAATACCTCAGATAGTTCTCCCTCAGTACCTCAGATAGTGGATCCCAATACCTCAGAAAGTGCGCTCTTAGTACCTCAGAAAGTGTTCCCTCAATTCCTTACAAAGTGCTACCTCAGAACCTCAGACAGTGATCCCTCAATACCTCAGACTTTACTCTCTCAGTACCTCAGAAAGTGCTCCCTCTGTACCTCAGAAATTGCTCCCTCAATACCTTGGTTATTTCTCCCTCAGTAACTCAGAAAGTGCTACCACAATACCACAGAAAGTGCTACTTCAAGACCTCAGATAGTTCTCCCTCAGTACCTCAGAATGTGCACCCTCAACCTCAGAAAGTGCTCCCTCAGTACCTCAGATCGTGCTCCATCAATACCTCAGAAAGTGCTCACTCAATATCTAAGATAGTCCTCCCTCAATATCTCAGACAGTGCTCACACAATATTTCAGATATTTCTCCCACCGTTCTTCAGAAAGTGCTCCCTCAATACTTCAGTTGGTGCTCCCACAGTACCTCAGAAAGTGTTCCCTCAATACCTCAGAAAGTTCTCCCTCAATACCTCAGAAAGTGCTCCCTCAATACCTCAGATAGTTCTCCGTCAGCACCTCAGCATGTGCCCCCTCAATACCTCAGAATGTGCTCCCTCAGTACCTCAGAAAGTGCGAGCTCAGGACCTCAAATAGTGCTCCCTCAATACCTCAGAATTTGCTCCCTCAATAATTCAGAAAGTGCTCCATCAATACCTCAGCAAGTCCTATCTCAATACTTCAGATAGTGCTCTCTCAGTACCTCAGATAGTTCTCACTCAGTATATCAGACAGTGCTCCCTAAATACCTCTGAAAGTGCTTCCTCAGTACCTCAGAAAATGCTCTCTCAGCAGCTAAGAAAGTGCTCCCTCAGTACGTCATAAAGTGCTCCCTCAAGACCTCAGAAAGTGCTCCCTCAATATCTCAGAAAGTGCTCCCTCAATACCTCAGAAAATGCTCTCTCAGCAGCTAAGAAAGTGCTCCCTTAGTACCTCATAAAGTGCTCCCTCAAGACCTCAGAAAGTGCTCCCTCAGTACCTCAGGAAGTGCTCCCTCAATGTCTCAGAAAGATCTCCATCAATACCTCAGATAGTCCTCCCGCAGTAGCTCATAAAGTTTCCCCTCAATAACGCAGAAAGTGCTCTCTCAGTACCTCAGAAAGTGCTCCCTCAACCTCAGATAGTACTCCCTCAATACCTCAGATAGTGCTCCCTCAGTACCTCAGAAAGTCCTCCCTCAGTACTTCAGACAGTGCTCCCTGAATACCTCAGGAAGTGCTCCTTCAGTCGCTCATAAAGTGCTCCATCAATACCCCAGATAGTGCTCCCCAAATACCTCAGAAAGTGCAACCTCAGTACCTCAGAAATTGCGCCCTCAATACCTCGGTTAGTTCTCCCTCAGTACCTCAGAAAATGCTCCCTTAATACCTCAGAAAGTGCTCCCTCAGTACCTCAGAAAGTGCTCCCTCAATACCTCAGAAAGTGCTAAAACAATACCTCAGAAAGTGCTACCTCAATACCTCAGATAGTTCTCCCTCAGTACCTCAGATAGTGGTCCCCAATACCTCAGAAAGTGCGCTCTTAGTACCTCAGAAAGTGTTCCCTCAATTCCTTACAAAGTGCTTCCTCAGAACCTCAGACAGTGATCCCTCTATACCTCAGACTTTACTCACTCAGTACCTCAGAAAGTGCTCCCTCAGTACCTCAGAAATTGCTCCCTCAATACCTTGGTTATTTCTCCCTCAGTACCTCAGAAAGGGCTCCCTTAATACCTCAGAAAGTGCTCCGTCAGTACCTCAGAAAGTGCTCCCTCAGTACCTCAGAAAGTGCTACCACAATACCTCAGAAAGTGCTACCTCAATACCTCAGATAGTTCTCCCTCAGTACCTCAGAATGTGCTCCCTCAACCTCAGAAAGTGCTCCCTCGGTACCTCAGATCGTGCTCCCTCAATACCTCAGAAAGTGCTCCCTCAATATCTAAGATAGTTCTCCCTCAATATCTCAGAAAGTGCTCACACAATATTTCAGATATTTCTCCCACCGTACTTCAGAAAGTGCTCCCTCAATACTTCAGTTGGTGCTCCCACAGTACCTCAGAAAGTGCTCCCTCAATACCTCAGAAAGTGCTCCCTCAATACCTCAGATAGTTCTCCGTCAGTACCTCAGCATGTGCCCCCTCAATACCTCAGAATGTGCTCCCCCAGTACCTCAGAAAGTGCGAGCTCAGGACCTCAAATAGTGCTCCCTCAATACCTCAGGATTTGCTCCCTCAATAATTCAGATAGTGCTCCCTCAATACCTCAGCAAGTCCTATCTCAATACTTCAGATAGTGCTCTCTCAGTACCTCAGATACTTCTCACTCAGTTTATCAGACAGTGCTCCCTAAATACCTCTGAAAGTGCTTCCTCAGTACCTGAGAAAGTGCTCCCTCAATATCTCAGAAAGTGCTCCCTCAATACCTCAGAAAATGCTCTCTCAGCAGATAAGAAAGTGCTCCTTTAGTGCCTCATAAAGTGCTCCCTCAAGACCTCAGAAAGTGCTCCCTCATGACCTCAGGAAGTGCTCCCTCAATGTCTCAGAAAGATCTCCATCAATACCTCAGATAGTCCTCCCGCAGGAGCTCCATAAAGTGTCCCCTCAATAACGCAGAAAGTGCTCCCTCAGTACCTCAGAAAGTGCTCCCTCAACCTCAGATAGTACTCCCTCAATACCTCAGGAAGTGCACCTTCAGTACCTCAGAAAGTGCTCCATTAATACCCCAGATAGTGCTCCCTCAATACCTCAGAAAGTGCAACCTCAGTACCTCAGAAATTGCTCCCTCAATACCTCGGTTAATTCTCCCTCAGTACCTCAGAAAGTGCTCCCTTAATACCTCAGAAAGTGCAAACACAATACCTCAGATAGTTCTCCCTCAGTACCTCAGATAGTGGTCCCCAATACCTCAGAAAGTGTTCTCTTAGTACCTCAGAAAGTGTTCCCACAATACCTCAGAAAGTCCTCCCTCAGAACTTCAGACAGTGCTCCCTCAATACCTCAGGAAGTGCTCCTTCAGTACCTCAGAAAGTGCTCCATCAATACCCCAGATAGTGCTCCCTCAATACCTCAGAAAGTGCAACCTCAGTACCTCAGAAATTGCTTCCTCAATACCTCGGTTAGTTCTCCCTCAGTCCATCAGAAAGTGCGCCCTTAATACCTCATAAAGTGCTCCCGCAGTACCTCAGAAAGTGCACCCTCAGTAACTGAGAAAGTGCGACCACAATACCTCAGAAAGTGCTACCTCAATACCTCAGATAGTTCTCCCTCAGTACCTCAGAATGTGCTCCCTCAGTACCTCAGAAATTGCTCCCTCAATACCTTGGTTATTTCCCCCTCAGTACCTCAGAAAGTGCTCCCTTGATACCTCAGAAAGTGCTCCCTCAGTACCTCAGAAAGTGTTCCCTCAGTACCTCAGAAAGTGCTACCACAATACCTCAGAAAGTGCTACCTCAATACCTCAGATAGTTCTCCCTCAGTACCTCAGATAGTGGTCCCCAATACCTCATAAAGTGCGCTCGTAGTACCTCAGAAAGTGTTCCCTCAATTCCTTACAAAGTGCTACCTCAGAACCTCAGACAGTGATCCCTCATTACCTCAGACTTTACTCTCTCAGGACCTCAGACAGTGCTACCTCAATACCTCAGATAGTTCTCCCTCAGTACCTCAGATAGTGGTCCCCAATACCTCGGAAAGTGCTCTCTTAGTTCCTCAGAAAGTGTGCCCTCAATACCTCAGAAAGTGATACTTCACTACCTCAGAAAGTGATCCCTCAATACCTCAGACATTACTCCCTCAGTACCTCAGAAAGTGCTCCCTCAGTACCTCAGAAATTGCTCCCTCAGTACCTCAGAAATTGCTCTCTCAATACCTCGGTTAGTTCTCCCTCAACCTCAGAAAGTGCTCCCTTAATACCTCAGAAAGTGCTCCCTCAGTACCTCAAAAAGTGCTCCCTCAATATCTCAGATAGTTCTCCCTCAGTACCTCAGAATGTGCTCCCACAACCTCAGAAAGTGCTCCCTCAGTACCTCAGAAAGTGCACCCTCAATACCTCAGAAAGTGCTACCACAATACCTCAGAAAGTGCTACCTCAATACCTCAGATAGTTCTCCCTCAGTACCTCAGATAGTGGTCCCCAATACCTCAGAAAGTGCGCTCTTAGTTCCTCAGAAAGTGTGCCGTCAATACCTCAGAAAGTGATCCTTCAGTACCTCAGAAAGTGATCCCTCAATACCTCAGACATTATTCCCTCAGTACCTCAGAAAGTGCTCCCTCACCACCTCAGATATTGCTCCCACAATACATTGGTTATTTCTCCCACAGTACCTCAGAAAGTGCTCCCTTAATACCTCAGAAAGTGCTCCGTCAGTACCTCAGAAAGTGCTCCCTCAGTACCTCAGAAAGTGCTACCACAATACCTCAGAAAGTGCTACCTCAATACCTCAGATAGTTCTCCCTCAGTACCTCAGAATGTGCTCCCTCAACCTCAGAAAGTGCTCCCTCGGTACCTCAGATCGTGCTCCCTCAATACCTCAGAAAGTGCTCCCTCAATATCTAAGATAGTTCTCCCTCAATATCTCAGAAAGTGCTCACACAATATTTCAGATATTTCTCCCACCGTACTTCAGAAAGTGCTCCCTCAATACTTCAGTTGGTGCTCCCACAGTACCTCAGAAAGTGTTCCCTCAATACCTCAGAAAGTGCTCCCTCAATACCTCAGATAGTTCTCCGTCAGTACCTCAGCATGTGCCCCCTCAATACCTCAGAATGTGCTCCCTCAGTACCTCAGAAAGTGCTAGCTCAGTACCTCAAGTAGTGCTCCCTCAATACCTCAGAATTTGCTCCCTCAATAATTCAGATAGTGCTCCCTCAATACCTCAGCAAGTCCTATCTCAATACTTCAGATAGTGCTCTCTCAGTACCTCAGATAGTGCTCACTCAGTATATCAGACAGTGCTCCCTAAATACCTCTGAAAGTGCTTCCTCAGTACCTGAGAAAGTGCTCCCTCAATATCTCAGAAAGTGCTCCCTCAATACCTCAGAAAATGCTCTCTCAGCAGCTAAGAAAGTGCTCCCTTAGTACCTCATAAAGTGCTCCCTCAAGACCTCAGAAAGTGCTCCCTCAGTACCTCAGGAAGTGCTCCCTCAATGTCTCAGAAAGATCTCCATCAATACCTCAGATAGTCCTCACGCAGTAGCTCATAACGTGTCCCCTCAATAACGCAGAAAGTGCTCCCGCAGTACCTCAGAAAGTGCTCCCTCAACCTCAGATGGTACTCCCTCAATACCTCAGATAGTGCTCCATCAATACCTCAAAATGTGCTCCCTCAGTACCTCAGATAGTCATCCCTCAGTACTTCAGAAAGTGCTCCCTCAATACCTCAGATAGTGCTCCCTCAATACCTCAGAAAGTGCATCCTCAGTACCTCAGAAATTGCTCCATCAATACCTCAGATAGTGCTCCCTCAGTACCTCAGAAAGTGCTCCCTTAATACCTCAGAAAGTGCTCCCTCAGTACCTCAGAAAGTGTTCCCTCAATACCTCAGAAAGTGCTACCACAATACCTCAGAAAGTGCTACCTCAATACCTCAGATAGTTCTCCCTCAGTACCTCAGATAGTGGTCCCCAATACCTCAGAAAGTGCTCTCTTAGTACCTCAGAAAGTGTTCCCTCAATTCCTCACATAGTGCTACCTCAGAACCTCAGAAAGTGATCCCTCAATACCTCAGACAGTCCTCCCTCAGTACCTCAGATAGTGCTCCCTCAGTACCTCAGAAATTGCTCCCTCAATACCTTGGTTATTTCTCCCTCAGTACCTCAGAAAGTGCTCCCTTAATACCTCAGAAAATGCTCCCTCAGTACCTCAGAAAGTGCTCCCTCAGTACCTCAGAAAGTGCTACCACAATACCTCAGAAAGTGCTACGTCAATACCTCAGATAGTTCTCCCTCAGTACCTCAGAAAGTGCTACCACAATACCTCAGAATCTGCTCCCTCAACCTCAGAAAGTGCTCCCTCGGTACCTCAGATCGTGCTCCCTCAATACCTCAGAAAGTGCTCCCTCAATATCTAAGATAGTTCTCCCTCAATACCTCAGAAAGTGCTCCCTCAATACCTCAGATCGTTCTCCGTCAGTACCTCAGCATGTGCCCCCTCAATACCTCAGAATGTGCTCCCTCAGTACCTCAGAAAGTGCTAGCTCAGTACCTCAAATAGTGCCCCCTCAATACCTCAGAATGTGCTCCCTCAGTACCTCAGAAAGTGCTAGCTCAGTACCTCAAGTAGTGCTCCCTCAATACCTCAGAATTTGCTCCCTCAATAATTCAGATTGTGCTCCCTCAATACCTCAGCAAGTCCTATCTCAATACTTCAGATAGTGCTCTCTCAGTACCTCAGATAGTGCTCACTCAGTATATCAGACAGTGCTCCCTAAATACCTCTGAAAGTGCTTCCTCAGTACCTCAGAAAATGCTCTCTCAGCAGCTAAGAAAGTGCTCCCTCAGTACGTCATAAAGTGCTCCCTCAAGACCTCAGAAAGTGCTCCCTCAGTACCTCAGGAAGTGCTCCCTCCATGTCTCAGAAAGATCTCCATCAATACCTCAGATAGTCCTCCCGCAGTAGCTCATAAAGTGTCCCCTCAATAACGCAGAAAGTGCTCCCTCAGTACCTCAGAAATTGCTCCCTCAACCTCAGATAGTACTCCCTCAATACCTCAGATAGTGCTCCCTCAATACCTCAAAATGTGCTCCCTCAGTACCTCAGAAAGTGCTCCCTCAGTACCTCAGATCGTGCTCCCTCAATACCTCAGAAAGTGCTCCCTCAATATCGAAGATAGTTCTCCATCAATATCTCAGAATGTGCTCACACAATAGTTCAGATATTTCTCCCACCGTACTTCAGAAAGTGCTCCCTCAATACTTCAGATGCTGCTCCCACAGTACCTCAGAAAGTGTTCCGCAATACATCAGAAAGTGCTACCTCAATACCTCAGATCGTTCTCCGTCAGTACCTCAGATAGTACTCCCTCAATACCTCAGAAAGTGCTCCCTCAATACCTCAGATCGTTCTCCGTCAGTACCTCAGCATGTGCCCCCTCAATACCTCAGAATGTGCTCACTCAGTACCTCAGAAAGTGCGAGCTCAGTACCTCAAGTAGTGCTCCCTCTATACCTCAGAAATTGCTCCCTCAATACCTCGGTTAGTTCTCCATCAGTACCTCAGAGAGTGCTCCCTTAATACCTCAGAAAGTGCTCTCTTAATACCTCAGAAAGTGTTCCCTCAATACCTCAGAAAGTGCTACCTCAGTACCTCAGAAAGTGCTCCCTCAGTACCTCAGAAATTGCTCTCTCAATACCTCGGTTAGTTCTCCCTCAGTACTCAGAAAGTGCTCCGTTAATACCTCATAAAGTGCTCCCTCAGTACCTCACAAAGTGCTCTCTTAGTACCTCAGAAAGTGTTCCCTCAATACCTCAGAAAATGCACCCTCAGTACCTCAGAAATTGCTCTCTCAATACCTCGGTTAGTTCTCCCTCAGTACTCAGAAAGTGCTCCGTTAATACCTCATAAAGTGCTCCCTCAGTACCTCACAAAGTGCTCTCTTAGTACCTCAGAAAGTGTTCCCTCAATACCTCAGAAAGTGCACCCTCAGTACCTCAGAAAGTGATCCCTCAGGACCACAGACAGTACTCCCTCAGTACCTCAGAAAGAGCTCCCTCAATACCTTAGAGAATGTTCCCTCAAGACCTCAGAAAGTGGTCCCTCAATACTTCTGATAGTACTCCCTCTGTACCTCAGATAGTTCTCGATCAATACCTCATTAAGTACTCCCTCAATACATCAGACAGTGCTCCCTCAATACTTCAGATAGTCCCCCCAGTACCTCAGATAGTGCTCCCTCAATATCTCAGAAAGTGCTCCCACAATATTTCCGATAGTTCTCCCTCAATACCTCAGATAGTGCTCCCTCAATACCTCAAAACGTGCTCCCTCAATATCTCAGGTAGTTCTCCCTCAGTACCCCAGAAAATGTTCACTCAAACACTCAGTTAGTGCTCACTCAGTACCTCAGAAAGTGCTGCCTCAGAACCTCAGACAGTGCTCCCTCAATATCTCAGAAAGTGCTCTCTCAGTCGATCAGAAAGTGCTCCATCAGTGCCTCAGAAATTACTCCCTCAGTACCTCAGAAAGTGCTCCCACAATATCTAAGATAGTTCTCCCTCAATATCTCAGAAAGTGCTCCCACAATATTTCAGATAGGTCTCCCACCGTACTTCAGAAAGTACTCCCTCAGTACCTCAGAAAGTGCTCCCTCAATGTCTCAGAAAGTGCTCCCTCAGTACCTTAGAAAGTGCTCCATCAATACTTCAGATAGTGCTCCCTTAATACATCAGATAGATCTCCCTCAGTGCCTCAGATAGTGCTCCCTCAATATCTCAGAAAGTGCTTCCACAATATTTCAGATAGTTCTCCCTCAATACCTCAGATAATGCCCCCTCAATTCCTCAGAGAGCACTCCCCCAGTACCTCAGAAAATGCTCGCCAGTACCTCAGACAGTGCTCCCCCAATACCTCAGAAACTGCTCCCTCAGTACCTCAGAAATTCATCCCTCAATGTCTCAGAAAGATCTCCATCAATACCTCAGATAGTTCTACCGCAGTTCCACAGAAGGTGCCCCCTCACTACCTCAGAAAGTGCTCCCTCAAGACCTCAGAAAGTGCTCCCTCAGTACCTCAGGAAGTGCTCCCTCAATTTCTCAGAAAGATCTCCATCAATACCTCAGATAGTCCTCCCGCAGGAGCTCATAAAGTGTCCCCTCAATAACGCAGAAAGTGCTCCCTCAGTACCTCAGAAAGTGCTCCCTCAACCTCAGAAAGTCATCCCTCAATACCTCAGAAAGTGCTCCCTCAATACCTCAAAATGTGCTCCCTCAATACCTCAGAAAGTCATCCCTCAGTACTCCAGACAGTGCTCCCTCAATACCTCAGGAAGTGCTCCTTCATTACCTCAGAAAGTGCTCCATCAATACCTCAGATAGTGCTCCCTCAATACCACAGAAAGTGCAACCTGTGTACCTCAGAAATTGCTCCCTCAATACCTCGGTTAGTTCTCCCTCAGTACCTCAGAAAGTGCTCCCTTAATACCTCAGAAAGTTCTCCCTCAGTACCTCAGAAAGTGCTCCCTCAATACCTCAGAAAGTGCTACCACAATATCTCAGAAAGTGCTACCTCAATACCTCAGATAGTTCTCCCTCAGTACCTCAGAATGTGCTCCCTCAACCTCAGAAAGTGCTCCCTCAATACCTCAGATCGTGCTCCCTCAATACCTCAGAAAATGCTCTCTCAGAAGCAAAGAAAGTGCTCCCGAAGTACCTCAGAAGTTGCTCCCTTATGACCTCAGAAAGTGCTCCCTCAGTACCTCAGAAAGTGCTCCCTCAATATCTCAGAAAGTGCTCCCACAATATTTCCGATAGTTCTCCCTCAATACCTCAGATAGTGCTCCCTCAATACCTCAAAACGTGCTCCCTCAATATCTCAGATAGTTCTCCCTCAGTACCCCAGATAATGTTCACTCAATTACTCAGTTAGTGCTCACTTAGCACCTCAGAAAGTGCTCCCTCAGAACCTCAGACACTGCTCCCTAAATACCTCAGAAAGTGCTCTTTCAGTAACTCAGAAAGTGCTCCCTCAGTGCCTCAGAAATTACTCCCTCAGTACCTCAGAAAGTGCTCCCTCAATATCTAAGATAGTTCTCCCCCAATATCTCAGAAAGTGCTCCCACAATATTTCAGATAGGTCACCCACCGTACTTCAGAAAGTACTCCCTCAATACCTCAGAAAGAGCCCCTCTCAATACCTCAGGAAGTGCTCCCTCAGTACCTCAGGAAGTGCTCGCTCAGTACCTCAGAAAGTGCTCCTTCAATACCTCAGATAGTTCTCCCTCAGTACCTCAGATAGTGCTCCCTCAATATCTCAGAATGTGCTCCCACAATATTTCAGATAGTTCTCCCTCAATACCTCAGATAATGCTCCCTCAATTCCTCAGAAAGGTCACCATGAATACCTCAGATAGTTCTACCGCAGTTCCTCAGAAGGTGCCCCCTGACTACCTCAGAAAGTGCTCCCTCAGGACCTCAGACAGTGCTCTCACAATACCTCAGAAAGTGCTCTCTCAATGTCTCAGAAAGTGCTCTCTCAATACTTCAGGTATTTCCCCCTTAGTACCTCAGCATGTGGCCCCTCAATACCTCAGAAATTGCCCTCTCAATACCTCGGTTATTTCTCCCTCAGTACATCAGAAAGTGCTCCCTTAATACCTCATAAAGTGCTCCCGCAGTACCTCAGAAAGTGCTCCCTCAGTACCTCAGAAAGTGCTACCACAATACCTCAGAAAGTGCGACCTCAATACCTCAGATAGTTCTCCCTCAGTACCTCAGAATGTGCTCCCTCAGTACCTCAGAAATTGCTCCCTCAATACCTTGGTTATTTCCCCCTCAGTACCTCAGAAAGTGCTCCCTTGATACCTCAGAAAGTGCTCCCTCAGTACCTCAGAAAGTGTTCCCTCAGTACCTCAGAAAGTGCTACCACAATACCTCAGAAAGTGCGACCTCAATACCTCAGAAAGTGCTCCCTCAGTACCTCAGATCGTGCTCCCTCAATACCTCAGAAAGTGCTCCCTCAATATCTAAGATAGTTCTCCCTCAATATCTCAGAAAGTACTCACACAATATTTCAGATATTTCTCCCACAGTACTTCAGAAAGTGCTCCCTCAATACTTCAGATGGTGCTCCCACAGTACCTCAGAAAGTGCTCCCTCAATACCTCAGATAGTTCTCCGTCAGTACCTCAGCATGTGCCCCCTCAATACCTCAGAATGTGCTCCCTCAGTACCTCAGAAAGTGCGAGCTCAGGACCTCAAATAGTGCTCCCTCAATACCTCAGAATTTGCTCCCTCAATAATTCAGATAGTGCTCCCTCAATACCTCAGCAAGTCCTCCCTCAATACTTCAGATAGTGCTCTCTCAGTACCTCAGATAGTTCTCACTCAGGATATCAGACAGTGCTCCCTAAATACCTCTGAAAGTGCTTCCTCAGTACCTCAGAAAGTGCTCCCTCAATATCTCAGATAGTGCTCCCTCAATACCTCAGAAAATGCTCTCTCAGCAGCTAAGAAAGTGCTCCCTCAGTACCTCATAAAGTGCTCCCTCAAGACCTCAGAAAGTGCTCCCTAAGGACCTCAGGAAGTGCTCCCTCAATGTCTCAGAAAGATCTCCATCAATACCTCAGATAGTCCTCCCGCAGGAGTTCATAAAGTGTCCCCTCAATAACGTAGAAAGTGCTCCCTCAGTACCTCAGAAAGTGCTCCCTCAACCTCAGATAGTACTCCCTCAATACCTCAGATAGTGCTCCCTCAATACCTCAAAATGTGCTCCCTCAATACCTCAGAAAGTCCTCCCTCAGTACTTCAGACAGTGCTCCCTGAATACCTCAGGAAGTGCTCCTTCAGTACCTCAGAAAGTGCTCCGTCAATACCCCAGATAGTGCTCCCTCAATACCTCAGAAAGTGCAACCTCAGTACCTCAGAAATTGCTCCCTCAATACCTCGGTTAGTTCTCCCTCAGTACCTCAGAAAGTGCTCCCTGAAGACCTCAGAAAGTGCTACCACAATACCTCAGATAGTTCTCCCTCAGTACCTCAGATAGTGGTCCCCAATACCTCAGAAAGTGTTCTCTTAGTACCTCAGAAAGTGTTCCCACAATACCTCAGAAAGTGCTACCTCAGTACCTCAGAAAGTGATCCCACAATACCTGAGACAGTCCTCCCTCAGTACCTCAGATAGTGCTCCTTCAGTACCTCAGAAATTGCTCCCTCAATACCTCGGTTAGTTCTGCCTCAGTACCTCAGAAAGTGCTCCCTCAATACCTCAGAATGTGCTACCACTATACCTCAGAAAGTGCTACCTCAATACCTCAGAGAGTTCTCCCTCAGTACCTCAGATAGTGGTCCCCAATACCTCAGAAAGTGCTCTCTTAGTACCTCAGAAAGTGTTCCCACAATACCTCAGAAAGTGCTCCCTTAATACCTCAGAAAGTGCTCTCTTAGTAACTCAGAAAGTGCTCCCTCAATACCTCAGAAAGTGCTACTACAATACCTTAGAAAGTGCTACGTCAATACCTCAGATAGTTCTCCCTCAGTACCTAAGATAGTGGTCCCCAATACCTCAGAAAGTGCTCTCTTAGTACCTCCGAAAGTGTTCCCTCAATACCTCAGAAAGTGTTACCTCAGTACCTCAGAAAGTGACCCCTCAATACCTCGGACAGTACTCCCTCATTACTCAGGAAGTGCTCCCTCAGTACCTCAGAAATTGCTCCCTCAATGCCTTGGTTAGTTCTCCCTCAGTACCTCAGAAAGTGCTCCCTTAATACCTCAGAAAGTGCTCCCTCAGTACCTCAGAAAGTGCTCCCTCAATACCTCAGAAAGTGCTACCACAATACCTCAGAAAGTGCTACCACAATACCTCAGATAGTTCTCCCTCAGTACCTCAGATAGTGGTCCCCAATACCTCAGAAAGTGCTCTCTTAGTACCTCAGAAAGTGTTCCCTCAATATCTCAGAAAGTGCTACCTCAGTACCTCAGAAAGTGATCCCTCAATACCTCAGACAGTACTCCCTCAGCACATCAGAAAGTGCTCCCTCAGTACCTCAGAAATTGCTCCCTCAATACCTCGGTTAGTTCTCCCTCAGTACCTCAGAAAGTGCACCCTTAATACCTCAGAAAGTGCTCCCTCAATATCTCAGATAGTGCTCCCTCAATACCTCAGAAAATGCTCTCTCAGCAGCTAAGAAAGTGCTCCCTCAGTACCTCATAAAGTGCTCCCTCAAGACCTCAGAAAGTGCTCCCTAAGGACCTCAGGAAGTGCTCCCTCAATGTCTCAGAAAGATCTCCATCAATACCTCAGATAGTCCTCCCGCAGGAGTTCATAAAGTGTCCCCTCAATAACGTAGAAAGTGCTCCCTCAGTACCTCAGAAAGTGCTCCCTCAACCTCAGATAGTACTCCCTCAATACCTCAGATAGTGCTCCCTCAATACCTCAAAATGTGCTCCCTCAATACCTCAGAAAGTCCTCCCTCAGTACTTCAGACAGTGCTCCCTGAATACCTCAGGAAGTGCTCCTTCAGTACCTCAGAAAGTGCTCCGTCAATACCCCAGATAGTGCTCCCTCAATACCTCAGAAAGTGCAACCTCAGTACCTCAGAAATTGCTCCCTCAATACCTCGGTTAGTTCTCCCTCAGTACCTCAGAAAGTGCTCCCTGAAGACCTCAGAAAGTGCTACCACAATACCTCAGATAGTTCTCCCTCAGTACCTCAGATAGTGGTCCCCAATACCTCAGAAAGTGTTCTCTTAGTACCTCAGAAAGTGTTCCCACAATACCTCAGAAAGTGCTACCTCAGTACCTCAGAAAGTGATCCCACAATACCTGAGACAGTCCTCCCTCAGTACCTCAGATAGTGCTCCTTCAGTACCTCAGAAATTGCTCCCTCAATACCTCGGTTAGTTCTGCCTCAGTACCTCAGAAAGTGCTCCCTCAATACCTCAGAATGTGCTACCACTATACCTCAGAAAGTGCTACCTCAATACCTCAGAGAGTTCTCCCTCAGTACCTCAGATAGTGGTCCCCAATACCTCAGAAAGTGCTCTCTTAGTACCTCAGAAAGTGTTCCCACAATACCTCAGAAAGTGCTCCCTTAATACCTCAGAAAGTGCTCTCTTAGTAACTCAGAAAGTGCTCCCTCAATACCTCAGAAAGTGCTACTACAATACCTTAGAAAGTGCTACGTCAATACCTCAGATAGTTCTCCCTCAGTACCTAAGATAGTGGTCCCCAATGCCTCAGAAAGTGCTCTCTTAGTACCTCCGAAAGTGTTCCCTCAATACCTCAGAAAGTGTTACCTCAGTACCTCAGAAAGTGACCCCTCAATACCTCGGACAGTACTCCCTCATTACTCAGGAAGTGCTCCCTCAGTACCTCAGAAATTGCTCCCTCAATGCCTTGGTTAGTTCTCCCTCAGTACCTCAGAAAGTGCTCCCTTAATACCTCAGAAAGTGCTCCCTCAGTACCTCAGAAAGTGCTCCCTCAATACCTCAGAAAGTGCTACCACAATACCTCAGAAAGTGCTACCACAATACCTCAGATAGTTCTCCCTCAGTACCTCAGATAGTGGTCCCCAATACCTCAGAAAGTGCTCTCTTAGTACCTCAGAAAGTGTTCCCTCAATATCTCAGAAAGTGCTACCTCAGTACCTCAGAAAGTGATCCCTCAATACCTCAGACAGTACTCCCTCAGCACATCAGAAAGTGCTCCCTCAGTACCTCAGAAATTGCTCCCTCAATACCTCGGTTAGTTCTCCCTCAGTACCTCAGAAAGTGCACCCTTAATACCTCAGAAAGTGCTCCCTCAGTACCTCAGAAATTGCTACCTCAATACCTCTGTTAGTTCTCCCTAAGTACCTCAGAAAGTGCTCCGTTAATACCTCATAAAATGCTCCCTCAGTACCCCAGAAAGTTCTCTCTTAGTACCTCAGAAAGTGTTCCCTCAATACCTCAGAAAGTGCTCCCTCAGTACCTCAGAAAGTGATCCCTCAGGACCACAGACAGTACTCCCTCAGTACCTCATAAAGTGCTCCCTCAGTACCCCAGAAAGTTCTCTCTTAGTACCTCAGAAAGTGTTCCCTCAATACCTCAGAAAGTGCTCCCTCAGTACCTCAGAAAGTGATCCCTCAGGACCACAGACAGTACTCCCTCAGTACCTCAGAAAGTGCTCCCTCAATAACTCAGAAAATGTTCCCTCAAGACCTCAGAAAGTGTTCCCTCAATACTTCAGATAGTACTCCCTCTGTACCTCAGATAGTTCTCGATCAATACCTCATTAAGTGCTCCCTCAATACATCAGACAGTGCTCCCTCAATACCTCAGATAGTGCTCCCTAAGTACCTCAGATAGTCCCCCCCAGTACCTCAGATAGTGCTCCCTCAATATCTCAGAAAGTGCTCCCTCAATAATTCAGATAGTGCTCCCTCAATACCTCAGCAAGTCCTCCCTCAATACTTCAGATAGTGCTCTCTCAGTACCTCAGATAGTTCTCACTCAGTACATCAGATAGTGCTCCCTATATACCTCTGAAAGTGCTTCCTCAGTACCTCAGAAAGTGCTCCCTCAATATCTCAGAAAGTGCTCCCTCAATACCTCAGAAAATGCTCTCTCAGCAGCTAAGAAAGTGCTCCCTCAGTACCTCATAAAGTGCTCCCTCAAGACCTCAGAAAGTGCTCCCTCAGGACCTCAGGAAGTGCTCCCTCAATGTCTCAGAAAGATCTCCATCAATACCTCAGATAGTCCTCCCGCAGTAGCTCATAAGTGTCCCCTCAATAACGCAGAAAGTGCTCCCTCAATACATCAAAATGTGCTCCCTCAATACCTCAGAAAGTCCTCCCTCAGTACTTCAGACAGTGCTCCCTCAATACCTCAGGAAGTGCTCCTTCAGTACCTCAGAAAGTGCTCCATCAATACCTCAGACAGTGCTCGCTCAATACCTCAGAAAGTGCAACCTCAGTACCTCAGTAATTGCTTCCTCAATACCTCGGTTAGTTCTCCCTCAGTACCTCAGAAAGTGCTCCCTAAAGACCTCAGAAAGTGCTACCACAATACCTCAGATAGTTCTCCCTCAGTGCCTCAGATAGTGGTCCCCAATACCTCAGAAAGTGTTCTCTTAGTACCTCAGAAAGTATTCCCACAATACCTCAGAAAGTGCTACCTCAGTACCTCAGAAAGTGATCCCACAATACCTCAGACAGTACTCCCTCAGTACCTCAGAAAGTGCTCCCTCAGTACCTCAGAAATTGCTCCCTCAATACCTCGGTTAGTTCTCCCTCAGTACCTCAGAAAGTGCACCCTTAATACCTCAGAAAGTGCTCCCTCAGTACCTCAGAAAGTGCTCCCTCAATACCTCAGAAAGTGCTACCACAATACCTCAGAAAGTGCTACCTCAATACCTCAGATAGTTCTCCCTCAGTACCTAAGATAGTGGTCCCCAATACCTCAGAAAGTGCTCTCTTAGTACCTCAGAAAGTGTTCCCTCAATACCTCAGAAAGTGCTACCTCAGTACCTCAGAAAGTGATCCCTCAATACCTCAGACAGTACTCCCTCAGTACCTCAGAAAGTGCTCCCTTAGTACCTCAGAAATTGCTCCATCAATATCTTGGTTAGTTCTCCCTCAGTACCTCAGAAAGTGCTCCCTTAATACCTCAGAAAGTGCTCCCTCAGTACCTCAGAAAGTGCTCCCTCGATACCTCAGAAAGTGCTCCCTCAGTACCTCAGAAAGTGCTCCCTCGATACCTCAGATAGTTCTCCCTCAGTACCTCAGGTAGTGGTCCCCAATACCTCAGAAAGTGCTCTCTTAGTACCTCAGAAAGTGTTCCCTCAATATCTCAGAAAGTGCTACCTCAGTACCTCAGAAATTGCTCCCTCAATACCTCGGATAGTTCTCCCTCAGTACCTCAGAAAGTGTTCCCTCAATACCTCAGAAAGTGCTCCCTCAGTACCTCAGAAATTGCTCCCTCAATATCTCGGTTAGTTCTCCCTAAGTACCTCAGAAAGTGCTCCGTTAATACCTCATAAAGTGCTCCCTCAGTACCTCAGAAAGCGCTCTCTTAGGACCTCAGAAAGTGTTCCCTCAATACCTCAGAAAGTGCACCCTCAGTACCTCAGAAAGTGATCCCTCAGGACCACAGACAGTACTCCCTCAGTACCTCAGAAAGTGCTCCCTCAATACCTCAGAAAATGATCCCTCAAGACCTCAGAAAGTGTTCCCTCAATACATCAGACAGTGCACCCTCAATACCTGATAGTGCTCCCTAAGTACCTCAGATAGTCTCCCCCAGTACCTCAGATAGTGCTCCCTCAATATCTCAGAAAGTGCTCCCACAATATTTCTGATAGTTCACCCTCAATACCTCAGATAGTGCTCCCTCAATATCTCAGAAAGTGCTCCCTCAATACCTCAGAAAATGCTCTCTCAGAAGCTAAGAAAGTTCTCCCTAAGTACCTCAGAAAGTGCTCCCTTAAGACCTCAGAAAGTGCTCCCTCAGTACCTCAGAAAGTGCTCCCTCAATATCTCAGAAAGTGCTCCCACAATATTTCCGATAGTTCTCCCTCAATACCTCAGATAATGTTCACTCAATTACTCAGTTAGTGCTCACTCAGCACCTCAGAAAGTGCTCCCTCAGAACTTCAGACACTGCTCCCTAAATACCTCAGAAAGTGCTCTCTCAGTACCTCAGAAAGTGCTCCCTCAGTGCCTCAGAAATTGCTCCCTCAGTGCCTCAGAAATTGCTCCCTCAATATCTAAGATAGTTCTCCCTCAATATCTCAGAAAGTGCTCCCACAATATTTCAGATAGGTCTCCCAACGTACTTCAGAAAGTACTCCCTCAACACCTCAGAAAGTGCTCACTCAGCACCTCAGAAAGTGCTCCCTCAGAACTTCAGACACTGCTCCCTAAATAACTCAGAAAGTGCTCTCTCAGTACCTCAGAAAGTGCTCCCTCAGTGCCTCAGAAATTGCTCCCTCAGTGCCTCAGAAAGTGCTCCCTCAATATCTAAGATAGTTCTCCCTCAATATCTCATAAAGTGCTCCCACAATATTTCAGATAGGTCTCCCACCGGACTTCAGAAAGTACTCCCTCAATACCGCAGAAAATGCTCCCTCAATACTTCAGAAAGTGCTCCCTCAGTACCTCAGAAAGTGCTCCCTCACTGTCTCAGAAAGTGCTCCCTAAATACATCAGACAGCTCTCCCTCAGCACCTCAGAAAGAGCCCCTCTCAATATCTCAGAAAGTGCTCCCTCAGTACCTCAGGAAGTGCTCCCTCAGTACCTCAGAAAGTGCTCCTTCAATACCTCAGATAGTTCTCCCTCAGTACCTCAGATAGTGCTCCCTCAATATCTCAGAATGTGCTCCCACAATATTTCAGATAGTTCTCCCTCAATACCTCAGATAATGCTCCCTCAATTCCTCAGAGAGCACTCCCTCAGTACCTCAGAAAGTGCTCACCAGTACCTCAGACAGTGCTCCCCCAATACCTCAGAAAGTGCTCCCTCAGTACCTCAGAAATTGCTCCCTCAATGTCTCAGTTAGGTCTCCATGAATACCTCAGATAGTTCTATCGCAGTTCCTCAGAAGGTGCCCCCTCACTACCTCAGAAAGTGCTCCCTCAGGACCTCAGACAGTGCTCCCCAATACCTCAGAAAGTGCTCTCTCAATGTCTCAGAAAGTGCTCTCTCAATACTTCAGATAGTTCCCCCTTAGTACCTCAGAATGTGGCCCCTCAATACTTCAGAAAATGCTCCCTCAATACCTCAGAATTTGCTCCCTCAATACCTCAGCAAGTCCTGCCTCAATACTACAGATAGTGCTCTCCCAGTACCTCAGATCGTTCTCCCTCAGTACATCAGATACTGCTCCCTACATACCTCTGAAAGTGCCCCCTCAATACCTCAGAAAGTGCTCCCTCAGTATCTCAGAAAGTGCTCCCTCAATAGATCAGACAGTGCTCCCTCAATACCTCAGATAGTACACCCTCAGTACCTTAGATAGTTCTCCCTCAGTACCTCAGATAGTGCTCCCTCAATATCTTAGAAAGTGCTCCCTCAATATTTCAGATAGTTCACCCTCAATACCTCAGATAATGCAACCTCAGTACCTCTGAAAGTGCTCCCTCAATACCTCCCTCAATACATCAGATAGTTCTCCCTGAATAACTCAGATAGTTCTCCGTCATTCCCTCAGATAATTCTCCCTTAGTACCTCAGAAAGTACCCCCTCAATACACCAGACAGTGCTCCCTCAGTACCTCAGAAATTGTTCCCTCAATGTCTCAGAAAGGTCTCCATGAATACCTCAGATAGTTCTACCGCAGTTCCTCAGAAGGTGCCCCCTCACTACCTCAGAAAGTGCTCCCTCAAGACCTCAGAAAGTGCTCCCTCAACCTCAGATAGTACTCCCTCAATACCTCAGATAATGCTCCTCAATACCTCAGATAGTTCTCCGTCAGTACCTCAGCATGTGCCCCCTCAATACCTCAGAATGTGCTCCCTCAGTACCTCAGAAAGTGCGAGCTCAGTACCTCAAATAGTGCTCCCTCAATACCTCAGAATTTGCTCCCTCAATAATTCAGATTGTGCTCCCTCAATACCTCAGCAAGTCCTCCCTCAATACTTCAGATAGTGCTCTCTCAGTACCTCAGATAGTTCTCACTCAGTTTTTCAGACAGTGCTCCCTAAATACCTCTGAAAGTGCTTCCTCAGTACCTCAGAAAATGCTCTCTCAGCAGCTAAGAAAGTGCTCCCTCAGTACGTCATAAAGTGCTCCCTCAAGACCTCAGAAAGTGCTCCCTCAGTACCTCAGGAAGTGCTCCCTCAATGTCTCAGAAAGATCTCCATCAATACCTCAGATAGTCCTCCCGCAGGAGCTCATAAAGTGTCCCCTCAATAACGCAGAAAGTGCTCCCTCAGTATCTCAGAAAGTGCTCCCTCAACCTCAGATTGTACTCCCTCAATACCTCAGATAGTGCTCCCTCAATACCTCAAAATGTGCTCCCTCAATACCTCAGAAAGTCATCCCTCAGTACTTCAGACAGTGATCCCTCAATACCTCAGGAAGTGCTCCTTCAGTACCTCAGAAAGTGCTCCATCAATACCTCAGATAGTGCTCGCTCAATACCTCAGAAAGTGCAACCTCAGTACCTCAGAAATTGCTTCCTCAATACCTCGGTAAGTTCTCCCTCAGTACCTCAGAAAGTGCTCCCTTAATACCTCAGAAAGTGCTCCCTCAGGACCTCAGAAATTGCTCCCTCAATACCTCAGAAAGTGCTATTACAATACCTCAGAAAGTGATCCCTCAATACCTCAGACAGTACTCCCTCAGTACCACAGAAAGTGCTCCCTCAGTACCTCAGAAAGTGCTCCCTCAATACCTCGGTTAGTTCTCCCTCAGTACATCAGAAAGTGCTCACTTAATACCTCATAAAGTGCTCCCGCAGTACCTCAGAAAGTGCTCCCTCAGCACCTCAGAAAGTGCTACCACAATACCTCAGAAAGTGCTACCTCAATACCTCAGATAGTTCTCCATGAGTACCTCAGAATGTGCTCCCTCAGTACCTCAGAAATTGCTCCCTCAATACCTTGGTTATTTCCCCCTCAGTACCTCAGAAAGTGCTCCCTTGATACCTCAGAAAGTGCACCCTCAGTACCTCAGAAAGTGTTCCCTCAGTACCTCAGAAAGTGCTACCACAATACCTCAGAATGTGCTACCTCAATACCTCAGATAGTTCTCCCTCAGTACCTCAGATCGTACTCCCTCAATACATCAGAAAGTGCTCCCTCAATATCTAAGATAGTTCACCCTCAATATCTCAGAAAGTGCTCACACAATATTTCAGATATTTCTCCCACCGTACTTCAGAAAGTGCTCCCTCAATACTTCAGATGGTGCTCCCACAGTACCTCAGAAAGTGCTCCCTCAATACCTCAGATAGTTCTCCCTCAGTACCTCAGCATGTGCCCCCTCAATACCTCAGAAGGTGCTCCCTCAGTACCTCAGAAAGTGCGAGCTCAGTACCTCAAATAGTGCTCCCTCAATACCTCAGAATTTGCTCCCTCAATAATTCAGATTGTGCTACCTCAATACCTCAGCAAGTCCTATCTCAATATTTCAGATAGTGCTCTCTCAGTTCCTCAGATAGTTCTCACTCAGTATATCAGACAGTGCTCCCTAAATACCTCTGAAAGTGCTTCCTCAGTACCTGAGAAAGTGCTCCCACAATATCTCAGAAAGTGCTCCCTCAATACCTCAGAAAATGCTCTCTCAGCAGCTGAGAAAGTGCTCCCTCAGTACCTCATAAAGTGCTCCCTCAAGACCTCAGAAGGTGCTCCCTCAGTACCTCAGGAAGTGCTCCCTCAATGTCTCAGAAAGATCTCCATCAATACCTCAGATAGTCCTCCCGCAGTAGCTCATAAAGTGTCCCCTCAATAACGCAGAAAGTGCTCCCTCAGTACCTCAGAAAGTGCTCCCTCAACTTCAGATAGTACTCCCTCAATACCTCAGATAGTGCTCCCTCAATACCTCAAAATGTGCTACCTCAATCCCTCAGAAAGTCATCCCTCAGTACTTCAGACAGTGCTCCCTGAATACCTCAGGAAGTGCTCCTTCAGTACCTCAGAAAGTGCTCCATCAATACCCCAGACAGTGCTCCTTCAGTACCTCAGAAATTGCTCCCTCAATACCTCGGTTAGTTCTCCCTCAATACCTCAGAAAGTGCTCCCTTAATACCTCAGAAACTGCTGCCACAATACCTCAGATAGTTCTCCCTCAGTACCTCAGATAGTGGTCCCCAATACCTCAGAAAGTGCACTCTTACTACCTCAGAAATTGTTCCCACAATACCTCAGAAAGTGCGACCTCAGTACCTCAGAAAGTGATCCCTCAATACCTCAGACAGTACTCCCTCAGTACCTCAGAAAGTGCTCCCTCTGTACCTCAGAAATTGCTCACTCAATACCTCGGTTAGTTCCTCCTCCGTACCTCAGAAAGTGATCCCTTAATACCTCAGAAACTGCTGCCACAATACCTCAGATAGTTCTCCCTCAGTACCTCAGATAGTGGTCCCCAATACCTCAGAAAGTGCACTCTTACTACCTCAGAAATTGTTCCCACAATACCTCAGAAAGTGCGACCTCAGTACCTCAGAAAGTGCTACCTCAGTACCTCAGATAGTGCTCCCTCAGTACTCAGAAAGTGCTCCCTCAATACCTCAGAAAGTGCTATTACAATACCTCAGAAAGTGATCCCTCAATACCTCAGACAGTACTCCCTCAGTACCTCAGAAAGTGCTCCATCAGTACCTCAGAAATTGCTCCCTCAATACCTTGGTTATTTCCCCCTCAGTACCTCAGAAAGTGCTCCCTTGATACCTCAGAAAGTGCTCCCTCAGTACCTCAGAAAGTGTTCCCTCAGTACCTCAGAAAGTGCTCCCTCAACCTCAGATAGTACTCCCTCAATACCTCAGATAGCGCTCCCTCAATACCTCAAAACGTGCTCCCTCAATACCTCAGAAAGTCATCCCTCAGTTCTTCAGACAGTGCTCCCTCAATACCTCAGGAAGTGCTCCTTCAGTACCTCAGAAAGTGCTCCATCAATACCCCAGACAGTGCTCCCTCAATACATCAGAAAGTGCAACCTCAGTACCTCAGAAATTGCTCCCTCAATACCTCGGTTAGTTCTCCCTCAATACCTCAGAAAGTGCTCCCTTAATACCTCAGAAAGTGCTGCCACAATACCTCAGATAGTTCTCCCTCAGTACCTCAGATAGTGGTCCCCAATACCTCAGAAAGTGCACTCTTACTACCTCAGAAAGTGTTCCCACAATACCTCAGAAAGTGCTACCTCAGTACCTCAGAAAGTGATCCCTCAATACCTCAGACAGTACTCCCTCAGTACCTCAGAAAGTGCTCCCTCAGTACCTCAGAAATTGCTCACTCAATACCTCGGTTAGTTCCTCCTCAGTACCTCAGAAAGTGATCCCTTAATACCTCAGAAAGTGCTACCTCAGTACCTCAGAATGTGATCCCTCAATACCTCAGACAGTACTCCCTCAGTACATCAGAAAGTGCTCCCTCAGTTTCTCAGAAATTGCTCGCTCAATACCTCGGTTAGTTCTCCCTCAGTACCTCAGAAAGTGCTCCGTTAATACCTCATAAAGTGCTCCCTTTGTACCTCAGAAACTGCTCTCTTAGTACCTCAGAAAGTGTTCCCTCAATACCTCAGAAAGTGATCCCTCAGGACCACAGAAAGTGCTCCCTCAATACCTCAGAAAATGTTCCCTCAAGACCTCAGAAAGTGTTCCCTCTATACTTCAGATAGTACTCCCTCTGTACCTCAGATAGTTCTCGATCAATCCCTCATTAAGTGCTCCCTCAGTACATCAGACAGTGCTCCCTCAATACCTCAGATAGTGCTCCCTAAGTACCTCAGATAGTCTCCCCAGTACCTCAGATAGTGCTCCCTCAATATCTCAGAAAGTGCTCCCTCAATATTTCTGATAGTTCACCCTCAATACCTCAGATAGTGCTCCCTCAATATCTCAGAAAGTGCTCCCTCATTACCTCAGAAAATGCTCTCTCAGAAGCTAAGAAAGTGCTCCCTAAGTACCTCAGAAAGTGCTCCCTCAATACCTCAAAACGTGCTCCCTCAATATCTTAGATAGTTCTCCCTCAATACTTCAGAAAGTGCTCCCACAATATTTCAGATAGGTCTCCCACCGTACTTCAGAAAGTACTCCCTCAATACCTCAGAAAGTGCTCCCTCAATACGTCAGAAAGTGCTCTCTCAGTACCTCAGAAAGTGCTCCCTCAGAACCTCAGACAGTGCTCCCTCAATACCTCAGAAAGTGCTCTCTCAGTACCTCAGAAAGTGCTCCCTCAATATCTAAGATAGTTCTCCCTCAATATCTGAGAAAGTGCTCCCACAATATTTCAGATAGGTCTCCCACCGTACTTCAGAAAGTACTCCCTCAATACCTCAGAAAGTGCTCCCTCAATACTTCAGAAAGTGCTCCCTCAGTACCTCAGAAAGTGCTCCCTCACTGTCTCAGAAAGTGCTCCCTAAATACATCAGACAGCTCTCCCTCAGCACCTCAGAAAGAGCCCCTCTCAATACCTCAGGAAGTGCTCCCTCAGTACCTCAGGAAGTGCTCCCTCAGTACCTCAGAAAGTGCTCCTTCAATACCTGAGACAGTTCTCACTCAGTACCTCAGATAGTGCTCCCTCAATATCTCAGAATGTGCTCCCACAATATTTCAGATAGTTCTCCCTCAATACCTCAGATAATGCTCCCTCAATTCCTCAGAGAGCACTCCCTCAGTACCTCAGAAAGTGCTCGCCAGAACCTCAGACAGTGCTCCCCCGATACCTCAGAAAGTGCTCCCTCAGTACCTCAGAAATTGCTCCCTCAATGTCTCAGAAAGGTCTCCGTGAATACCTAAGATAGTTCTATCGCAGTTCCTCAGAAGGTGCCCCCTCACTACCTCGGAAAGTGCTCCCTCAGGACCTCAGACAGTGCTCCCCCAATACCTCAGAAAGTGCTCCCTCAATGTCTCAGAAAGTGCTCTCTCAATACTTCAGATAGTTCCCCCTTAGCACCTCAGAATGTGGCACCTCAATACCTCAGAAAATGCTTCCTCAATACCTCAGAATTTGCTCCCTCAATACCTCAGCAAGTCCTCCCTCAATACTTTAGATAGTGCTCTCTCAGTACCTCAGATCGTTCTCCCTCAGTACATCAGATACTGCTCCCTACATACCTCTGAAAGTGCCCCCTCAATACCTCAGAAAGTGCTCCCTCAGTATCTCAGAAAGTGCTCCCTCAATACATCAGACAGTGCTCCCTCAATACATCAGACAGTGCTCCCTCAGTACCTTAGATAGTTCTCCCTCAGTACCTCAGATAGTGCTCCCTCAATATCTTAGAAAGTGCTCCCTCAATATTTCAGATATTTCACCCTCAATACCTCAGATAATGCACCCTCAATACCTCTGAAAGTGCTCCCTCAATACCTCCCTCAATACATCAGATAGTTCTCCCTGAATAACTCAGATAGTTCTCCGTCATTCCCTCAGATAGTTCTCCCTTAGTACCTCAGAAGGTACCCCCTCAATACATCAGAAAGTGCTCCCTCAGTACCACAGAAATTGTTCCCTCAATGTCTCAGAAAGGTCTCCATGAATACCTCAGATAGTTCTACCGCAGTTCCTCAGAAGGTGCCCCCTCACTACCTCAGAAAGTGCTCCCTCAGGACCTCAGACAGTGCTCCCCCAATACCTCAGAAAGTGCTCCCTCAATGTCACAGAAAGATCTCCATCAATACCTCAGATAGTCCTCCTGCAGGAGTTCATAAAGTGTCCCCTCAATAACGCAGAAAGTGCTCCCTCAGTACCTCAGAAAGTGCTCCCTCAACCTCAGATAGTACTCCCTCAATACCTCAGAAAGTGTTCCCTCAATACCTCAGATAGTTCTCCGTCAGTACCTCAGCATGTGCCCCCTCAATACCACAGAATGTGCTCCCCCAGTACCTCAGAAAGTGCGAGCTCAGTACCTCAGAAAGTGCGAGCTCAGTACCTCAAATAGTGCTCCCTCAATACCTCAGAATTTGCTCCCTCAATAATTCAGATAGTGCTCCCTCAATACCTCAGCAAGTCCTCCCTCAATACTTCAGATAGTGCTCTCTCAGTACCTCAGATAGTTCTCACTCAGTATATCAGACAGTGCTCACTAAATACCTCTGAAAGTGCTTCCTCAGTACCTCAGAAAGTGCTCCCTCAATATCTCAGAAAGTGCTCCCTCAATACCTCAGAAAATGCTCTCTCAGCAGCTAAGAAAGTGCTCCCTCAGTACCTCATAAAGTGCTCCCTCAAGACCTCAGAAAGTGCTCCCTCAGTACCTCAGGAAGTGCTCCCTCAATGTCTCAGAAAGATCTCCATCAATACCTCAGATAGTCCTCCCGCAGGAGCTCATAAAGTGTCCCCTCAATAACGCAGAAAGTGCTCCCTCAGTACCTCAGAAATTGCTCCCTCAACCTCAGATAGTACTCCCTCAATACCTCAGATAGTGCTCCCTCAATACCTCAAAATGTGCTCCCTCAATACCTCAGAAAGTCATCCCTCAGTACTTCAGACAGTGCTCCATCAATACCTCAGGAAGTGCACCTTCAGTACCTCAGAAAGTGCTCCATCAATACCTCAGACAGTGCTCGCTCAATACCTCAGAAAGTACAACCTCAGTACCTCAGAAATTGCTCCCTCAATACCTCGGTTAGTTCTCCCTCAGTACCTCAGAAAGTGCTCCCTTAATACCTCAGAAAGTGCTCCCTCAGTACCTCAGAAAGTGCTACCACAATACCTCAGAAAGTGCAACCTCAATACCTCAGATAGATCTCCCTCAGTACCTCAGATAATGGTCCCCAATAACTCAGAAAGTGCTCACTTAGTACCTCAGAAGGTGTTCCCTCAATACCTCAGAAAGTGCTACCTCAGTACCTCAGAAAGTGCTCCCTCAGTACCTCAGAAATTGCTCCCTCAATACCTTGGTTAGTTGTCCCTCAGTACCTCAGAAAGTGCTCCCTTAATACCTCAGAATGTGCTCCCTCAGTACCTCAGAAACTGCTCCCTCAATACCTCAGAAAGTGCTCCCTCAGTACCTCAGAAACTGCTCCCTCAATACCTAAGAAAGTGTTACCTCAATACCTCAGATAGTTCTCCCTCAGTACCTCAGAAAGTGATCCCAAAGGACCACAGACAGTACTCCCTCAGTACCTCAGAAAGTGCTCCCTCAATACCTCAGAAAATGTTCCCTCAAGACCTCAGAAAGTGTTCCCTCAATACTTCAAATAGTACTCCCTCTGTACCTCAGATAGTTCTCGATCAATACCTCATTAAGTGCTCCCTCAATGCATCAGACAGTGCTCTCTCAATACTTCAGATAGTCCCCCCCAGATAATGTTCACTCAATTACTCAGTTAGTGCTCTCTCAGTACCTCAGAAAGTGCTCCCTCAGTACCTCAGAAATTGCTCCCTCAATGTCTCAGAAAGGTCTCCATGAATACCTCAGATATTTCAACCGCAGTTCCTCAGAAGGTGCCCCCTCACTACCTCAGAAAGTGCTCCCTCAGGACCTCAGACAGTGCTCCCCCAATACCTCAGAAAGTGCTCCCTCAATGTCTCAGAAAGTGCTCTCTCAATACCTCAGAATTTGCTCCCTCAATACCCCAGCAAGTCCTCCCTCAATACTTCAGATAGTGTTCTCTCAGTACCTCAGATAGTTCTCCCTCAGTATCTCAGAAAGTGCTCCCTCAATACATCAGACAGTGCTCCCTCAATTCTTCAAATAGTACTCCCTCAGTACTTCAGATAGTTCTCCCTCAGTACCTCAGATAGTGCTCCCTCAATATCTTAGAAAGTGCTCCCTCAATATTTCAGATAGTTCACCCTCAATACCTCAGATAGTGCACCCTCAATACCTCTGAAAGTGCTCCCTCAATACATCAGATAGTTCTCCCTGAATAACTCAGATTGTTCTCCGTCATTCCCTCAGATAGTTCTCCCTTAGTACCGCAGAAAGTACCCCCTCAATACTTCAGATAGTGCTCTCTCAGTACCTCAGACAGTTCTCACTCAGTATATCAGACAGTGCTCCCTAAATACCTCTGAAGGTGCTTGCTCAGTACCTCAGAAAGTACTCCCTCAATGTCTCAGAAAGTGCTCCCTCAATACATCAGAAAATGCTCTCTCAGCAGCTAAGAAAGTGCTCCCTCAATATTTCTGATAGTTCACCCTCAATGCCTCAGATAGTGCTCCCTCAATATCTCAGAAAGTGCTCCCTCAATACATCACATAGTGCTGCCTCAATACCTCAGATAGTTCTCCCTCAGTACCTCAGATAATGCGCCCTCAATACCTCAGAAAGTGCTCCCCCAGTACCTCAGAAAGTGCTCCCTCAATACCTCAGACAGTGCTCCCTCAATACTTCAGAAAATGCTCTCTCAGCAGCTAAGTGCTCCCTAAGTACCTCAGAAAGTGCTCCCTCAAGACCTCAGAAAGTGATCCCTCAGTACCTCAGAAAGTGCTCCCTCAACCTCAGATAGTAATCCCTCAATATCTCAGAAAGTGCTCCCACAATATTTCCGATAGTTCTCCCTCAATACCTCAGATAGTGCTCCCTCAATACGTCAAAACGTGCTCCCTCAATATCTTAGATAGTTCTCCCTCAGTACCCCAGATAATGTTCACTCAATTACTCAGTTAGTGCTCCCTCAGTGCCTCAGAAATTGCTCCCTCAGTACCTCAGAAAATGCTCCCTCAATATCTACGATAGTTCTCCCTCAAGACCTCAGAAAGTGCTCCCTCAGTACCTCAGAATGTGCTCCCTCAATGTCTCAGAAAGTGCTCCCTAAATACATCAGACAGCTCTCCCTCAGCACCTCAGAAAGAGCCCCTCTCAATACCTCAGGAAGTGCTCCCTCAGTACCTCAGAAAGTGCTCCATCAATACTTCAGATAGTGCTCCCTTAATAGATCAGATAGTTCTCCCTCAGTGCCTCAGATAATGCTCCCTCAATTCCTCAGAGAGCACTCCCTCAATACCTCAGAAAATGCTCTCTCATAGCTAAGAAAGTGCTCCCTAAGTACCTCAGAAAGTGATCCCTCAAGACCTCAGAAAGTGATCCCTCAGTACCTCAGAAAGTGCTCCCTCAACGTCAGATAGTACTCCCACAATATCTCAGAAAGTGCTCCCACAATATTTCCGATAGTTCTCCCTCAATACCTCAGATAGTGCTCCTTCAATACCTCAAAACGTGCTCTCTCAATATCTTAGATAGTTCTCCCTCAGTACCCCAGATAATGTTCACTCAATTACTCAGTTAGTGCTCACTCAGTACCTCAAAAAGTGCTCCCTCAGAACCTCAGACAGTGCTCCCTCAGTGCCTCAGAAATTGCTCCCTCAATATCTCAGAATGTGCTCCCACAATATTTCAGATAGTTCTCCCTCAATACCTCAGATAATGCTCCTCAATTCCTCAGAGAGCACTCCCTCAGTACCTCAGAAAGTGCTCGCCAGTACTTCAGACAGTGCTCCCCCAATACCTCAGAAAGTGTTCCCTCAGTACCTCAGAAATTGCTCCCTCAATGTCTCAGAAAGGTCTCCATGAATACCTCAGATAGTTCTACCGCAGTTCCTCAGAAGGTGCCCCCTCACTACCTCAGAAAGTGCTCCCTCAGGACCTCAGACAGTGCTCCCCCAATACCTCAGAAAGTGCTCACTCAATGTCTCAGAAAGTGCTCTCTCAATACTTCAGATAGTTCCCCCTTAGTACCTCAGAATGTGGCCCCTCAATGCCTCAGAAAATGCTCCCTCAATACCTCAGAATCTGCTCCCTCAATACCTCAGCAAGTCCTCCCTCAATACTTCAGATAGTGCTCTCTCAGTACCTCAGATAGTTCTCCCTCAGTACATCAGATACTGCTCCCTACATACCTCTGAAAGTGCCCCCTCAATACCTCAGAAAGTGCTCCCTCAGTATCTCAGAAAGTGCTCCCTCAATACTTCAGATAGTACTCCCTCAGTACCTTAGATAGTTCTCCCTCAGTACCTCAGATAGTGCTCCCTCAATATTTCAGATAATTCACCCTCAATACCTCAGATAATGCACCCTCAATACCTCTGAAAGTGCTCCCTCAATACCTCCCTCAATACATCAGATAGTTCTCCCTGAATAACTCAGATAGTTCTCCGTCATTCCCTCAGATAGTTCTCCCTTAGTACCTCAGAAAGTACCCCCTCAATACATCAGAAAGTGCTCCCTCAGTACCTCAGAAATTGTTCCCTCAATGTCTCAGAAAGGTCTCCATGAATACCTCAGATAGTTCTACCGCAGTTCCTCAGAAGGTGCCCCCTCACTACCTCAGAAAGTGCTCCCTCAATACATCACATAGTGCTGCCTCAATAGCTCAGATAGTTCTCCCTCAGTACCTCAGATAATGCGCCCTCAATACCTCAGAAAGCGCTCCCCTAGTACCTCAGAAAGTGTTCCCTCAATACCTCAGACAGTGCTCCCTCAATACCTCAGAAAATGCTCTCTCAGCAGCTAAGAAAGTGCTCCCTAAGTACCTCAGAAAGTGATCCCTCAAGACCTCAGAATGTGATCCCTCAGTACCTCAGAAAGTGCTCCCTCAACCTCAGATAGTACTCCCTCAATATCTCAGAAAGTGCTCCCACAATATTTCCGATAGTTCTCCCTCAATACCTCAGATAGTGCTCCTTCAATACCTCAAAACGTGCTCCCTCAATATCTTAGATAGTTCTCCCTCAGTACCCCAGATAATGTTCACTCAATTACTCAGTTAGTGCTCACTCAGTACCTCAAAAAGTGCTCCCTCAGAACCTCAGACAGTGCTCCCTCAGTGCCTCAGAAATTGCTCCCTCAGTACCTCAGAAAGTGCTCCCTCAGTACATCAGATACTGCTCACTACATATCTCTGAAAGTGCCCCCTCAATACCTCAGAAAGTGCTCCCTCAGTATCTCAGAAAGTGCTCCCTCAATACATCAGACAGTGCTCCCTCAATACTTCAGATAGTACTCCCTCAGTACCTTAGATAGTTCTCCCTCAGTACCTCAGATAGTGCTCCCTCAATATCTTAGAATGTGATCCCTCAATATTTCAGATAGTTCACCCTCAATACCTCAGATAATGCACCCTCAACACCTCTGAAAGTGCTCCCTCAATACCTCCCTCAATACATCAGATAGTTCTCCCTGAATAACTCAGATAGTTCTCCGTCATTCCCTCAGATAGTTCTCCCTTAGTACCTCAGAAAGTACCCCCTCAATACATCAGAAAGTGCTCCCTCAGTACCTCAGAATGTGCAACCTCAGTACCTCAGAAATTGCTCCCTCAATACCTCGGTTAGTTCTCCCTCAGAAAGGTCTCCATGAATACCTCAGATAGTTCTACCGCAGTTCCTCAGAAGGTGCCCCCTCAATAACGCAGAAAGTGCTCCATCAGTACCTCAGAAAGTGCTCCCTCAACCTCAGATAGTACTCCCTCAATACCTCAGATAGTGCTCCCTCAATACCTCAGAAAGTCATCCCTCAGTACTTCAGACAGTGCTCCCTCAATACCTCAGGAAGTGCTCCTTCAGTACCTCAGAAAGTGCTCCATCAATACCTCAGATAGTGCTCCCTCAATACCTCAGAATGTGCAACCTCAGTATCTCAGAAATTGCTCCCTCAATACCTCGGTTAGTTCTCCCTCAGAAAGGTCTCCATGAATACCTCAGATAGTTCTACCGCAGTTCCTCAGACGGTGCCCCCTCACTACCTCAGAAAGTGCTCCCTCAATACATCACATAGTGCTGCCTCAATAGCTCAGATAGTTCTCCCTCAGTACCTCAGATAATGCGCCCTCAATACCTCAGAAAGTGCTCCCCCAGTACCTCAGAAAGTGCTCCCTCAATACCTCAGACAGTGCTCCCTCAATACCTCAGAAAATGCTCTCTCAGCAGCTAAGAAAGTGCTCCCTAAGTACCTCAGAAAGTGCTCCCTCAAGACCTCAGAAAGTGATCCCTTAGTACCTCAGAAAGTGCTCCCTCAACCTCAGATAGTACTCCCTCAATATCTCAGAAAGTGCTCCCACAATATTTCCGATAGTTCTCCCTTAATACCTCAGAAAGTGCTCCCTCAGTACCTCAGAAAGTGCTCCCTCAATACCTCAGAAAGTGCTACCACAATACCTCAGATAGTTCTCCCTCAGTACATCAGAAGGTGCTCCCTCAGTACCTCAGAAAATGCTCCCTCAGTACCTCAGAAAGAGCTCCCTCAGTACCTCAGAAAGTGCTATCTCAGATAGTTCTCCCTAAGCACCTCAGAATGTGCTCCCTCAATACCTCAGAAAATTCTCCCTCAATACCTCAGATAGTCCTCCCTCAGTGCCTCAGAAAGTGCTCCCTCAAGACCTCAGAAAGTGCAACCTCAGTACCTCAGAAAGTGCTCCCTCAGTACCACAGAAATTGCTCCCTTAATACCTCAGATAGTTCTGCCTCAGTACCTCAAACAGTGCTCCCTCAGTACCTCAGAAATTGCTCCCTCAATACCTCGGATAGTTCTCCCTCAGTACTTCAGAAAGGGCTCCGTTAGTACCTCAAAAAATTGCTCCCTAAGTACCTCAGAAAGTGCTCCCTCAATACCTCAGAAAGTGCTTCCTCAGTACGTCAGAATGTGCGCCCTTAGTACCTCAAACAATGCTCCCTCAATACCTCAGAAATTGCTCCCCCAATACCTCAGAATGTGCTCTCTTAGTACCTCAGAAAGTTTTCCCTCAATACCTCAGAAATTGCTCCCCCAATACCTCAGAATGTGCTCTCTTAGTACCTCAGAAAGTTTTCCCTCAATACCTCAGAAAGTGCTCCCTCAGTACCTCAGAAAGTGATCCCTCAGTACCTCGGACTATACTCCCTCAGTACCGCAGAAAGTGTTCCCTCAAGACCTCAGAAAGTGTTCCCTCAGTACCTCAGAAAGTGTTCCCTCAATACTTCAGACAGTGCTCCCTCTGTACCTCAGAAATTTCTCGATCAATACCTCATTAAGTGCTCCCTCAATACATCAGACAGTGCTCCCTCAATACTTCAGATAGTGCTTCCTCAGTACTTCAGATAGTTCTCCCTCAGTACCTCAGATAGTGCGACCTCAATATCTCAGAAAGTGCTCCCACAATATTTCAGATAGTTCACCATCAATACATCAGAAAGTGCTCCCTCAATAACTCAGAAAGTGCTCCCTCAATATCTAAGATAGTTCTCCCTCAATATCACAGAAAGTGCTCCCACAATATTTCAGATAGTTCTCCCTCATTACTTCAGATAGTGCTCCCTCAATACGTCAGAAAGTGCTCCCTCAATACCTCAGATAGTGCTCCCTCAATACCTCAGATAGTGCTCCCTCAATACCTCAGAAAGTGCTGCCTCAATACTACAGACATAGGTCCCTCAATACCGCAGAAACTGCTACCTCAATGCCTCAGAAAGTGCTCCCTCAATACCTCAGAAAGTGCTCCGTCAATATCTCAGAAAAAGCTCCCCAGTACCTCAGAAAGTGCTCCCTCGATACCTTAGATAGTTCTCCCTCAGTACCTCAGAAAGTGACCCCTCAATACCTCAGAAAGTGCTCCTTCAGTACCTCAGAAAGTGCTCCCTCAATACCTCAGCAAGTCCTCCCTCTTTACTTCAGACAGTGCTCTCTCAGTACCTCAGATAGTTCTCCCTCAGTACATCAGATAGTGCTCCCTAAATACCTCTGAAAGTGCTTCCTCAGTACCTCAGAAAGTGCTCCCTCCGTACCTCAGAAAGTGCTCCCTCAACTTCTCAGAAAGTGCTCCTCCAGTACCTCAGAAAGTGCTCCCTCAATTCCTCAGAATTTGATCCCTCAATACCTCAGAAATTGCTCCCTCAGTGCCTCAGAAATTGTTCCCTCGGTACCTCTGAAAGTGTTTCCTCAGTACCTCAGAAACCGCTCCCTCAGTACCTCAGAAAGTGCTCCCTCAATACCTCAGCAAGTCCACCCTCAATACTTCAGATAGTGCTCTCTCAGTACCTCAGATAGTTCTCACTCAGTACATCAGACAGTGCTCCCTAAATACCTCTGAAAGTGCTCCCACAGTAACTCAGAAAGTGCTCCCTCAATACCTCAGAATTTGCTCCATCAATACCTCAGAAAGTGCTCTCTCAGTGCCTCAGAAAGTGCTCCCTCAGTCCTCATATATTGTTCCCTCAATACCTCAGGAGTACTCCCTCAGTACCTCAGGAAGTTCTCCCTCAATGTCTCAGAAAGTGCTCGCTCAATACCTCAGATTGTTCTCCCTCAGTACCTCAGAATGTGCTTCCTCAATACCTCAGAAAGTGCTCCATCAGTACCTCAGATAGTGCTAGCTCAGTACTTCAGATAGTGCTCCCTCAATACCCCAGAAATTGCTCCCTCAATACCTCAGATAGTGCTCCCCCAATACCTCAGCAAGTCCTCCCTCAATACCTCAGAAAGTGCTCCCTCAATACATCAGATAGCTCTCCCTCAGCACCTCAGAAAGTGCCCCTCTCAATACCTCAGGAAGTGCTCCCTCAGTACCTCAGGAAGTGCTCCATCAATACTTCAGATAGTGCTCCCTCAATTCCTCAGATAGTTGTCCCTCAGTACCTCAGATAGTACTCCCTCAATATCTCAGAATATGCTCCCACAATATTTCAGTTAGTTCTCCCTCAATACCTCAGATAGTGCTCCCTCAGTACCTCAGATAGTGCTCCCTTAATACCTCAGAAAGTGCTCCCTGAGTACCTCAGAAAGTTCTCCCTCAATACCTCAGAAAGTGTTCCCTCAAGACCTTAGAAAGTGCTCCCTCAATACTTCAGATAGTGCTCCCTCAATACCTCAGAAACTGCTCCCGGAATACTTCAGATAGTGATCACTCAATACCTCATTAAGTGCTCCCTCAATACATCAGACAGTGCTCCCCCAATACCTCAGAAAGTGCTCCCCCAATGTCACAGAAAGTGCCCCCTCAATACCTCAGAAAGTGCTCCCTCAGTACCTCAGGAAGTGCTCCTTCAACCTCTGATAGTGCTCCCTCAATACCTCAGATAGTTCTCCCTCAATACCTCAGAAAGTGCTCCCTCAATACCTCAGAAAGTGCTCCCTCAATACCTCAGAAAGTGCTCCCTCAAACTCAGATAGTGCTCCCTCAATATCTCAGAAAGTTCTCCATCAATAGCTTACATAGTGCTCCCTCAATACTTCAGATAGTGCTCAGTACCTCAGATAGTTATCCCTCAGTACATCAGATAGTGCTCCCTCAATACCTCAGAAAGTGCTCCCTCAGTACCTCAGGAAGTGCTCCCTCAGTACTTCAGAAAGTTCTCCCTCAATAGCTCACATCGTTCTTCCGCAGTACCTCAGATATTGCTCCCTCAATTCCTCAGTAAGTGCTCCCTCAAGATCTCAGAAAGTGATCCTTCAGTACCTCAGAAAGTGCTCCCTCAGTACCTCAGACAGTGCTTCATCAATACCTCAGAAATTGCTCCCTCAGTACCTCAAAAAGTGCTCCCTCTGTACCTCAGAACATGCTGTGTCAGTATCTCAGAAAGTGCTCCCTCAATACCTGAAAAAGTGCTACCTCAGTCCTTCAGAAAGTGCTCCCTCAATATATCAGAAAGTGCTCCCTCAGAACCTCAGAAATTGCTACCTCAATACCTCAGATAATTCTCCCTCAGTACATCAGAAAGTGCTCCCTCAGTCCCTGAGAAAGTGCTCCCTCAATAACGCAGATAGTGCTCCCTCAGTACCTCAGATAGTACTCCCTTAATACCTCAGAAATTGCTCCCTCAATAGCTCAGATAGTTCTCGCTCAGTAGCTTTAATAATGCTGCCTCAATTCCTCAGATAGTTCTCTCTCAATACCTCAGAAAGTGCTCCCTCAATACCGAAGAAAGCATCACTTTGTTGTATTTAACCCCCAAAGCCCCTTAGACAGTAGCTCCACAAAACATTCACATCCTCAACATTTCAGGATGTAGCCCAGCTCCCCCCCTCAGATTGTGTTCAAACCCCTTCAGACTGGAAGGACCCACATCCACCCCTGTCCAAGATTGGAGCCCCAGGTCCCCAGAACATTACTTGTCTCTGGATTAATTTTAGAATTCCTACAGTGTAGAAGCAAGCCATTCGGTCCATTGGCTCCACACTGACTGTGTGAACATCAACCCACCCAGACTCACATCCTCTACTCTATCCCTGTAATGCTGCATTTCCCATGGTATCTTTGGGTGGTGGGAGGAAACTGGATCACCTGGAGGGAACCCGCACAGATACAGAGAGAATGTGTAAACTCCACACAGACAGTCACCGGGAGTTAGAATCAAACCACTGATGCACCGTGCTGTCCTCTCTCCTGGGATGCCATGTCATCTAACCTTTTACTAAGCAACCTCCGATGTGAAAACTTCTCATCTGTCTCCTTGGTCATCCCTTCAAAAGCTCTATCAACTTGGACACATCATTTCCACAAACAAAGCCAAGCTGACCATCCCTAATCAATTCTTGCTTTTCCAAATGCATGTAAATTGTCTCTCAGAATGCCCTCCAACAGCTTACCCACCACTGCCATCAGGCTCACAGCTCCATAGTTCAATGGCTGTTCCTTGTAGCCTTACTTCAATAATGGCCCATCATTAATCACCCTCCAGTCTTCAGGCACCTCATCCGTTGCCACTGATCGGTCCATCTGACAAGGCCATCTCCATCCTTCTGTAACCTAAGGCTATCATCCTCAGTATTTATCACCCAACCAATCTTCATATCATTCATGAACCCAATGATTAACCCTCCACCATTCAAACCTAAATCTTTTCTATCAACCACATCAGCAAGACCCCAACAGTGAGAGATGAACAGACAGAGATTTCTAACTGGGCCATCACTGTCTGCTTCCTGCCACTCAGCATTCTGCGCCAAATTCCTTGGATCTTGAGTTTTTATGTTCACTATCAGTTTCCAGAATGGGTCCTGATAAAAGCCTGACTGACTTCCAAGCAGGCGACAGGAAAGTATTGCCCTTATTTACACACCTGGTCACCTCCTTAAAAAGTGCAATCCCATTGGTCAGACCTGACCCCTCCTTAACACAACCATTCTGACTGGTCTTCATGAACTCCAGTCTCTTTAAATGCTGATTAATTCTATCTCCCAAAATTGCTTCCAACATAAGTCCCACCCACGATATTAGCCTGACTGGCCTGTAGCTGCCTGGTATATCCCATGCTCCTTCTTGAATAACAGTACCACATGGTCAGTCCGATGACACCTCTCCTGTGGCCAGAGGGGATTTGAAAATGTTTGCAAGTGTACCTGCTACTTCCTCCATCACCTCATTCGGTAAACTGAGAGACATTTCCACCGTCTTTGGAGATTTATTGGGTTGTAAGAAGGCCAGACCACACAGAACCATCTCTCTCTATATATATGCTCATTCATTTAATTGTATCACAGAGCATCTCCACGATTTCATATCAAACCTGTTCCAATGAGCACCGACATAATGCATCGATTCACTGTAGCCTCTGGGTCCATGCACAAATACTCACTGCGTTACACAACCTACTGTTTCTCTCATTATCAATTTACCCTTAATGTCACTGTAAGGTACTTTCAGATTTTTTTTCCCTCTCTTAGCACTCCTCTCTCCCAGGCAATTAGCCTGCAATATGATTTGGAGGAGTGTGGGATGTCATTCTGGATGTGGATTAGCATTGGGAAGCTCAGAAATAAGGAATACCCGAATGTGCTGAGTGTGGAGCAGTGGGATTCATTTGAAATGAGCACATGGAAGCTGAGGAATAAACCTCAGCCCTGCAGCATGAAAATATCACTTTGAGCTGGCAGGTCAGTCACATGAAATGAAAACTTGATCCCTGGGAAAAGAGGGTGGTAACCAAATGAAGGCAGTCAGTTTGAACACAGTCTCTGGAATCTGGACGTGGGAATCATTGCTGAGCAGGGTATGTAGGAAGCAGAGGCAGAAATGTACTGAACAATTTCGGATATTCCTCTTAGACCACACAATATGGGAACAGAAATTAGGCCATTCAGCCCATCTCATAGTGTGGCACTCACTCAGTCCTGAGTTTCTTACAATGCAGGTATCCCCCAGACTGATGCGCTGACAGTGCAGCACTCCCTCAGTCATGATCCTCTGACAGTGCAGCACTCCCTCAGTACTGACCCTCTGACAGTGCAGCACTCCCTCAGTACTGACCCTCTGACAGTGCAGCACTCCCTCAGTACTGACTCTCTGACACTGCAGCACTCCCTCAGTACTGACCTTCTCACACTGCAGCACTGCCCCCAGATTGATCCTCTGACATTGCGGCAATCCCCCATTACTGACCCCCTGATAGCGCAGCACTCCATCAGTAGTATCCTCTGACAATGCAGCACTCCCTCAGTACTGACCATCTGACAGTGCAGCACTCCCTCAGTTCTGACCCTCTGACAGTGCAGCTCTCCCTCCGTACTGACCCTCCAACAGTGCAGCACTCCCTCAGTACTGACCCTCTGACAGTGCAGTGCTCCCTCAGTACTGACCCTCTGACAGTGCAGCACTCCCTCAGTACTGATCCTCCAACAATGCAGCTCTCCCACAGTAGAGACCCTCTGATAGTGCAGCACTCCCTCAGTACTGACCCTCTGACAGTGTGACACTCCCTCAGTACTGACCCTCTGACAGTGCAGCACTCCCACAGTACAGACCCTCTGACAGTGCAGCACTCCAACAGTACTGACCCTCTGACACTGCAGCACTCCCTCAGTACTGACCTTCACACACTGCAGCACTGCCCCCAGATTGATCCTCTGACATTGCGGCAATTCCCCATTACTGACCCCCTGATAGCGCAGCACTCCATCAGTAGTATCCTCTGACAATGCAGCACTCCCTCAGTACTGACCATCTGACAGTGCAGCACTCCCTCAGTTCTGACCCTCTGACAGTGCAGCTCTCCCTACGTACTGACCCTCCGACAATGCAGCACTCCCTCAGTACTGACCCTCTGACAGCGCAGTGCTCCCTCAGTACTGACCCTCTGACAGTGCAGCACTCCCTCAGTACTGATCCTCCAACAATGCAGCTCTCCCACAGAACAGACCCTCTGATAGTGCAGCACTCCCTCAGTACTGACCCTTTGACAGTGTGACACTCCCTCAGTACTGACCCTCTGACAGTGCAGCACTCCCACAGTACAGACCCTCTGACAGTGCAGCACTCCCACAGTACTGACCCTCTAACAGTGCAGCACTCCCTCAGCACTGACCACCCGACAGTGCAGCACTCCCTCAGTACTGACTCTCTGAGAGTGCTACACTCCCTCAGTACTGACCCTCTGACAGTGCAGCACTCCCACAGTACAGACCCTCTGACAGTGCAGCACTCCAACAGTACAGACCCTCTGACAATGCAGCACTCCCTCAGTACAGACCCTCTGACAGTGCAGCACTCCCTCAGTACTGACCCTCTGACAGTGCAGCACTCCCTCAGTACTGACCCTCTGATAGTGATGCACTCCCTCAGTACTGACCGTCTGACAGTGCAGCACTCCCTCAGTACTGACCCTCTGACAGTGCAGCACTCCCTCAGCACTGACCCTCTGACAGTGCAGCACTCCCTCAGTACTGACCCTCTGACAGTGCAGCACTCCCTCAGTACTGACCCTCTGACAGTGCAGCACTCCCTCAGTACTGACCCTCTGACTGTGCAGCACTCCCTCAGTACTGACCCTCTGACAGTGCAGCACTCCCTCAGTACTGACCCTCTGACAGTGCAGCACTCCCACAGTACAGACCCTCTGACAGTGCAGTACTCCCTCAGTACTGACCCTCTGACAGTGCAGCACTCCCTCAGTACTGACCCTCTGACAGTGCAGCACTCCCTCAGTACTGATCCTCCAACAATGCAGCTCTCCCACAGAACAGACCCTCTGATAGTGCAGCACTCCCTCAGTACTGACCCTCTGACAGTGTGACACTCCCTCAGTACTGACCCTCTGACAGTGTGACACTCCCTCAGTACTGACCCTCTGACAGTGAGGCACTCCCTCAGTACTGATCCTCTGACAGTGCAGCACTCCCTCAGTACTGACCCTCTGACAGTGCAGCACTCCCTCAGTACTGACCCTCTGACAGTGCAGCACTCCCTCAGTACTGACCCTCTGACAGTGCATCACTCCCTCAGCACTGACCCTCTGACAGTGCAGCCCTCCCACAGTACAGACCCTCTGGCAGTGCAACTCTCCCTCTGTACTGACCCTCTGACAGTAAGGCATTGCATGTATACTGACCCTCCCACAGTGTGGGGCACCTTCATACTGACTTTCAGACAATGCGGCACATTCTCTGATCATTCAGTACTCCCTCAGAACTGACCCTCTGACACTGCAACAGCCCCTTGGCCCTGTGCCCCTGACGGTGCTGCAATCCCTCAGTACTGACCCTCTGACAGTGCAGCACTCCCTCAGTACTGACCCTATGACTGTGCAGCTCTTTCTCAGCACTGCTCCTTTGACACTGCAGCACACCCTCAGAAATGACGCTCTGACACAACAGCATTCCCTCAGTACTGACACTATGACACTGCAGCACTCTCTTTGTGCTGACTTTTCTACAATGTGGCATTCCCTCAGTACTGACCCACCGACAATGTAGCCCTCCCTCAATACCGATGCGCTTACAGTGCAGCACTCCCTCGATACCGACCCTCTGATAACGTGGCATTTTCTCAGTACTGACCCTCCGACAGAGCAGACCTCCCTCAGCACTGACACTCTGACAGTGCTGCACTGCCTCAGTACTGACCCTTTGGCAGTGCAGCACTCCCTCAGGGCTGACCGTTTGGCAGAGCAGCACTCCCTCAGTACTGACGCTCTGAAACAACACTCCCTCTGAACTGACACACTGACCGTGTAGCGCTCCCTCAGTAATGACCCTTTGAGCGTGCATCACTCTCTCAGTACTGACCCTCTGGCAATGCAGCAATCACTCAGTACTGACTGTCTGACACATAGTGTGGAGCTCCCTCAGTACTGACCCCCTCACAGTGCGGTGATCCCTCAGTACTGACCCCCTCACAGTGCGGTGATCCCTCAGTACTGACCCCCTCACAGCGCGGTGATCCCTCAGTACTAATCCCCTCAGAGTGTGGTGCTCCCTCAGTCCTGACCCGCTCACATCGCGGTGATTCCTCTGTACTAATCCCCTCATAGTGTGGTGCTCCCTCAGTACTGACCACGTCACATCGCGGTGGTCCCTCAGTACTTATCCCTCCAGACTGCGGTGCTTCCTCAGTTCTAACCCTTTCACAGTGCAGCACTCCCTCAGTAGTGACCCTTTCACAGTGCGACACTCTGACAGCATGGCCATCCATGAGTCCTGACCGTCAGAGAGTGCGCACTTCATCATTACTGACCCTCTCACTGCACAGCAATCCCTCTGTCCTGACTCTCTGACAATGCTGCACTCCCTCCACACTGACCCTCTGACAATGCTGCACTGTCTCCACACTGATCCTCTGACAATGCTGCACTCCCTCCACACTGATCCTCTGACAATGCTGCACTCCCTCCACACTGATCCTCTGACAATGCTGCACTCCCTCCACACTGACCCTCTGACAATGCTGCACTCCCTCCATACTGATCCTCTGAAAATGCTGCACTCCCTCCACACTGACCCTCTGACAATGCTGCACTCCCTCCACACTGACCCTCTGACAATGCTGCACTCCCTCCATACTGATCCTGTCAATACAGCACTCCCTCCATACTGATCCTCTGAAGAGTGATGTACTCCCTCAGTACTGACTCTCTGACAGTGTGGAAGTGGCCCTGTACTGACCCTCTGACAGTGTGGCCCAATCTCAGGACAAAACCTCTGACAGTGCAGCACTCCATCAGTACTGACTCATTGACAATGTAACACTCCCTAAGTAGTGACCCATTGACAATGTAGTACTCCCTCAGTACTGACCCTCCGACAGTGTAACACTCCCTCAGCACTGACCCATTGACAGTTTAGCACTCCCTCAGTACTGACCCATTGACAATGTAGCACTCCCTCAGTACTGACCCATTGACAATGTAGCACTCCCTCAGTACTGACCCATTGACAATGTAGCACTCCCTCAGTACTAACCCATTGACAATGTAGCACTCCCTCAGTACTGACCCATTGACAGTTTAGCACTCCCTCAGCACTGACCCATTGACAGTGTAGCACTCCCTCAGTACTAACCCTCTGGCTCGGTCCTGCACCTCTGACAGTCCAGCAGTGCCTCAATACTGACCAGCTGACAGTGTAGCACTCTCTCTGTACTGACCCTCTGACAGTGTAGCACTCTCTCTGTATTGACCCTCTGACAGTAAGGTGCTCCCTCAGTACTGACCCTCTGTCATTTTCAACCCACCCTTAGCTTCTTCATTACGCTGATTTGAACACAGGTAAAGAAACAGAGTTAGTGACCATCCACCGTCACCTTGTTATAAAACTTATTGTTGTTTCAATCTCTATCATGTCTGAAATGACCATGAAGCCCCCAGCTTCTCAACCTCGCCCCTCACCTGAGGTGTGTGACCCACCAGCCTCTCTCTCTGACAAGACAGCAGCTCTCGGGTCCTCCTGGTCTATAATAACTTCCCAACTTTAAAAAGGGCACTCCAGTAAGAGAGCTCTTTACATGGTTCAGGTCAAACTCCTGGAGCTCCCTCCCTAACATCACTGTGGGACACCCAAGGACTGCAGCAGGAGAGTACAGCTCACCCCCACCTTCCAGGCAACTATTAGAGGGGGTGGGAATCACATACAAGCCACATTTGAAAATAAGTTTTATAACAAGGTGACGGTGGATGGTCACTAACTCTGTTTCTTTACCTCTGTTCAAATCAGCGAAATGAAGAAGCAAAGGGTCAGTTGAAAATGACAATGATATCCTTTCGTAGGTTGGTGTTTATTAGAGTTTGTATCAACAGTATGAATGTTTGAGCACTTATTCAAGGGCATGCAGGTAGCTGCCAGAGGAAGTGATGGGGGCTGGGATAATTGCGACATTTCAAAGGCATCAGGATGAGTATGTGAACAGGAAGGGTTTAGAGGGATATCAGCCAAGTGCTAGCAAATGGAATAAAATGAGATGAGAATATCTGGTTGGTATGGACGAGTTGGACAGGAGGGTCTGTTTCCAAGCTGTGCATCTCAGTGACTCTGTGCCTCTGAATAATCTATTGCAGAGTTTCAGACAGGGCTTGGTTTGTGAGTCTCTCTCATGCTTCCTCAGAATCTGCAAACCCTATGTCTCCAAATTTCCACAAAACTCTGTGAAATAGAAAAAAAGTGGGTCAGTGCTGAGGGAGTGCTGCACTGTCGGAAGGTCAACACTGAGGGAGTGCTGCACTGTCGGAAGGTCAGTACTGAGGGAGTGCTGCACTGTCAGAGGGTCAGTACTGAGGGAGTGCTACACTGTCGGAAGGTCAACACTGAGGGAGTGCTGCACTGTCAGAGGGATTGAATCCCTCTGCTACAAAGGAGGGTCATTAACCTCAGCTAACAGGTTCGTGATGCCAACATTGTTGGTTCAATCTCTATCATGTCTGAAATTACCATGAAGCCCTGAGGGAGTGCTGCACTGTCAGAGGGTTAGTACTGTGGGAGTGATGCACTGTAAGATGGTCAGTACTGAGGGAGTGCTGCAATGTCAGAGGGTCAGTACTGAGGGAGTGCTGCACTGTCAGAGGGTCAGTACTGAGGGAGTGCTGCAGTGTCAGAGAGTCAGTACTGAGGGAGTGCCTGCACTGTCAGAGGGTCAGTACTGATGGAGCGCTGCACTGTCAGAGGGTCAGTACTGAGGGAGTGATGCAATGTCAGAGGGTCAGTACTGAGGGAGTGCTGCACTGTTGGAGGGTCAGTACTGAGGGAGTGCATCACTATCAGAGGGTCAGTACTGAGGGAGTGCTGCACTGTCAGAGGGTCAGTACTGAGGGAGTGCATCACTATCAGAGGGTCAGTACTGAGGGAGTGCTGCACTGTCAGATAGACAGTACTGAGGCACTGCTGGACTGTCAGAGGTGCACGACCAAGGCAATGGGTCAGTACTGAGGGAGTGCTACACTGTCAATGAGTCAGTACTGAGGGAGTGCTGTACTGTCAGAGTGTCAGTTATGATGGAGTGCTGTACTGTCAGAGATTTTGTCCTGAGATTGGGACACACTGTCGGAGGGTCAGTATAGGGCCACTTCCACACTGTCAGAGAGTCAGTACTGAGGGAGTACATCACTATCAAGGATCAGTGTGGAGGAGTGCTGTATTGACAGAGGATCAGTGTGGAGGGAGTGCAGCATTGTCAGAGGATCAGTGTGGAGGGAGTGCAGCATTGTCAGAGGATCAGTATGGAGGGAGTGCAGCATTGTCAGAGGATCAGTGTGGAGGGAGTGCAGCATTATCAGAGGATCAGTGTGGACGGAGTGCAGCATTGTCAGAGGGTCAGAGTGGAGGGGGTGCAGCATTGTCAGAGGATCAGTGTGGAGGGAGTGCAGCATTGTCAGAGGATCACTGGGAAGGGAGTGCAGCATTGTCAGAGGATAAGTGTGGAGGGGGTGCAGCATTGTCAGAGGATCAGTGTGGAGGGAGTGCAGCATTGTCACAGGATCACTGGGAAGGGAGTGCAGCATTGTCAGAGGATAAGTGTGGAGGAAGTGCAGCATTGTCAGAGGATCAGTGTGGAGATGGTGCATCACTATCAGAGGATCAGTGTGGAGGGAGTGCAGCATTGTCAGAGGATCAGTGTGGAGGGAGTGCAGCATTGTCAGAGGATCAGAGTGGAGGGAGTGCAGCATTGTCAGAGGGTCAGTGTGGAGTGGGTGCAGCATTGTCAGAGGATCAATGCGGAGGGAGTGCAGCATTGTCACAGGATCAGTGGGAAGGGAGTGCAGCATTGTCAAAGGATCAGTGTGGAGGGAGTGCAGCATTGTCACAGGATCAGTGTGGAGGGAGTGCAGCATTGTCAGAGGATCAGTGTGGAGGGAGAACAGCATTGTCAGTGGGTCAGTGTGGAGGGGGTGCAGCATTGTCAGTGGGTCAGTGTGGAGGGAGTGCAGCATTGTCAGAAGGTCAGTGTGGAGGGAGTGCAGCATTGTCAGAGGATCAGTGTGGAGGGAGTGCATCACTATCAGAGGATCAGTGTGGAGGGGGTGCAGCATTGTCAGTGCATCAGTGTGGAGGGAGTGCAGCATTGTCAGAAGATCAGTGTGTGGGGTGTGCAGCATTGTCAGAGGATCAGTGTGGAGTGAGTGTAGCCATGTCAGGGGATCAGTGTGGAGTGAGTGCAGCATTGTCAGAGGATCAGTGTGGAGGGAGTGCATCTCTATCAGAGGATCAGTGTGGAGGGGGTGCAGCATTGTCAGAGCATCAGTGCGGAGGGAGTGCAGCATTGTCAGAGGATCAGTGTGGAGGGAGAACAGCATTGTCAGTGGGTCAGTGTGGAGGGAGTACAGCATTGTCAGAGGATCAGTGTGGAGGGAGAACAGCATTGTCAGTGGGTCAGTGTGGAGGGGGTGCAGCATTGTCAGTGGGTCAGTGTGGAGGGAGTGCAGCATTGTCACAGGATCAGTGGGAAGGGAGTGCAGCATTGTCAGAGGATCAGTGTGGAGGGAGTGCAGCATTGTCAGAGGATCAGTGTGGAGATGGTGCATCACTATCAGAGGATCAGTGTGGAGGGAGTGCAGCATTGTCAGAGGATCAGTGTGGAGGGAGTGCAGCATTGTCAGAGGATCAGAGTGGAGGGAGTGCAGCATTGTCAGAGGGTCAGTGTGGAGGGGGTGCAGCATTGTCAGAGGATCAGTGCGGAGGGAGTGCAGCATTGTCACAGGATCATAGAACATAGAACATAGAACATAGAACAATACAGCACAGAACAGGCCCTTAGGCCCACGATGTTGTGCCGAACTTCTATCCTAGATTAAGCACCCATCCATGTACCTATCCAAATGCCGCTTAAAGGTCGCCAATGAATCTGACTCTACCACTCCCACGGGCAGCGCATTCCATGTCCCCACCACTCTCTGGGTGAAGAACCCACCCCTGACATCTCCCCTATACCTTCCACCCTTCACCTTAAATTTATGTCCCCTTGTAACACTCTGTTGTACCCGGGGGAAAAGTTTCTGACTGTCTACTCTATCTATTCCTCTGATCATCTTATAAACCTCTATCAAGTCACCCCTCATCCTTCGCCGTTCCAACGAGAAAAGGCCGAGAACTCTCAACCTATCCTCGTACGACCTACTCTCCATTCCAGGCAACATCCTGGTAAACCTTCTCTGCACCCTCTCCAAAGCTTCACATCTTTCCTAAAGTGAGGCGACCAGAACTGCACACAGTACTCCAAATGTGGCCTAACCAAAGTCCTGTACAGCTGCAACATCACCTCATGACTCTTGAATTCAATCCCTCTGCTAATGAACGATAATACTCCATAGGCCTTCTTACAAACTCTATCCACCTGAGTGGCAACCCTCAAAGATCTATGTACATAGCCCCAAGATCCCTCTGTTCCTCCACCTGACCAAGAACCCTACCATTAACCCTGTATTCCGCATTCTTATTTGTTCTTCCAAAATGGACAACTTCACACTTGGCAGGGTTGAACTCCATCTGCCACTCCTCAGCCCAGCTCTGCATCATATCTAAGTCCCTCTGCAGCCGACAACAGCCCTCCTCACTGTCCACAACTCCACCTATCAGTGGGAAGGGAGTGCAGCATTGTCAGAGGATCAGTGTTGAGGGAGTGCAGCATTGTCAGAGGATCAGTGTGGAGGGAGAACAGTATTGTCAGTGGGTCAATGTGGAGGGGGTGCAGCATTGTCAGAGGATCATTGTGGATATGGTGCATCACTATCAGAGGATCAGTGTGGAGGGAGTGCAGTATTGTCAGAGGGTCAGTGTGGAGGGAGTGCAGTATTGTCAGAGGGTCAGTGTGGAGGGAGTGCAGCATTGTCAGAGGATCAGTGTGGAGGGAGTGCAGCATTGTCAGAGCATCAGTGTGGAGGGAGTGCAGCATTGTCAGAAGATCAGTGTGGAGCGAGTGCAGCATTGTCAGAGAGTCAGTGTGTGGAGTGAGTGCAGCATTGTCAGAGGATCAGTGTGGAGCGAGTGCATCACTATCAGAGGATCAGTGTGGAGGGGGTGCAGCATTGTCAGAGCATCAGTGCGGAGGGAGTGCAGCATTGTCAGAGGATCAGTGTGGAGGGAGAACAGCATTGTCAGTGGGTCAGTGTGGAGGGGGTGCAGCATTGTCAGTGGGTCAGTGTGGAGGGAGTGCAGCATTGTCAGGGGATCAGTGTGGAGGTAGTCGTGCATTGTCAGTGAGTCAGTGTGGAGGGAGTGCAGTATTGTCAGAGGATCAGTGTGGAGGGAGTGCAGCATTGTCAGAGGATCAGTGTGGAGGTAGTGCAGCATTGTCAGAGGGTCAGTGTGGAGGGGGTGCAGCATTGTCAGAGGGTCAGTGTGGAGGGAGTGCAGCATTGTCACAGGATCAGTGGGAAGAGAGTGCAGCATTGTCAGAGGATCAGTGTGGAGGGAGTGCAGCATTGTCAGAGGATCAGTGTGGAGATGGTGCATCACTATCAGAGGATCAGTGTGGAGGGAGTGCAGCATTGTCAGAGTATCAGTGTGGAGGGAGTGCAGCATTGTCAGAGGATCAAAGTGGAGGGAGTGCAGCATTGTCAGAGGGTCAGTGTGGAGGGGGTGCAGCATTGTCAGATGAAAAGTGCGGAGGGAGTGCAGCATTGTCACAGGATCAGTGGGAAGGGAGTGCAGCATTGTCAGAGAATCAGTGTTGAGGGAGTGCAGCATTGTCAGAGGATCAGTGTGGACGGAGAACAGTATTGTCAGTGGGTCAGTGTGGAGGGGGTGCAGCATTGTCAGTGGGTCAGTGTGGAGGGAGTGCAGCATTGTCAGAAGGTCAGTGTGGAGGGAGTGCAGCATTGTCAGAGGATCAGTGTGCAGGGAGTGCATCACTATCAGAGGATCAGTGTGGCGGGGGTGCAGCATTGTCAGAGCATCAGTGCGGAGGGAGTGCAGCATTGTCACAGGATCAGTGTGGAGGGAGAACAGCATTGTCAGTGGGTCAGTGTGGAGGGGGTGCAGCATTGTCAGTGTATCACTGTGGAGGGAGTGAAGCATTGTCAGAAGATCAGTGTGGAGCGAGTGCAGCATTGTCAGAGAGTCAGTGTGTGGGGTGTGCAGCATTGTCAGTGGGTCAGTGTGGAGTGAGTGCAGCATTGTCAGAGGATCAGTGTGGAGGGAGTGCATCACTATCAGAGGATCAGTGTGGAGGGGTGCAGCATTATCAGAGCATCAGTGAGGAGGGAGTGCAGCATTGTCACAGGATCAGTGTGGAGGAAGTGCAGCATTGTCAGAGGTTCTGTGTGGAGGGAGAACAGCATTGTCAGTGGGTCAGTGTGGAGGGAGTGCAGCATTGTCAGAGGATCAGTGTGGAGGGAGAACAGCATTGTCAGTGGGACGGTGTGGAGGGGGTGCAGCATTGTCAGAGGATCAGTGTGGAGGGAGTGCAGCTTTGTCAGACGATCAGTGTGGAGGGGGTGCAGCATTGTCAGAGGATCAGTGTGGAGGGGGTGCAGCATTGTCAGAGGATCAGTGTGGAGGGAGTGCAGCATTGTCAGAGGATCAGTGTGGAGGGAGTGCAGCATTGTCAGAGGATCAGTGTAGAGGGAGTGCAGCATTGTCAGTGGGTCAGTGAGTAGAGAGTGCAGCATTGCCAGAGAGTCAGTGTAGGGGGTGTGCAGCATTGTCAGAGGATCAGTGTGGAGTGAGTGCAGCATTGTCAGAGGATCAGTATGGAGGGAGTGCAGCATTGTCAGAGGATCAGTGTGGATGGTGTGCAGCATTGTCAGAGGGTCAGTGAGTAGAGAGTGCAGCATTGCCAGAGAGTCAGTGTAGGGGGTGTGCAGCATTGTCAGAGGATCAGTGTGGAGTGAGTGCAGCATTGTCAGAGGTTCAGTATGGAGGGAGTGCAGCATTGTCAGAGGATCAGTGTGGAGGGAGTGCAGCATTGTCAGTGGGTCAGTGAGTAGGGAGTGCAGCATTGCCAGAGAGTCAGTGTGGGGGATGTGCAGCATTGTCAGAGGGTCAGTATGGAGAGAGTGCAGCAGTGTCAGAGGATCAGTGTGGAATGTGTGCAGGATTATCAGAGGATCAGTGTGGAGGGGGTGCAGCATTGTCAGAGGATCACTGTAGAGGGAGTGCAGCATTGTCAGAGGATCATCGTGGAAGGAGTGCAGCATTATCAGAGGATCAGTGTGGAGGGGGTGCAGCATTGTCAGAGGATCACTGTAGAGGGAGTGCAGCATTGTCAGAGAGTCAGTGTGGAGGGAGTGCCACATTGTCAGAGGATCATTGTGGAGGGGGTGCAGCATTGTCAGAGGATAATTGTGGAGGGAGTGCAGCATTGTCAGAGGATCAGTGTGGAGGGAGTGCCACATTGTCAGAGGATCATTGTGGAGGGGGTGCAGCATTGTCAGAGGATCACTGTAGAGGGAGTGCAGCATTGTCAGAGAATCAGTGTGGAGGGAGTGCAGCATTGTCAGAGGGTCAGTATGGAGAGAGTGCAGCAGTGTCAGAGGATCAGTGTGGAGAGAGTGCAGGATTGTCAGAGGATCAGTGTGGAGGGTGTGCAGCATTGTCAGAGGATCAGTGTGGATGGAGTGCAGCATTGTCCGAGGATCAATGTGGAGCGAGTGCAGCATTGTCAGAGGATCAGTGTGGAGGGAGTGCAGCATTGCCAGAGGATCAGTGTGGAGGGCGTGCAGCATTGTCAGAGGATCAGTGTGGAGGGGGTGCAGCATTGTCAGAGGATCAGTGTGGAGGGGGTGCAGCATTGTCAAAGTGTGTCAGTGTGGGGGGTGTGCAGCAGTGTCTGAGGGTCAGTGTGGAGGGAGAGCAGCATTGTCAGAGGATCATTGTGGAGGGAGTGCAGCATTGTCAGAGGATCAGTGTGGAGAGAGTGCCACATTGTCAGAGGATCATTGTGGAGGGAGTGCAGCATTGTCAGAGGATCAGTGTGGAGAGAGTGCCACATTGTCAGAGGATCAGTGTGGAGGGAGTGCAGCATTGTCAGAGGATCAGTGTGGAGGGGGTGCAGCATTGTCAGAGGATCAGTGTGGAGGGGGTGCAGCATTGTCAGAGGATCAGTGTGGAGGGGGTGCAGCATTGTCAAAGTGTGTCAGTGTGGGGGGTGTGCAGCAGTGTCTGAGGGTCAGTGTGGAGGGAGAGCAGCATTGTCAGAGAGTCAGTGTGGGGGGAGTGCAGCATTGTCAGAGGGTCAGTGTGGAGGGAGTGCAGCATTGTCAGAGGATCAGTGTGGAGGGGGTGCAGCATTGTCAGAGGATCAGTGTGGAGGGAGTGGAGCATTGTGAGAGGGTCAGTGTGGAGGGAGTGCAGCATTATCAGAGGATCAGTATGGACGGAGTGCAGCATTGACAGAGTGTCAGTGTGGGGGGAGTGCATCATTGTCAGAGGATCAGTGTGGAGGAAGTGCATCATTGTCAGAGGGTCAGTGTGGAGGGAGTGCAGCATTGTCAGAGAGTCAGTGTGGGGGGAGTGCAGCATTGTCAGAGGATCAGTGTGGAGGGAGTGCAGCATTTTCAGAGGGTCAGTATGGAGATCGTGCAGCATTGTGAGAGAGTCAGTGTGGCGGGAGTGCAGCATTATCAGAGGATCAGTATGGAGGGGTTGCAGCATTGTCAGAGGGTCAGTTTGGAGGGAGTGCAGCATTGTCAGAGGGTCAGTGTGGAGGGAGTGCAGCATTGTCAGAGGGTCAGTGTGGAGGGAGTGCAGCATTGTCAGTGGGTCAGTGTGGAGGGAGTGCAGCATTGTCAGAGGATCAGTGTGGAGGGAGTGCAGCATTGTCAGAGGATCAGTGTGGAGGGAGTGCAGCATTGTCAGAGGGTCAGTACGGAGGGACTCCAGCATTGTCAGAGGATCAGTACGGAGGGAGTGCAGCATTGTCAGAGAGTCAGTGTGGAGGGAGTGCAGCATTGACAGAGGGTCAGTGTGGAGGGAGTGCAGCATTGTCAGAGGATCAGTGTGGAGGGACTCCAGCATTGTCAGAGGATCAGTACGGAGGGAGTGCAGCATTGTCAGAGAGTCAGTGTGGAGGGAGTGCAGCATTGTCAGAGGATCAATGTGGAGGGAGTGAGTCCGGACGGAGGGATTGCTGTGCAGTGAGAGCGTCAGTAATGATGAATTGCGCACTCTCTGACTGTCAGTACTAATGGATGGCCATGCTGTCAGAGTGTTGCACTGTGAGAGGGTCACTACTGAGGGAGCGCTGCACTGTGAAAGGGTTAGAACTGAGGGAGCTCCGCATTCTGAGGGGGTCAGTACTGAGGGATCACCGCGCTGTGAGGGGGTCAGTACTGAGGGATCACCGCGCTGTGAGGGGGTCAGTACTGAGGGATCACCGCGCTGTGAGGGGGTCAGTAGTGAGGGATCACCGCGCTGTGAGGGGGTCAGTACTGAGGGATCACCGCAGTGTGAGGGGGTCAGTACTGAGGGAACTCCACACTATGTGTCAGACAGTCAGTACTGAGTGATTGCTGCATTGCTAGAGGGTCAGTACTGAGAGAGTGATGTACGCTCAAAGGGTCATTACTGAGAGAGCGCGACACGGTCAGTGTGTCAGTTCTGTGGGAGTGTTGTTACAGAGGGTCAGTACTGAGGGAGAGCTGCACTGCCAAAGGGTCAGTACTGAGGCAGTGCTGGACTATCAGAAGTGCAGGACTGAGGCAGTGCCGCACTGTCAGAGTGTCAGTACTGAGGGAGTTCTGCTCTGTCGGAGAGTCAGTACTGAGAAAATGCCACGTTATCGGAGGGTCAGTACCGAGGGAGTGCTGCACTGTAAGAGCATCTGTATTGAGGTAGGGCTACATTGTCGGAGGGTCAGTACTGAGGGAATGCCACACTGTATGAGTATCAGAACAGAGGGACTGCTGCACTGTAGAAATGTCAGTGCAAAGAGAGTGCTGCAGAGTCAGCGTGTCAGTACTGAGCGAATTCTGTTGTGTCAGAGCGTCATCTCTGAGGGTGTGCTGCAGCGTCAAAGGAGCAGTGCTGAGAGAGAGCTGCACTGATAGAGGGTCAGTACTGAGGGAGTGCTGCACTGTCAGAGGGTCAGTACTGAGGGATTGCAGCACCGTCAGGGGCGCAGGACCAAGGAGCTGTTGCAGTGTCAGAGGATCAGTTCTGAGGGTGTACTGCAGTGTCATAGGAACAGTACTGAGGGAGAGTTGCACTGTCAGAGGGCCAGTACCAAGGGAGTGCTGCACTGTCAGAGGGTCAGTACTGAGGTAGTGCTGCACTGTCAGAGGGTCAGTACTGAGGGAGTGCTGCACTGTCAGAGGGTCAGTACTGAAGGAGTGCTGCACTGTCAGGGGGTCAGTACTGAGGGAGTGCTGCACTGTCAGAAGGTCAGTACTGAGGGAGTGCTGCACTGTCAGGGGGTCAGTACTGAGGGAGTGCTGCACTGTCAAAGGGTCAGCACTGCGGGTGTGCCGTACTGTCAGAGTGTCAGTACTGAGGGAGTGCTGCACTGTCAGAGGGTCAGTACTGAGGGAGTGCTGCACTGTCAGAGGGTCAGTACTGAGGGAGTGCTGCACTGTCAAATGGTCATTACTGAGGGAGTGCTGCACTGTCAGCGCATCAGTCTGGGGGATACCTGCATTGTAAGAGAGTCAGGACTGAGTGAGTGCCACACTATCAGATGGGCTGAATGGCCTAATTTCTGTTCCCATATCTTGTGGTCTAAGAGGAATATCCGAAATTGTTCAGTACATTTCTGCCTCTGCTTCCTACATACCCTGCTCAGCAATGATTCCCACGTCCAGATTCCAGAGACTGTGTTCAAACAGACCGTCTTCATTAGGTTACCACCCTCTTTTCCCACGGATCAAGTTTTCGTTTCGTGTGACTGACCTGCCAGGCTCAAAGGGATATTTTCATGCTGCAGGGATGAGGTTTATTCCTCAGCTTCCATGTGCTCATTCCAAATGAATCCCACTGCCCCACACTCAGCACAGTCGGGTGCTCCTTATTTCTGAGTATCCCAATGCTAAACCACACTCCTCCAAATCATATTGCAGGCTAATGGCCTGGGAGAGAGGAGTGCTAAGAGAGGAAATAAAAATCTGCAAGTACCTTACAGTGACATTAAGGGTGAATTGATAATGAGCGAAAGAGTAGGTTGTGGAACATAGTGAGAATTTGTGCATGGACCCAGAGGCGACAGTGAATGGATTCATTTTGTCAATGCTCATTGGGACAATGTTGATATGAAATCGTGAAGATGCTCTGTGATACAATTAAATGAAAGAGCATATATTTTGAGAGAGATGGTTCTGAGTGGTCTGGCCTTCTTACAACCCAATAAATCCCCAAAGACTGTGGAAATGTATCTCAGTTTACCGAATGAGGTGACGGAGAAAGGAGCAGGTACACTTGCAAACATTTTCAAATCCCCTCTGGCCACAGGAGAGGTGTCGTCGGACTGACCATGTGGTACTGTTATTCAAGAAGGGACATGGGATATACCAGGCAGCTCCAGGCCAGTCAGGCAAATATCGTGGGTGGGACGTCTGTTGGAAGCAATTTTGGGAGATAGAATTAATCAGCATTTAAAGAGACTGGAGTTCATGAAGAACAGTCAGAATGGTTGTGTTAAGGGGAGGTCAGGTCTGACCAATGGGATTGCACTTTTTAAGGAGGTGACCAGGTGTGTAAATAAGGACAATACTTTCCTGTCGCCTGCTTGGAGGTCAGTAAGGCTTTTATCAGGACCCATTCTGGAAACTGATAGTGAACATAAAAACTCAAGATCCAAGGAATTTGGCGCAGAATGCTGAGTGGCAGGAAGCAGACAGTGATGGCCCAATTAGAAATCTCTGTCTGTTCATGTCTCACTGTTGGGGTCTTGCTGATGTGGTTGATAGAAAAGATTTAGGTTTGAATGGTGGAGGGTTAATCATTGGGTTCATGAATGATATGAAGATTGGTTGGGTGATAAATACTGAGGATGATAGCCTTAGATTACAGAAGGATGGAGATGGCCTTGTCAGATGGACCGATCAGTGGCAACGGATGAGGTGCCTGAAGACTGGAGGGTGGTTAATGATGGGCCATTATTGAAGTAAGGCTGCAAGGAACAGCCATTGAACTATGGAGCTGTGAGCCTGATGGCAGTGGTGGGTAAGCTGTTGGAGGGCATTCTGAGAGACAATTTACATGCATTTGGAAAAGCAAGGATTGATTAGGGATGGTCAGCTTGGCTTTGTTTGGAAATGATGTGTCCAAGTTGATAGAGCTTTCGAAGGGATGACCAAGGAGACAGATGTGAAGGTTTCACATCGGAGGTTGCTTAGTAAAAGGTTAGACGACATGGCATCCCAGGAGAGAGGACAGCACAGTGCCTCAGTGGTTTGATTCTAACTCCCGGTGACTGTCTGTGTGGAGTTTACACATTCTCTCTGTATCTGTGCGGGTTCCCTCCAGGTGATTCAGTTTCCTCCCACCGCCCAAAGATGCCATGGGAAATGCAGCATTACAGGGATAGAGTAGAGGATGTGAGTCTGGGTGCGTTGATGTTCACACAGTCAGTGTGGAGCCAATGGACCGAATGGCTTGCTTCTACACTGTAGGAATTCTAAAATTAATCCAGAGAGACAAGTAATGTTCTGGGGACCTGGGGCTCCAATCTTGTTCAGTGGTGCATGTGGGTCCTTCCAGTCTGAAGGGGTTTGAACACAATCTGAGGGGGGGAGCTGGGCTACATCCTGAAATGTTGAGGATGTGAATGTTTTGTGGAGCTACTGTCTAAGGGGCTTTGGGGGTTAAACACAACAAAGTGATGCTTTCTTCGGTATTGAGGGAGCACTTTCTGAGGAATTGAGGGAGCATTATCTGAGGTATTGAGGGAGAACTATCTGTGATGTTGAGGGAGCACCTTCTGAGGTATTGAGGGCACACTATCAGAGGTATTGAGGGAGAACTATCTGAAGTACTGCGGGAGCACTTTCTGAGGTACTGAGGGAGCACTATCTGAGGTACTGAGGGAGCACTATCTGGTGGAACAGAGTGCAGAGGATAGAAAGGAACAGATGTAATTCCCTGATCATTTCCTCAGGCTCCTCGAGGCACTCTGGTGTTGTAATTTGAAATGGAAGCCACCCCCCATTTCAAAAGATTCGGATCATTTTAAACAATCAGTGAAAAATAACATCAGGATGTGTCTGAAACATGGTTTGGGGGAAAACTTTCATGAATCTATTGTCACTTGTTGCTTGGAGACGCTTTAGAAAAGCAGGCACCCAAACAGACTAACGCTGTCGATGCAAGAGGTGTTGCACAGGAAGATCCAACAAGTCATCTGTAGCTGTTGTCTGTCTCCCTGGAGCAGTCATCATGTGAGATCAGGGTTCATTCCTCGGAGAAATCATTTCTCCAGCAATACCTCAACCATACCTTTACAGGTGTGTGTGTGTGTGAGGGAGGGGGAAACAGTCAGAGAGAGAGAGAGAGACTGCCCGTGTTTGTGCGTGTGAGAGTGTGGATGCATCTGTATCTCTGTGTGTCGGTATATGTGTGCGTGAGAGAGAAAGTGAATGTTCATGTGAGATTGTGTGGCTGTGTGTATGTTTGAGGGGGTGTGTGTCGCTGTGTGCATGTGTGTGAGTGAGGGTGTATGAGAGAGAGTGTGTATGTGTGTATGTGTGTGTGAGAGAGTGTGCCTGTGTGTATGTGTGTGAGAGTGTGTCTGTGTGTGAGAGATTATGTATGTGTGTGAGAGAGTGTGTGGCTGTGTGTATGTTTGAAGCAGTGTGTGTCTCTGTGTGCATGTGTGTGAGTGAGGGTGTATGAGAGAGAGTGTGTATGTGTGTCTGTTTGTGTGAGAGAGTGTGTCTGTGTGTATGTGTGTGAGAGTGTGTCTGTGTGTGTGAGAGTGTGTCTGTGTGTGAGAGTGTGTGAGAGTGTGTCTGTGTGTGAGAGAATGTGTCTGTGTGTCTATGTGTGTGTATGACAGTGTGTCTTGTGTGAGAGAGTGTGTTTGTGTGTGTGAGAGAGTGTGTGTCTGTGTGCATGCGTGTGTGAGAGTGAGTGTGTCTGTGTGTGTGAGAGTGAGTGTATCTGTGTGTGTGAGGGAGTGTGTGTCTATGTGTGTTTGAGGGAGTGTGTGTCTGCGTGTGTATGTGTGTATGAGAGAGAGTGTAACTGTATGTTTATGTGTGTGAGAGGGAGAGTGTGTGTCTGTGTGTGTGAGAGAGAGTGTGTCTATGTGTGTTTGAGGGAGCGTGTGTATGTGTGTGAGAGAGAGTGTAACTGTGTGTTTATGTGTGTGTGTGAGATCGTGTGTCTGTGTGTCTGCCTGTGTGTATGTGTGTGAGAGAGATTGTCTGTGTGTAAGAGACAGAGAGTGTGTGTGTGAGAGAGAGTGTAACTGTGTGTTTATGTGTGTGTGTGAGATTGTGTGTCTGTGTGTCTGCCTGTGTGTATGTGTGTGAGAGAGGTTGTCTGTGTGTGTGAGAGACAGAGAGTGAGTGTGTGAGAGTGAGTGGGCGTGTGAGAGAATGACAGTGTGTGTGTGAGAGTGTGTGGGTAAATGAGAGAGAGTGTGTGTATATGTGTGTGAGAGAGTGTGGCTGTGTGTGTGAGAGAGAGTGTTTCCGTGTGAGAGAGAGTGTGTGTCTGTGTGCATGAGAGAGAGTGTGTCTGTGTGTGTTTGAGGGATTGTGTGTCTGTCTGTTTGTATGTGTGAGAGAGAGTGTCTGTGTGTGTGTGAGAGAGAGTGTCTGTGTGCGTGAGAGTGAGCGGGTGTGTGAGAGTGTGTGTGTAAATGAGAGAGAGTGTGTGCATGTGTGTGTGAGAGAGTGTGTCTGTGTGTGAGAGAGAGTGTGTCCGTGTGAGAGAGAGAGTGTGTGTGTGTGTGAGAGAGAGTGCGTCCGTGTGAGAGAGTGTGTGTGTGAGAGAGAGAGAGAGTCTGTGTGTGTGAGAGAGAGAGTATGTCTGTGTGTGAGAGAGAGTGTGTCTGCGTGTATGTGTGAGAGAGTGTGTCCGTGTGTGTATTTGAGGGAGCGTATGTCTGTGCGTGTATATGTATGAGAGAGATAGTGTGTGCTTGTGTGTGTATGTGTGTGCAAGAGTGTGTCTGTGTTTGTGTTTGAGGGAGCGTGTGTATGTGTGTGGGGGGAGTCCTTTGTGTCTGTGTGTGTGTGTGTGTATAAACGAGCCAATCTTATGAATATAAAATGCAGCTGCTGTTTCAGGTGAAATGGTCCTCATGTCTCCAAAGACACAAAGGTTGCAAGAGTGAATTAACTGGGGGAAAGAGAGTGCTGTTCATTGCAGTGGGGATTCATCCAGTAAACCTTCCCCTCACACTAACATCCCTCTGGTAATGCAGTGACTAGTCCTGCACACAGAGCTCCAGGTACAAATCAATGCAATGTCACCGTAGTCTTACCAGAGCATGGGACAGCTCCTCATTACAGAGCGGGGTCTGGTGGGGATTTAATCAGAGGGTCACTATGGCCCAGCTGAGGGGAGAGGTTGGGAAGGAGAGTCCTTCAGGGTAACTCCAGCTGGTGTGGGAATTGAACACACGCTATTGGTTTTACTCTGCATTATAAACCCACTGTCCAGCCAACTGAGCTAACTGACCTCACTCCAGGGGCATGTCCTGTATAACCCAATCATAGCCAGCCTGTACCTCAATAGGAGCCAGGAGCAAGGCCATTCGGCCCCCACCCTAACCCAGAAGGGAGAGCACGGGAAGCTGATGAAGGAACCAAGCCCCTCCCATGTGACCTTCTGAAATGGAGCTGGAGGACAGGGCAGACCTGGCCTGCTGTTTGCTTCCCCGGGACTGGCCTGCTCCACCTTACAGTGAGAGACTGAGGGGAACCTCGAGGAGATTTCACTTCTCACTGAGAGGCTGCAACTCCAATCCAAATCAGGCTGGTTCCCCCCGAGACTCACGGAAGAGTGCAGCACTCCACAGATCAGGGCCTTGTGGAGGCATAACCTCCAGTGTGGGGACCAAGAGCTGGGAGGTAGTTTTAAGAACATAAGACCATCCGAAATAGGAACAGGAGGAGACCATTCAGCCCCTCGAGCCTGCTCTACTATTCAATAGGATCGTGGATGATTCAACATTTGGTTTGGGAGCTGAAACCGGGACAATACAGAGACAGAGAATCAAATTATTCTGCCATGAGGAACCATCAGACAAAAGCGCACACACACACACATACACGCGTGCACACACACGCACACATGCACACACACACACACACACACACACACACACACACACACACACACACACACACACACACACACACACACACACATATTGTGGGATTCAGGCCGTCTGTGGAAAGGAGCAGAATGCTAGAGAGGGATCTGATCCCACAGATTTAACTACTTCCCTCTCTCTCTGCAGCTCTCATGTCTATTTCTGTGTTCCCAGTTCTCTCTCCCACATCTTTCCTTCAATCCCTATCTCTCACCATCCTTCACATCTCTGTCCTGTTTACATTTCCCAGTAGATTCCCTTCCCCCTTTGTCACCTCACCAGGTTTTTCAGGAATGCTTAATCATTCAGTCTTTCACAAAACTAACACCTTGCTCATCTCTCTCTGCATCTGTCTGTCAGCTCTGTGGGATCTTGCTATTCCTGTCTGTATATCCTTCTAGCCACATCACAGCACCCACCACCACCCCACTCTCTCAGCTCTATCTCTCTGCTGTTGCAACTCCTCTCTCTCTCTCTGTCCTATATCTCTCCCTGGGATTTCTGTCTTGCTGTCTGCCTGAAATTCTCTCCCTGTCTTCCTCTCCCCATTTTCACCTTGTATCAGTCTGACATTGTATTTCTCTTCCAGGAGTTTCACTCTCTCTCTGTCTGTCTCTCTTCTGCTCTCTCTCAGTTCTTCTCACTTCCTCTCCCTCCCTCTGCCTGCCTGTCTTTCTCTTGTTCTCTCCCTCCCTCTCACTGTCTGTCCATCCATCTTTCTTTCTCTCCTGTAGTTTCTCTCCCTCTTTTCTCTCTAGTTAATCTTTTTTTCCTTGGGAGGGGGAGATTGCAGTGTCTTACTGAGATATTTGTATCATCAATATTCACAGGTGAGGTGCCAGTAGACTGGAGTTTGGGCTAACGTGGTGCCACTGTTTAAGAAGGGTGGTAAGTACAAGCCAGGGAACTACAGACTGGTTCACCTGACGTCAGAAGACGGATACATGAGGGACAGGAATTACATGTATTTAGAAAGGCAATGTCTAATTGGGGATAGTCAGCATTGCTTTGTACATGGGAAATCATGGCTCAAGATATTGAGTTTTTTGAAGTAGTACCAAAAGGATTGATGAGGGCAGAGAGGTGGATGTGGGCGACATGGACTTCAGTAAGGTATTCGAAATGTTTCCACATGGGAGATTGGAGAGCAAGAATAGATCTCATGGAATACAGGGAAAACCAGCCATTTGGATACAGAACTGGCACGAAGGTAGAGACAGAGGGTGGTTGTGGAAGGTGTTTTTTTCAGCCTGGAGACCTGTGACCAGTGGAGTGCCACAGGGATCGGTGCTGCGTCCACTACTTTCCATTAATTATATAAATGATTTGAATGTGAACACAGCAGGTATAGTTAGTAAGTTTGCAGATGATACCAAAATTGCAGGTGTAGTGGACAGTGAAGATTGTTACTTCACATTATAATGGGATGGTGAACTGATGGGCCAATGGGCTGAGGAGAGGCAGATGGAGCTTCATTTCGATAAATGCGAGGTGCTACATTTTGGAAACGCAACTCTTCGCAGGACTGATACACTTAATGTTAATGTCCCAGGGAGTGTTTCTGAACAAAGAGACCTTGGAGTGCAGGTTCACTGTTCCTTGAAAGGAGAATTGTGGGTCGATAGGATAGTGAAGAAGGAGTTTGGTATGCTTGTGTTTACTGATCAGTGCAATGAGTAGAGGAGTTGGAAGGTCATGTTGTGGCTGTATAGGACATTGGATAAGCCAGTTTTGGCATATTGCGTGCAATTCTTGTCTCCTGCCTATCGGAATGATGTTGTGTAAATTGAAAGGGTTCAGAAAAGATTTGCACAAACGCTGACAGGATTGGAGGATTTGAGCTAAAGGGAGAGGTTAAATGGGCTGGGGATGTTTTCCCTGGAATGTCTGAGGCCGAGGGGTAACCCATATAGAGGTTTATAAAGCCATGAGAGGCATGGATAGGATTAACAGACAAGGTCTTTTCCCTGGGGTGGGGTAGTCCAGAACTGGAGGGCCTAAGTTCAGGATGAGAGGGGAAAGATACAAAAGGAACCTTAGGGACAACGATTTGATGTGGAGGGTGTTGTGTGTATGGAATGACCTGCCAGATGAAGTGGTGGAGACTGGTACAATTACTGCATTTAAAAGGCATCTGGATGGGTATACGAACAGGAAGGGTTGAGAGGGATTTGGGCCAAGTGCTGGCAAATGTGATGAGATTATGTTAGGATATGTGGGTGGTGTGGATGAGTTGGACTGAAGGCCCTGTTTCTGTGCTGTACATCTCTCTGACTGTAAATGTTTTGTACTGTCCATTTCCAGCCATACACTTCACTGTTTCCCCTGTTTATCTTGGTCAGTTCTCCTCTCAAACACATGTCAATGGCTTTGGTTGTGATTGTAGGGTGTGCTTTATGGTCACTTTAACAATCCATCATCTCGCTGAATTCCACTACACTACAATTTCCCAGGGGATATCTCAGTGTGACATTACTCCTTCACTCAGCTTCATCATCCAACGGGCGATCTGAGATAGTCACCTCCCTGGCTGTTTGCACAACGTGTTATTCAAAGAAACACTGACACAAACATTCGAAGAGGAGTTCGGAGAACATCCCTTTTGCCGATGTGACTGTCCCAGATTATATAAAGACTGAAGTCTCCCAGAATTATCACAGTGCCTTTGCAGTACACAGGAATCCATTGGAATGTGTAACAGGTCTGAGCAATGAAATGCTGTTAGGCAGCCTCTAAACTGTTCTCCTGCTTGTGTTTTTGACACGTGTTACCCAGAATCTGCATTCAGGCTGATTCAGCTTCATCGTCTGAGGCCAAATGCTTTCTCTGTAATGCCTTTGTTACCCATTACTGTCAGGGTTACCCATCCTACACTCCCTGACATCCCTCAAGGAGGTGTGCAATAAAATATTCATGTTCCACCTTTTGTTCACCCTGTCACCACTAAATCTCATTTATCTCTGTGCCCCAGTCCATCCACCTTATTGCAGAGACTTTATCCAGTCCAAAAAAGAACATTACAATTGACTCTTTCCACAATTTCTTGTCACAGTCCAATTCACTGATGTACAGTTTCAGTTAAACTTTGTCTCTTCCTGTTCCTTTCTGCTTGTCTTCAGCTACATTGCCATTTATGCTTGGATTTGGACAGGTCCTTTCACCTGAACCCTGTCCCTGCATCCTCTCTGTCAGTTTAAAGTCCTGCCCATAAGCTTACCAACATGGTTGGCCAGGACACTGCTCCCAGCAGTGTTATGTTTAATTCACTCATGGGATGTTGCTGTCTCTGGCTGGCCAGCATCGCATACCCACCCCGAGCTGCCCTTGAGCTGAGTGCCTTGCTGGATGATTACAGAGAGCAGTTTAGAGTCAACCCCTTCGCTCTGGGTCTGGATCATGTGTAGGCCAGACCCGCTGTCCCTAACAGATTTCCTTCCTAAAAGGATATTAAGCAGTTAGATGGGTTATACTGGACCCCAGCATTAACATCTGGATGAACAGTCAGGTGAGAATAGCACGAGGACATCACCTATCCCACTCGTAGCTCACCTGTCACTGAGTACGGATCCCCGTGCACCATGAATCCCAACCCTTTCATCATGACCATTGTGTGATCCTGATACCTTCCTGCACTCTGGTGATATCACTCAGTCTCTCTCCATGTGGTATCCCTCACTGTGTGGGTCTAATAGCTGCCTCTGTCAGTGTCTCTCACTCTTGCAGCTACTCCAGATCCTGAGCCAATGGAATTCTCCACTCCAGAGCGACGCAGCAGCACAGGCCAGGGATGGAGACTGGGATTTTCCAGATCTCTGTGGGACTCAGGGCCATTCTCCATGTGTAACCCTCACTGCATCAGTCTAATTTCCCATTCTGTCTGTTTCTCTGTCTCCTGTAGGTCATCAGGATGTTCCTGTCTCAGCCGAATTCCTAACTCTTGTCTCGTCCATAACCACATCAAAGACGGTTGGTCAGTCAGAGAGACATGAAGAGGGAGGTCTGGAGCCTTCAGTAAATCCTGCAACCGGTAAGATCACTCACAGTAAACAGCACAGAGAGGGGTTAGTGACCTTCTGTATTCAGACCTGGAAGACAGGACATAGACACATAGCTGGGGAAGGAACAGCTACATTCTAGGCTTCATTCACATCTTCTGGTGAGGGTCCTGCTTTCACCTCTTCTGTACTGGCCCTCCCTGAGACATCTCTCTCTCTCTGTCTCTCTCCCCCTCTCTCACCCCCTCACTCGTATTCTCTCTTTCTCACCCTCTCTTTCTCTCTCACCCCTTCACTCACTCTCCCCCCAAACCCTCTCTCTCACCCGACTCTCTCTCTCCCTCGTGTCCCTCTCTCCCTCATCCCTCTGTCTCTGGCTTGCCCTATATCTCTCCCTATCACGCTCTGCCCCCTCTCTATCAATCTTTCTCTTTCTCACGCTCTCTCTCTCTCTCTCTCTCTCTCTCGTTCCCTTCTCGTGTGCTCTTTCACTCTCTCAGACTCTCTCTCTCTCATTTCCATTCCCTCCCACTCACTTGCACCTCTCTGTCTTTTGCCCCCCCTCTCTCTTTCACTCGCCCCCTCTCTCGTCCCACTCTATTTCTCACCCCTCTCTCTCCCCAACTCTCTCACCCCTCTCTCTCTCCCCCTCACAATCTCACCCCCTCTCGCTCACACCCCCTCTCAATCTCAACCCATCCCTCTCTCACCCTCTCTCTCCCCGCCTCTCTCTCTCTCTCTTCCCCTCTCTCTCTGCCCCTCTTGTGCTCTCTACTCCTCTCTCACTCCACCTCTCTCACTCCCCCCTCTCTCCCACTCTCTCCCCCACTCTCTCCTCCCTCTCTCTCCCCCCACTCTTCCCCCTCTCTCTCACCCCTCTCTCTCGCCCACCAATCTCCCCCCACCACTCTCCCCTTCCCCCCCTCTCCCCTCTCTCTCTCCCCTCTCTCTCACCCCTTTCTCTTACCCTTGTCTCTCACCCTTTTCTCTCACCCCTCTCTTTCACCTCTTGCTCACACCCCCTCTCACTCTCAACCCATCTCTCTCTCTCACCCTCTCTCCCCGCACCTCTCTCTCTCTTCCCCTTTCTCTTCCTCTCTCTTTCTGCCCCTCTTGTGCTCTCTACTCCTCTCTCACCCCACCTCTCTCACTCCCCCCTCTCTCCCCCCACTCTCCCCCTCTCCCTCACCCCTCTCTCTCGCCCAACAATCTCCCCCCACCACTCTCTCCCTCCCCCTCTCTCCCCCTCCCACTCTCTCCCCTCTCTCTCACCCCTTTCTCTCACCCTTCTCTCTCACCCCATTCTCTCAACCCTCTCTTTCACCCCTCACTCACACCCCCTCTCACTCTCAACCCATCTCTCTCTCACCCTCGCGCTCTCCCGGCCTCTCTCTCTCTCTCTTCCCCTCTTGTGCTCTCTTCCCCCTCTCTCACTCCACCTCTCTCCCCTCTCCCCTCTCTCCCCTTTCTCCCCCTCTCTCCCCCTCTCTCCCCCCTCACCCCTCTCACCCCTCTCTCCTGTCTCTCCCCTCCCTCACCCTCTCTCCCCTCCCTCTCTCTCACCCCTCTCTCTCACCTGCCACTCTCCCCCTCCCCTCTGTCTCACCCCTCTCTCTCACACCACTCTCTCACCCCTCACACTCCCCCATCTCTCTCGCCCACCTCACTCCCCTTCTCCCCTCTCTCTCACCCCTCTCTCATTCCTTTCTCTCAGCCCTCTCTCCCCCCCTCTCTCCCCACTCTCTCTTGACCACATCTCTCCCCCCTCCCTCACCCCTCTCTCTCACCCTCTCTCTGCACCCCCTGCTCTCCCCCATCTCCCCCTCTCTCTCCACCACTCCCCTCTCTACTTCCTCTCTTCCCCTCCCTCTCCACCCACCTCACCCCATTTCTCTCACACTCTCTCTTCCTTCCCCCTCTCTCTCACCCTTCTCTCACACTCCTCTCTCCTCCCGTCTCTCCCTCCTCTCCCCTCCTTTCTGCCCCCGCTCTCCTCCCTCTGTCTCCCCCATCTCTACCGCTCTCTCTCTCTCTCCCTCTCTCTCTCCCCACCTCTCCCCTCTCTCCCTCCCTCTCTTTCCCCTCTCTCTCCCCCCTCTCTCCCCCCTCTCTCCACCCATCTCAGCCCATTTCTCTCACACCCTCTCTCCCCTCCCCATCTCTCTCACCCTTCTCTCACACACCTCTCTCCTCCTGTCTCTCTCCCTTCTCACACCCCTCTCTCACTCCGTCTCTCACTCCCCTCTCTCTCTCACCACTCTCTCACCACTGTCTCACCCCTCTCTCTCCCCTCTCTCTGCCACTCTCTCAATCTACTCCTCTCTCTACCCCTTCTCTCCTCCCCCTGTCACCATCCCCTTCCCCATCTGACTCCTGTTCTCTCTCACCCCTCTCAACCCCCTCTCTCTCCCCCTCTCTCACCCCTTCCTCCCCCTCTCCCCCTCTCTCACCGCTCTATCATTCCTCTCTCTTACCCATCCCTTCCCCTTTCTCTCCCCCTCTCTCCCCACACTCTCTCGCACACATCTCTACGCCCTCCCTCATCCCTCCCTCTCTCCCTGTCTCTCTGCCCCCCGCTCTCCCCCTCTGTCTCCCCCCTCTCCCGCTCTCCCTCTCCCTCTATCTCCTCCTCTCTCTCCCCCACATTTCCCCTCTCTCCCCCTCTCTCTCCACCCATCTCACCCCATTTCTCTCACACTCCTCTCTCCCCCTTGTCTCTCCACCCTCTCACTCCCCTCTCTCTCACCGCTCTTTCACCCCACTCTCTCATCCCTCTCTCTCACCCATCTCTCCCCATTCTCTCCCCTCTCTCTCCCTCATCCCATCCACCCTCTCTCTCTCCCGCTGTGTCTCACCCCTCTCAAACCTCTCTCTCTCCCCCTCTCTCCCCCTCTCTCACCCCCTCTCTTTCCCACCTCTCTCTCACGCCCTCTCTCTCACCCCCACTTTCTCTCACACCCTCTCTCTCACACCTCTCTCTCTCACGCGTTCTCTCTATTTCACTTCACTATCTCACTCACCCCTCTCTCTCTCAACCCTCTCTCTCATCCCTCTATCTCTCCCTCTCACCTTCTCTCTCTCTCACCCCATCTCTCTCTCACCCCTCCCTCTCTTTCTCCCCTCTCTTTCTCACCCCTCTCTCTCCCTCCTCTGTCTCTCACCCTACTCTCTCTCTCACACTCCCTCTCTTTCTCTCACTCCTCTCTCTCTCACCCCCTCACTCTCTCACCCGTCTCTCTCACCCCTCTCTCTCTCAGCCCTCTCTCACTCACCCTCTCTCGCTCTCGCTCTCACCCTTCTCTCTCTCACCCGTCTTTCTCACCGCGTTCTCTCACCCCTCTCTCACACCCTCTCTCTCCCAGCTCTCTCTCTCTCTCTCACCTTCTCTCTCTCTTGCTCTCACCCTTCTCTCTCTTACCCGTCTCTCTCTCACATCTCTCCCTTTCTATCTCTTTACCCCACTCTCTCTCATCCCTCTCTTACCCCCTCTCTCTCTTATACTCCTCCATCTCTCTCTCACCACTCTCTCAGCCCCCTCATACTCTCACCCTTCTCTCTCTTACACCACTGTCTCTCTCCCCTCTCTCTCTACCCCTCTCTCTGAATCCACCCTCTCACCTCTCTCTTCCACCCCTCTCTATCTCTCTCACCCCTCTCTCTCTCGCTCACGTCCCTCTGTCTCACCCCTCTCTGTCTCACCCCTCTCTCTCATCCTTCTCTCTCACTCACCCCTCCTTCTCTCTCTCTCTCACCCCCCCCTCACCCCCGTCTCTCTCACCCCCCTCTCTCTCACACCCATTTCTCTCTCTGCCTCTCTCTCCCCCGCATTCTCTCGCCCCCCTCTCTCTCTCGCTCCTCTCTCTCTCCCCCTCATGCTCTCCACTCTCTCTCTGTCTCCCCCCTCTCTCTCTCCCCCTCTATCTCTCCCCCTGTCTCTCAGCCCTTTCACTCTCACCACCTCACTCTCTCTCCCCCCTCTTTCACCACCTCTCTCTCAACGCCCACTCTCACTCATCCCCCTCTCTCTCTCACCCCTCTCTCTCTCACTCCATCTCTCTCACTCCGTCTGTCTCACCTACTCTCTCTCTCACCCCTCCCTCTCTCACTCCATCTCTCTCACCCCCTGTCTGTCTCTCCTCCTCTCACTCACCACCCTCTCTCTCTCACCGCCTCTCCCTCAACACCCTCTCTCACTCACCCCTCTCTCTCTCTTTCACCCCTCTGTTTCTCACCCCTCTCTCAGCCCTCTCTCTCCCTCACTCGACTCTCTCTCATTCTTTCTCTGTCTCTCACTTCTTCTCTGTCTCTCTCACCCCCTCATTCTCTCTCTCATCCTCTCTATCTCTCTGTCACCCCACTCTCTGTCTCTACGCCCCACTCTCTCACCCCTATCTCCCTCTCAACCCTTTCTCTCACCCTCTCTCTCTCCTCTCACCCTTGTTGCTCTCACCCTCTCTCTCTCACCCCCCTCTCTCTCACCCCTCTCTCTCTCTCATACCACCCTCTCTCACCCACTCTCTCTTTCACCGCCCTCTCTCATACACTGCCTCTCTCTCGGCCCCTCTCTCGCACCCCGTCTCTCTCTCTCTCTCCCCCTCTCTCCCAACTCTCTCTCTCTCTCACCTCTCAACACCCTCTCTCACTCACCCCTCTCTCTCTCTTTCACCCCTCTGTTTCTCACCCCTCTCTCAGCCCTCTCTCTCACTCACTCCTCTCTCTCTCACCCTCTCTCTCAACCCTCTCTCTCAAACACCCTCTCTCACTCACAACTCTCTCTCTCACACCCGTCTCTCTCTCACTCCTTTCTCTCTCACCCCTCTCTCTCTTGCTCTCACTCTCACTCCTCTCTCTCACCCCTCTCTCTCACCGTCTCTCTCTTTCACCCCCCTCACACACTCCCTCTCTCTCGCTCACCCCTCTCTCTCACCCCACTCCCTCATCCTCTCTCTTTCCCCCCGTCTCTCACACACTCCCTCTCTGTTGCCCCCTGTCTCTCTCGCCGCCTTTCTCTCACCCCTCTATCTCTTGCCCCCTCTCTCTCTCCCCCTCACTCTCTCCATCGTCTCTCTCCCCCTCTGTCTCTCCCCATCTCTCCCCGTTTCTCACCCCCTCACTCTCTCAACCAATTACTCTCTTTCCCCCTCTCTCTCACCGCCTCTTTCTCAACACCGTCTCTCACTCATCCCCCCTTCTCTCACACCTCCAGTCTGTCTCACCTTCTCTCTCTCTCACCCCCCTCTCTCTCACCCCCTGTCTCACTTCGTCTCTCTCTCCCTCACACCTCTCTCTCTCACCCGTTCTCTCTATCTCAACTCACTATCTCACTCATCCCTCTCTCTCACTCTCTCTCAAACCCCACTATCTCTCACCCCTCTATCTCACACCACCTCTCTCTTTCTCTCAACCTCTCTCTCTCACCACCTCACCCTCTCTCCCACGCTTACCCACGCTCTCTCTCACCCCTCTCTCTCTCCCACACTCTCTCTCTCACCCTCTCACCCGCTCTCTCTCAACCGCTCACACCCCCATCTCTCTCATCCCCTTCTCTCTCTATCTCTCTCACCCCCCTCTCTCTCACTCACGCCCCTCTCTCTCACCCCTCTCTTTCTCACCCCTCTCTCTCACCCCTCTCCCTCACCCTCTCTTTCTTTCACCACGTCTCTCACACACTCCCTCAATCTCACCTCCTGTCTCTCTCGCCACCTCTCTCTCAACACCCTCTCTCATTCATCCCCTCTCCCTATCACCCCTCTCTCTGTCTCACCCCTCTCTCTCTCCCCCTCTCTCTCTCCCCGTCCCTTAAACCCCTCTCTATCTCTCTCACCACTCTCTTATCCTCCACTCTCTCTCAACCCCCTCTCTCTCACCCCTCTCTCTCAACCCTCTCCGTCTTACACCCCTCTCTCTCTCTCTCTCACTCCCCTCTCTCTCTCACTCCCCTCTCTCTCTCTCACCCCTCTCTCTCTCACCCCCTCTCTCACCCCGCTCTATCTCACCCCTCTCTCTCACCCCCGTCTCTCACCCCGCTCTATCTCACCCCTCTCACTCTCACCCCTCTCTCTCTCACCCCTCTCTCACGCACCCCATGCTTTCACTCACCCCTCTCTGTCTTTCAACTTGTCTCTCACACACTCCCTCAATCTCGTCCCCTGTCTCCCTCACCGCCTCTCTCTCAACACCCTCTCTCACTAATCCCGTCTCTCTCACACCTCTCTCTGTCTCACCCCCCTCACTCACCCTCTCTCTCACCCCCTACTCACACCACCTGTCTGTCTCACCTCCTCTCTCGCCCACCCTTTCTCGCTGTCAACACCTCTCTCTCCCACCGCATCCCTCTCTCTCACCCCTCTCTCATCCCCCACTCGCTCTCACCCCCCTCTCTCTCTCACCCCTCTCTCAAAACTCCTCTCTCTCACTCTCTCTCTCCCCTCTCTCACATCCCTCTCTCCCTCGCACACCCCTCTCTCTCTCACCCCTCTCTCTCTCTCACCCCTCTCTCTCTCTCCCCTCTCTCTCTCTCACTTCTCTTTCTCACCCTCTCTCTCAATCTCAACCCCTCTCTCTCTCACCCTTCTCTCTCGCCCCTCTCTCTCGCCCCTCTCTCTCTCTCTCTCTCACCCCATGCTCTCGCTCATCCCTCTCACTCACCCCTCTCCCTCACCCTCTCTTTCTTTCACCCCGTCTCTCACACACTCCCTCAATCTCGCCCACTATCTCTCTTGCCACCTTTCTCTCGCCCCCTCTCTCTCTCTCTCGCCCCCTCTCTCTCTCGCCACACTCTCTCTCTCCTTTCACACTCTCCACCCTTTCTCTCTCGCCCCTCTATCTCTCCCCGTCTCTCACCCCCTGACCCTCTCACCCCGTCCCTCTCTCTCCCTCTCTCTCTCTCTCACCGCCTCTCTCTCGACACGCTCTCTCACTCATCCCCCCTCTCTCTCATCCCTCTCACTCTCACCCCTCTCTCACCCTCTCTCACCCCATTTCTGTCTCACCTCCTCTCTCTCACTCCCCTTTCTCTCATCGTCTGTCTCTCACACACCCTCTCTCTCTCACCCCTCTCTCTCTCTCGATCACCCCTCTCTCAGCCCTCTCTGTCCCTCACCCGACTCTCTCTCTCGCTCCCTCTCTGTCTTTCACTCCTCTCTCTCTCTCACAGTCTCATTCCTCTCTCTCACCCTCTCTCTCTCTCAGCCCTTCTCTCTCTCTGTTACCCCTCTCTCTCTCTCACGTCCCTCTCTCGCACCCCTCTCTCTTAGCCTCGCTCTCATACAGCTCTCTCTCTCTCTCTCACCCCTCTGTCTCTCACCCCCTCTCTCTCACCCTCTCTCTTTCACCGCCCTCTCTCACACACTGCCTCTCTCTCGACCCCTCGGTCTCACCCCATCTCTCTCTCTCCCACCTCTCTCTCTCTTTCTCTCACTTCTCTCTCACTCCGCTCTCTCTCATCCCTCTCTTAACCCCTCTCTCTTACACTCCTCCCTCTCTCTCACCCCTCTCTCAGCCCTCTCATACTCTAACCCCTCTCCCTCTTACACTACTCTCTTACCCTCTCTCTCCCGTCGCCTCTCTCTCATCCCACTCTCTCACCCCTCTCTCTTACACCCCTCTCTATCTCTCTCACCCCTCTCTATCTCTCTCACCCCTCTCTCTCTCTCACCCTCTCTCTCTCTCACCCTCTCTCTCTCTCTCACCCCCTCTCTCTTTCACAGAACTCTCTCTCACACACGACCTTTCTCTCACTCCTATCTCTCTCCCCGTCTCTCTCCCTGCTCTCTCTCTCTCTCAGCCCTCTCTCTCACCCCCCTCTCTCTTACACCCATCTCTCTCTCACCCCCTCTCTCCCTCACCCTCTCTCTCTTTAATCCCCCTCTCTCACACTCCCTCTCTCTCTCTCAGTCCCCCTCTCTCTCACACACGCCCTCTCTCACCCCTTCTCTCTCTCACCCTTCTCTCTCTCACCCCCTGTGTCTCATCCTCTCTCTCTCTCTCTCTCTCTCACCCTCTCTCTTCCCCTCTCTCTCTCACTCTTCCCCTCTCTCTCCCCCTCCTGTTACCTCTCTCTCCCCTCTCTCGTCCCTTCTCTTTCCTTCTCTCGTCCCCTCTCTCTCCCCTCTCGTCCCCTCACTCCACTCCTCTCGTCACCTCTCTCTCCCCTCTCTCTCACCTCTCTCATTCCCTCTCTCTCCTCCTCTCATCCCCTCTCTCTGCCCTTTCTCTCCCCTCTCTCGCCCACTCCATTTCACCCCTCTCTCTCCTTCCCTCACCCCTTCTCTATCCCTCTCTCATCCCCTTTCTCCCCCCTCGCGTCCCCTCTCTCTCCCCCACTCGTCACCTCTCTCTCCACCCCTTGGATCACCTCACTTTCCCCTCTCTCGCCCCTCTCTTGTCCCCTCTCTCTCCCTCTCTCCCCCTCTGCACCCATTGTTCCATCTCTCTCCCTCATCGTCCCCTCTCTCTCCACCTCTCGTCCCCTCTGTCTCACCCCATCGTCCCCTCTCTCACCCCCATCATTCCCTCCCTCTCCCCACATCGACCCCTCTCTCTCTCTCTCCCCCTCTCTCTCTCCCCCTCTCTCTCTCTTCTGCTCTCTCTCTTCTGCTCTCTCTCCCTCTCTTGCCCCCTCTCTCTCTCCCTCTCTCCCTCTCTCTTCCCCTGTCTCTCCCCGTCTCGTTACCTCTCTCCCCCCTCTCGTCCCCTCTCTCTCCCTCTCGTCCCCCCTGTCTCTCCCTCAATATCTCCCCCTCTCTCTTCCCTCTCTCTCTCTCGCTCCCTCTCGTCACCGCCCTCTCCCCTCTCTCCACCCCTCTCTCTCCCCTCTCTCGTCCCCCCCTCTCTCGTCCCCCCCCTCTCTCTCTCACCCCTCCCCATCATCCCCTCTCTCTCGTCCTCTCGTACCCTCTCTCTCCCCCATTGTCCCCTCTGTTTCCCTCTCTCATCCCCTCTCTCTCCATCATTGGTGCCCGTCTCTCCCGCTCTCGTCACCTCTCCCCCCTCATTCGTCCCCTCTCTCTCCACCTCTCATCCCTTCTCTCTCACTCCTGTCCCCTCTCTCTCCCCTTGTCCCCACTCTCTCCGTCTCTCCTCCCCTCTCACTCCCTCCCCACTCTCTCCTTCTCTCGTCCCCTCTCTCTCCCCCTCTTGTCTCCTCGCTCACCCTCTCATCACCTCTCTCTCCCCCTCTCTTCAGCTCTCTCTCTCTCTCCCCTCTCTCGTCCTCTCTCTCCCCTCTCTCGAACCCTCTCCTTCCTTCTCCCTCCCCCTCATCCCCATCATCTCCCTTTCTCCCCCATCATCCCCTCTCTCTCCCCATCCTCCCCTCTCTCTCCCCCTCTCATAACTTCTCTCTCACCCCATCCCCCTCTCTCCCCTCTCGTTCCCTCTCTCTCCCGCCCCTCTCTCTACCTCTCTCGTCCCCTCTCTCTCCACCCTCGTGCTATCTCTCCCCCTCTTGTCCCACCTCTCTTACCCTCTCTCTCTCCCCCTCTCACTCCCCCTCTCTCTCCCCCCATCATCCCCTCTCTTTCCTTCTCTCATCGCCTCTTTCACCCCCTCTCGTCCTCTCGCTCCACCATCACTTCTTTCTCCCCATCGTCCCCTCTCTCTCCCCTCTCATCCCCTCACTCTACACCTCTCGTCATCTCTCTCTCTCTCCCCTCTCTATCTCCTCTCTCGTTCCCTCTCTCTCCTCCTCTCATCCCCTCTCTCTCCCCTCTCTCACCCCCTCCCTTTCCCCCCTCTCTCTCCCTCCCTTGTTCCCTCTCTATCCTTCTCTTGTCCCCTTTCTCCCCTCTCGTCCCCTCTCTCCCCCTCTCCTCACCTCTCTCTCCACCCCTCTCGTCACCTCTCTTTCCCTTCTCTTGCCCCTCTCTTGTCCCCTCTGTCTCCCCCATTGTCCCCTCTCTCTCCCTCTCTCCCCCTCTGCACCCATCATTCCCTCTCTCTCTCCCATGGTGCCCTCTCTCTCCCCTCTCTCATCCCCTCTGTCTCCCCCCATCGTCCCCTCTCTCTCCCCCCATCGTCCCCTCTCCCTCCCCGCATCGTCCCCTCTCCCTCCTCCATCGAGCCCTCTCTCTCCCTCTTTCTTCCACTCTCTCTCTACCCCCTCTCTCTCCCTCTCTCTTCCCCTTTTTCTCTCTCTTCCCCTGTCTCGCCCCGCTCGTCACCTGTCTCTCCCCTCTCTTGTAACCTCTCTCCCCCTCTCATCCCTTCTCTCTCCCTCAATCTTTCCCCCTCTCTCTTCCCTCTCTTTCTCTCTCTTCCCCTCTCTCTCCCCCATTTGTCACCGCTCTCTCCCCTCTCTCTATCACTTTCCCTCTCTCTCTCCCCCTCTCGTCACCTCTCTCTCCCCTATCTGCCCTCTCTCATCCCCCCTCTCTCCCTCTATCGCCCCCTCTCTCCCCTGTAGTCCCGTCTGTCTCCCACACTCTCCCCTCTCTCTCCCTCTCTCGTCCTCTCTCTCCCCATCTCTCTCCCCCACCGTCCCCCCTCTCTCCCGCTCTCGTCACCTCTCCCGTCTCATTCGTCCCCTCTCTCTCCCCCATCGTCCCCTCTCTCTTCCCCCCTCGTTCCTCCTATATCGCTCCCGTCCCTTCTCTCTCCCGTCGTCCACTCTCTCTCTCTCTGTCCTCCCCTCTCGCTCCCTCCCCATTCTCTCCTTCTCTCGTCACCTCTCTCTCCCGCTCTTGTCCCCTCACTCCCCCCCTCATCACCTCTCTCACCCTCTCTCTTCCCCTCTCTCATCCCCTCTGGTCACCTCTGTCTCCCCTCTCCCGAAACCCTCTCTCCCTCTCTCTCCCCCTCTCTCTTGCCCCCCTCTCCCCCTCTCTTCCCCTCTCTCTCTCACTTACCCTCTCTCTCTCCCTCTCGTCTCCTCTCTCTGCCCTCTCTCACCTCTCTCCACCCCTCTCTCTCCCCTCTCTCGTCCCCTCTCTCTCCCACAATCTCTCCCCCTCTCTCTTACCCTCTCTCTTTCCATCTCATCTCCTTTCTCTCACCCCATAGTCCCCCTCTCTCTCCTGTCCCCTCTGTCTCCCTCTCTTGTCCCCGCTCTCTCCACCCTCGTTCTCTCTCTCATCCACTCTTGTCCCACCTCTCCTAACCTCCCTCTCACCCTCTCTCCCCCATCGTCCCCCCCTCTCCCTCTCTCTCCCCGCTCTCTTGTCTCTCTCTTCCCGCATCGTCTCCTCTCTGGCCACCCATCGTCCCCTTTTTCTCCCTCTCTCCCCACATCGTCACCTCTCTCTACCTCTCTCTCCTTTTTCTATCCCTCCATCGGCCTCTCCCTATCCCTCTTGCTACCCTCTCTCTACCCTCTCTCCCTCAATCCTCTACACTCTCACCCCCCCATAGTCCCTTCTCTATCCCCCTTTCGTCGCCTCACTCTCCCCCCATCGTCCCCTCTCTCTCCCTCTCTCGTCCCCTCTCTCTCCCCTCTCATCCCCTCACTCCACTCCTCTCGTCATCTCTCTCTCTCTCCCCCCTCTCTATCTCCTCTCTCGTTCCCTCTCTCTCCTCCTCTCATCCCCTCTCTCTCCCCTCTCTCACCCCCTCCCTTTCCCCCCTCTGTCTCCCTCCCTTGTCCCCTCTCTATCCTTCTCTTGTCCCCTTTCTCCCCTCTCGTCCCCTCTCTCCCCCTCTCCTCACCTCTCTCTCCACCCCTCTCGTCACCTCTCTTTCCCTTCTCTTGCCCCTCTCTTGTCCCCTCTGTCTCCCCCATTGTCCCCTCTCTCTCCCTCTCTCCCCCTCTGCACCCATCATTCCCTCTCTCTCTCCCATGGTGCCCTCTCTCATCCCCTCTGTCTCCCCCATCGTCCCCTCTCTCTCCCCCCATCGTCCCCTCTCCCTCCCCCCATCGTCCCCTCTCCCTCCTCCATCGACCCCTCTCTCTCCCTCTTTCTTCCTCTCTCTCTCTCTACCCCCTCTCTCTCCCTCTCTCTTCCCCTTTTTCTCTCTCTTCCCCTCTCTCGCCCCGCTCGTCACCTGTCTCTCCCCTCTCTTGTAACCTCTCTCCCCCCTCTCATCCCTTCTCTCTCCCTCAATCTTTCCCCCTCACTCTTCCCTCTCTTTCTCTCTCTTCCCCTCTCTCTCCCCCATTTGTCACCTCTCTCTCCCCTCTCTCTATCACTTTCCCTCTCTCTCCCCCCCTCTCGTCACCTCTCTCTCCCCCTCTCCCCTCTCTCATCCCCCCTCTCTCCCCTGTAGTTCCGTCTGTCTCCCACTCTCTCCCCTCTCTCTCCCTCTCTTATCCTCTCTCTCCCCATCTCTCTCCCCCACCGTCCCCCCTCTCTCCCGCTCTCGTCACCTCTCCCGCCTCATTCGTCCCCTCTCTCTCCCCCATCGTCCCATCTCTCTTCCCCTCTCGTCCCTTCTATATCGCTCCCGTCCCTTCTCTCTCCCGTCGTCCACTCTCTCTCTATCCTCCCCTCTCGCTCCCTCCCCATTCCCTCCTTCTCTCGTCACCTCTCTCTCCCCTCTCGTCCCCTCACTCCACTCCTCTTGTCACCTCTCTCTCCCCTCTCTCTCCCCTCTCTCATTCCCTCTCTCTCCTCCTCCTCTCATCTTGTCTCTCTGCCCTTTCTCTCCCCTCTCTCGCCCCCTCCATTTCACCCCTCTCTCTCCCTCCCTCGCCCCCTCTCTATCCCTCTCTCTCGTCCCCTTTCTCCCCCCTCGCGTCCCCTCTCTCTCCCCCACTTGTCACCTCTCTCTCCACCCCTTGGATCACCTCACTTTCCCCTCTCTCTCCCTCTCTCCCCCTCTGCACCCGTTGTTCCATCTCTCTCCCTCATCGTCCCCTCTCGTCGCCTCTGTCTCACCCCATCGTCCCCTCTCTCACCCCCATCATTCCCTCTCTCTCCCCACATCGACCCCTCTCTCTCCCTCTCTCCCCCTCTCTCTCTCTCCCCCTCTCTCTCTCTTCTGCTCTCTCTCCCTCTCTCTCTCACTCTCTCTCTCCCCCTCTCTCTCTCCCTCTCTCTCTCCCTCTCTCTCTCCCTCTCTCTTCCCCTGTCTCTCCCCGTCTGGTTACCGCGCTCTCCCCTCTCTCGTCCCCTCTCTCCCTCTCTCCTCACCTCTCTCTCCACCCCTCTCATCACCTATCTTTCCCCTCTCTTGCCCCTCTCTTGTTCCCTCTGTCTCCCCCATTGTCACCTCTCTCTCCCTCTCTCCCCCTCTGCACCCATCATTCCCTCTCTCTCTCCCATGGTGCCCTCTCTCTCCCCCCATCGTCCCCTCTCTCTCCCCCCATCGTCCCCTCTCCCTCCCCCATCGACCCCTCTCTCTCCTTCTTTCTTCCCCTCTCTCTCTAACCCCTCTCTCTCCCTCTCTCTTCCATCCTCTCCCTCTTTCATCCTCTCTCTCCCCAACTCTCTCTCCCCACCGCCCCCCTCTCTCCTGCTCTCGTCACCGCTCCCACCTCATTCGTCCCCTCTCTCTCCCCCATCGTCCCCTCTCTCATCCCCCCTCGTCCCTTCTATATCGCTCCCGTCCCTTCTCTCTCCCGTCGTCCACTCTCTCTCTCTATCCTCCCCTCTCGCTCCCTCCCCATTCTCGCCTTCTCTCGTCACCTCTCTCTCCCGCTCTTGTCCCCTCACTCCCCCCCTCATCACCTCTCTCACCCTCTCTCTTCCCCTCTCTCATCCCCTCTCTCTCCCCCTCTGGTCACCTCTGTCTCCCCTCTCCCGAAACCCTCTCTCCCCCTCTCTCTCCCCCTCTCTCTTGCCCCCTCTCCCCCCTCTCTTCCCCTCTCTCTCTCACTTACCCTCTCTCTCTCCCTCTCGTCTCCTCTCCCTGCCCTCTCTCACCTCTCTCCAACCCTCTCTCTCCCCTCTCTCGTCCTCTCTCTCTCCCACAATCTCTCCCCCTCTCTCTTCCCCTCTCTCTTTCCATCTCTCTTTCCATCTCATCTCCTCTCTCTCACCCCATAGTCCCCCCTCTCTCTCCTGTCCGCTCTGTCTCCCTCTCTCGTCCCCGCTCTCTCCACCCTCGTCCTCTCTCTCATCCACTCTTGTCCCACCTCTCCTAACCTCCCTCTCACCCTCTCTCCCCCCATCGTCCCCCCTCTCTCCCCCTCTCTCCCCGCTCTCTTGTCTCTCTCTTCCCGCATCGTCTCCTCTCTGGCCACCCATCGTCCCCTTTTTCTCCCTCTCTCCCCACATTGTCACCTCTCTCTCCCTCTCTCTCCTTTTTCTATCCCTCCATCGGCCCCTCTCTATCCCTCTTGCTACCCTCTCTCTACCCTCTCTCCCTCCATCCTCTACACTCTCACCCCCCATAGTCCCTTCTCTCTCCCCTTTTCATCGCCTCACTCTCCCCCCATCGTCCCCTCTCTCCCTCTCTCGTCCCCTCTCTCTCCCCTCTCTTTCCCATCCCTCTCTCTCTCCTCCTCTTGTCCCCTCTCTCTCCCCCATCGTTCCCTCTCTCTCCCCCTCTCGTCCCATCTCTCTCATTCCCGGCCCCTCTCTCTCCCCCATCATCCCCTCTATTTCACCATCCTCCCCTCTCTCTCCCCATCTCGTCCCTTCTCTCTCACCCCATCCCCCTCTCTCTCCTCTCGTCCCCTCTCTCTTCCCTTATCGTCCCCTCTCTCTCCTTTCCATCTCTCTCCCTCTCTCGTCCCCTCTCTCTCCACCCTCGTCCTCTCTCTCTTCCCCCTGTTGTCCCACCTCTCTTTCCCTCACTCTCCCCCTCACTCCCCCTCTCTCTCCCCCTCTCGTCCCCCCTCTCTCTCCCCGCTCGTCCCCTGACTCCATTCCTCTCATCTCCTCTCTCCCCTCTCTCTCACCTCTCTCGTTCCTTCTCTCTCCTCCTCTAATCCCCTCTCTCTCCCTCTCTTGGCCCCTCCCTCTCCCTCTCTCTCCCCCTCTCAATCCCTCTCTCTCCCCCCCCATCATCACCTCTCTTTCCGTCTCTCCTCTCCTCTCTCTCCCCCACTCGTCCCCTCACTCCCCCATCACGTCTCTCCCCCATCGTCCCCTCTCTCTCCCCGCTCGTCCCCTCACTCCACTCCTCTCGTCACCTCTCTCTCCCCTCTCTCCCCCTTCTCTCACCCCCTCCCTTTCCCCCTCTCTCTCCCTCCCTCGTCCTCTCTCTATTCCTCTCTTTATCCCCTCCCTTTATCCCCCCTCTCGTCCCCCCTGTCGTCCCCTCTCGGCACTCCCCCTCTCCAACCCTCTCGTCACCTCTCTTTCCCCTCTCTCGCCCCTCTCTTGTTCCCTCTGTCTCCTCCATTGTCCCCTCTCTCTCCCTCTCTCTCTCTCCCATGGTGCCCTCTCTCTCCCCCCATCATCCCCTCTCTCCCTTGTCTCGTACCCTCTCTCTCACACCATCATCCTCACTGTCTCCCACCATCATCCTCACTCTCTCTCCCCATCGTCCCCTCTCCCTCAATCTCGCCCACTGTCTCTCTTGCCACCTTTCTCTCGCCCCCTCTCTCTCGCCCCCTCTCTCTCTCACCACTCTCTCTCTCTCCTTTCACTCTCTCCACCCTTTCTCTTTCGCCCCTCTATCTCTCCCCCGTCTCTCACCCCCTGACTCTCTCACCCAGTCACTCTCTCTCCATCTCTCTCTCTCACCACCTCTCTCTCAGCAGGTTCTCTCACTCATCCCCCTCGCTCTCTCATCCCTGTCTCTCTCCCCCACTCTCTCACCCTCTCTCACCCCATTTCTGTCTCACCTCCTCTCTCTCCCTCACCCGATTCTTTCTCTCGCTCCCTCTCTGTCTCACAGTCCTTCACTCTGTCTCACCCTCTCACAGTCTCACCCCTCTCTCTCACTCTCTCTCTCTCTCAGCCCTTCTCTCTCTCTGTCACCCCTCTCTCTCTCTCTCTCGCACGCCCCTCTCTCACACTCCTCTCTCTTAGCCTCTCTCTCTTACAGCTCTGTCTCTCTCAACCCTCTCTCTCACCCCTCTCTCTCTCACTCCTCTCTCTCTCACCCTCTCTCTTTCACCGCCCTCTCTCACACACTGCCTCTCTCTCGACCCCTCGGTCTCACCCCATCTCTCTCTCGATCCCGCCTCTCTCTCTCTCACTTCTCTCTCTCACTCCGCTCTCTCTCATCCCTCTCTCAGCCCTCTCATACTCTAACGCCTCTCTCTCTTACACTACTCTCTCTTACCCTCTCTGTCCCTTCCCCTCTCTGTCATCCCACTCTCTCACCCCTCTCTCTATCACCTCTCTCTCTCTCACACCCTCTCTCTCAACCCTATCTCTCAACCCTATCTCTCTCACCCCTATCTCTCTCACCCCTCTCTCTCTCTCACCCCCTCTCTCTCACACCTATCTCTCTCACCCCTCTCTCTCTCCCACCCCTCTCTCTCTTTCACACACCTCTCTCTCACTCACGACCTCTCTCTCACCCCTATCTCTCACACCCCTCTCTCTCTCACACCCCTATCTCTCTCACCCCTATCTCTCTCACCCCTCTCTCTTTCACTCCCCTCTCTCTCTCTCACCCCTATCTCTCTCACCCCTCTCTCTCTCTCACCCCTATCTTTCTCACCCCTATCTCTCTCACCCCTATCTCTCTCACCCCTCTCTCTCTAACCCCCATCTCTCTCACCCCTATCTCTCTCACCCCTCTCTCTCTCTCTACACCCTATCTCTCTCACCCCTATCTCTCTCAACCCTATCTCTCTCACCCCTATCTCTCTCACCCCTCTCTCTCTCTAACCCCTATCTCTCTCACCCCTATCTCTCTAACCCCTCTCTCTCTCTCACCCCTATATCTCTCACCCCTATCTCTCTCACCCCTCTCTCTCTCTCACTCCTATCTCTCTCACCCCTCTCTCTCTCTCTTACCCTTATCTCTCTCCACCCTCTCTCTTTCACCCCTCTCTCTCTCACCCCTATCTCTCTCACCCCTCTCTCTCTCACCCCTATCTCTCTCACCCCTATCTCTCTCACTCCCCTCTCTCTCTCTCACCCCTATCTCTCTCACCCCTATCTCTCTCACCCCTCTCTCTCTCTCACCCCTATCTCTCTCACCCCTATCTCTCTCACTCCCCTCTCTCTCTCTCACCCCATCTCTCTCACCCCTATCTCTCTCACCCCTATCTCTCTCACCCCTCTCTCTCTCACCCCTATCTCTCTCACCCCTATCTCTCTCACCCCTCTCACTCTCACCCCTATCTCTCTCACCCCTATCTCTCTCACTCCCCTCTCTCTCTCTCACCCCTATCTCTCTCACCCCTATCTCTCTCACCCCCTCTCTCTCTCACCCCTATCTCTCTCACCCCTATCTCTCTGACCCCTCCCTCTCTCTAACCCCTATCTCTCTCACCCCTAACTCTCTCACCCCTATCTCTCTCACTCCCCTCTCTCTCTCTCTCACCCCATCTCTCTCACCCCTATCTCTCTCACCCCTATCTCTCTCACCCCTCTCTGTCTCTCACCCCTATCTCTCTCACCCCTATCTCTCTCACCCCTCTCTCTCTCTCACCCCTATCTCTCTCACCCCTATCTCTCTCACTCCCCTCTCTCTCTCTCTCACCCCTATCTCTCTCACCCCTATCTCTCTCACCCCATCTCTCTCACCCTCTCTCTCCCTGCTCTCTCTCTCTCAGCCCTCTCTCACCCCCCTCTCTCTCACACCCATCTCTCTCTCACCCCTCTCTCCCTCATACCCCTCCCGCACTCTCGTTCTCACCCCTCTCTCTCACCCCCTCTCTCCCTCACCCTCTCTCTCTTTAATCCCCCTCTCTCACACACTTTCTCTCCCTCCTTCCCCTCTCTCTCTCACACACGCCGTCTCTCACCCCTTCTCTCTCTCACCCTTCTCTCTCTCTCTCACCCCCTGTGTCTCATCCCCTCTCTCTCACTCTCCCTCTCTCTTCCCCGTCTTTCTCTCTCTCTCTGTCTGCCCCTCTCTCTCCCCCTCTCGTTACCCCTCTCTCCCCTCTCTCGTCCCCTCTCCCCCCTCGTCCCCTCTCTCTCGCTCAATCTCTCCCCCTCTCACTCCCCCTCTTTTTCCCCTCTCGTTCCCTCACTCCACTCCTCTCGTCACCTCTCTCTCCCCTCTCGTCCCCTCACTCCACTCCTCTTGTCACCTCTCTCTCCCCTCTCTCTCCCCTCTCTCAGTCCCTCTCTCCCCTCCTCCTCTCATCCCCTCTCTCTGCCCTTTCTCTCCCCTCTCTCGCCCCCTCCATTTCACCCCTCTCTCTCCCTCCCTCGCCCCCTCTCTATCCCTCTCTCTCGTCCCCATCTCCCCCCTCGCGTCCCCTCTCTCTCCCCCACTCGTCACCTCTCTCTCCACCCCTTGGATCACCTTACTTTCCCCTCTCTCTCTCCCTCTCTCCCCCTCTGCGCCCGTTGTTCCATCTCTCTCCCCCATCGTCCCCTCTCTCACCCCCATCATTCCCTCTCTCTCCCCACATCGACCCCTCTCTCTCCCTCTCTCCCCCTCTCTCTCTCTCCCCCCTCTCTCTCTTCTGCTCTCTCTCCCCCTCTCTCTCCCTCTCTCTCTCCCCCTCTCTCTCTCTCCCTCTCTCTCTCCCTCTCTCTCTCCCTCTCTCTTCCCCTGTCTCTCCCCGTCTGGTTACCGCTCTCTCCCCTCTCTCGTCCCCTCTCTCCCTCTCTCCTCACCTCTCTCTCCACCCCTCTCATCACCTCTCTTTCCCCTCTCTTGCCCCTCTCTTGTTCCCTCTGTCTCTCTCCCATGGTGGCCTCTCTCTCCCCCCATCGTCCCCTCTCTCTCCCCCCATCGTCCCCTCTCCCTCCCCCCATCGACCCCTCTCTCTCCTTCTTTCTTCCCCTCTCTCTCTAACCCCTCTCTCTCCCTCTCTCTTCCATCCTCTCCCTCTTTCATCCTCTCTCTCCCCAACTCTCTCCCGCACCGTCCCCCCTCTCTCCTGCTCTCGTCACCGCTCCCACCTCATTCGTCCCCTCTCTCTCCCCCATCGTCCCCTCTCTCTTCCCCCCTCGTCCCTTCTATATCGCTCCCGTTCCTTCTCTCTCCCGTCGTCCACTCTCTCTCTCTATCCTCCCCTCTCGCTCCCTCCCCATTCTCTCCTTCTCTCGTCACCTCTCTCTCCCGCTCTTGTCCCCTCACTCCCCCCCTCATCACCTCTCTCACCCTCTCTCTCCCCCTCTCTCTTGCCCCCCTCTCCCCCTCTCTCTTCCCCTCTCTCTCACTTACCCTCTCTCTCTCCCTCTCGTCTCCTCTCTCTGCCCTCTCTCACCTCTCTCCACCCCTCTGTCTCCCACAATCTCTCCCCCTCTCTCTTCCTCTCTTTCTTTCCCTCTCTCTTTCCATCTCGTCTCCTCTCTCTCACCCCATAGTCCCCCCTCTCTTTCCCTCCCCTCTGTCTCCCTCTCTCGTCCCCGCTCTCTCCACCCTCGTCCTCTCTCTCGTCCCCTCTTGTCTCACCTCTCCTAACCTCCCTCTTACCCTCTCTCCCCCCGTCTCTCCCTCTCTCTCCCCTCTCTTTTGTCTCTCTCTTCCTGCATCGTCTCCTCCCTGGCCACCCATTGTCCCCTTTCTCTCCCTCTCTCCCCACATCATCACCTCTCTCTCCCTCTCTCTCCCTCCCTCTCCCCTCTCTCTCTCCCCCTTTCGTCCCCTCACTCTCTCCCCACATCGTCCCCTCACTCTCCCCCCCCATCGTCCCCTCTCTCTCCCTCTCTCGTCCCCTCTGTCTCCCGCTATCGTCCCCTCTCTCTCCCCTCACATTCCCACCCCTCTCTCTCCTCCTCTCGTCCCCTCTCTCTCCCCTCATCGTCACCCCTCTCTCCCGCCCATTTCTCTCCCTCTCTCGTCCCCTCTCTCTCCACCCTCGTCCTCTCTCTCTCCCCCTTTTGTCCCACCTCTCTTTCCCTCTCTCTCCCCCTCACTCCCCCTCTCCCTCCCCCTCTCGTCCCCTCTCTCCCCATCACCTCTCTCCCCCATCATCCCCCCTCTGTCTCCCCGCTCGTCCCCTGACTCCATTCCTCTCATCACCTCTCTCCCCTCTCTCTCACCTCTCTCGTTCCGTCTCTCTCCCGCATCGTCCCCTCTCTCTCCATCTCTCGTCCCCTCTCTCTCCCCCCCATCATCCCCTCTCTCTCCCCTCACTCTCTCCCCCATCATGCCCTCTCTCTTCTCCATCGTCCCCTCTGTCACCTCACTCTCTTCCCCCTGTCATCCCCTCTCTCCCTATTGTTCCCTTTCTATCCCACCATCGTCCCCTCTCTCTCCCACTCTCTCCACTCTCTCCCCTCTCTGTCCCCGACTCGTCCCCTCTCTCTCCCCTCAACGTCCCCTCTCTCCCCTCTCTCCACCCCTCTCCATCCCCTCTCTCTTCCTCTCTCCCTCCCTCTCCATACCCCCTTCCCCATCGTCCCCTCTCTGTCCGCCTCTCGTCCCCTCTCTCTCCTCCCATTGTCACCTCTCTCCCCTCCCTCTCACCTCTCTCTCCCTCTCTCGAACCCTCTCTCTCCCTCTCTTTCCCCCCTCCCCATCGTTAGCTTTCGTTCCCCCTCTCGTCCCCTCTCTCTCCCCCCATCGCCCCTCTCTCTCGCTCTCTCTCCACTCTCTCTCCTTCATTGGTTCCCCCCTCTCTCCCGCTATCGTACCCTCTCCCCTCTCATTCATTTCCTCTCTCTCCACCCATCGTCCCATCTCTCTCCCCCATCTCCCCTCTCTCTACCCCATCGTCCCCTCTCTCTACCCCCATCATCCCCTCTCTCCCTCCAATCATCCCCTCTCTCTCCCCCTCTCGTCCCTTCTCTCTCACCCCCGTCCCCTCTCTTCCACCTCTCTCTCTCCTTCCTCTCGCTCCCTCTCCTCTCTCATCCCCTCTCCCTTTCCCTGTCTCTCCCCCTCTCTCTCCCTCTCTGGTCCCCTCTCTCCCCCTTTCTCTCCCCCTCCCCCCTCGTCTCCGCTCTCTCCCCCTCTCGTCCCCTCTCTCTCTCCCCCATCCGCCCCTCTCTCTCCTCTCTCTCTCCCCCTCTCTCCCCCTCTCTCCCCTCTCTCCCTTCTCTCTCCCCCAATCATCCCCCTCTCTCCCCTCTCTCCCCCTGTTAACCCACTCTCTCCCCCCTTGTCCACTCTCTCTTACCCTCTAGTCCCGTCTCTCCCCTGTCTCGTCCCTTCTCTCTCCCACCATCGTCCTCACTCTCTCCTCCCATCATCCCCTCACTCTCCCTCTCTCTACCCTCTCTCTCCCCCCATCGTCCCCTCTCCCCTCTCTCACCCATTCGACACATCTCTCTCTCCCCATCGTGTCCTTTCTCTCTCGCCCATTGTCCCCTCTCTCTCCCCACTCATTACCCCTGTTGTCCCCTCTCTCTCCCCCATCGTCCCCTCACTCTCCCTCTCTCTACCCTCTCTCTCCCCATCGTCCCCTCTCTCTCCCCCCATCGTCCCCTCTCTCTACCTCACTCTCCCCTCTCTCTCTCTCCCTCTCGTCCTCTCTCTCTACCCCATCGTCGCCTCTCTCTCCCGCTCTCGTCCCCTCTCTCTCCCCATCATCCCCCTCGCTACCCCCATTGTCCCCTCTCTCTCACTCTCTCTCCCCTCTCTCCCCCTCTCCATCCCCATCGTCTCCTCACTCTGCCTCTTTCTACCCTCTGTCTCCCCATCGTCCCCACTCTCTCCCCCCATCGTCCCCACTCTCTACCTCACTCTCCCCCCTCTCTCCCTCTCGTTCTCTCTCTCTCCCTCTCATCACCCCTCTCCCCCCATCGTCCCCTCTCTCTCACTCTCTCTCCCCTCTCACTCCATCTCTCTCCACTCTCTCTCCCCCTCTCATCCTTTCTCTCTTCCCCATTGTCCCCTCTCTCTCCCCCTTTGTCCCTTCTCTCTCAACCCATCCCCACCTCCCCTCTCGTCCTTTCCCTCTCCCTCTCTCCTCCCTTCTGTCTGCCTCCCCTCTGTCTCCCTCTCTCGTCCCCTCTCTCTCCACTCTCGTCCTCTCTCTACCCTCTTGTCCACCTCTCTTACCCTCTCTCTCCCCCTCTCTCCCCCCTCACTCCCGCTCTCTCTCCCCCATCGTCCCCTCTCTTTCCTGCTCTCGTCCCCTCTCTCCCCCTCTCGTCTCCTCCCTCCCCCTTCATCACCTCTATTCACCCATCGTCCCCTCTCTCTCCCCTCTCGTGCCCTCACTCCACCCCTCTCGTCACCTCTCTCTCACCTCTCTCGTCCCCCTCTCTCCTCCTCTCATCCCCTGTCTCACCCCCACCCTTTCCCCCTCTCTATCCCTCACTCATCCCCCTGTATCCCTCACTTGTCCCCTATCTCCCCGTCCCCTCTCGTCACCTCTCTCTCCACCCCTCTTGTCCCCTCTCTCTCTCCCCCATTGTCCCCTCTCTCTCCCTCTCTACCCCTCTGCACCCATCGTCCCCTCTCTCCCCCCCATCATCCCCTCTCTCTCCCCCCTCGTCCTCTCTGTCTCCCCCCACTGTCTCCTCTCTCCTCATCTCATCCCCTCTCCTTCCCACCATCGAACCCTCTCTCTCCCTTTCTCTCCCCACCGTTTTCCCCCTCTCCCCCCTCTCTCTACCCTCTCTCTCCCCTCTCTCTCTCCCCCCCCATCGTCCCCTCTCTCTCCTTCTCTCCCGCCCCTCACTCTCTCCTATCCTCCCCTCTCTCCCCCCATTGTCCCCTCTCTCCCCCCATTGTCCCCTCTCTCTCCCCCCTTGGCCCCTCCTTCTCCCTCTCTCATCCCCCTCTCTACCCATTATCACCTCTCTGAACCCCCATAGTCTCCTCTCTCTCTCTCCCCTCTCAATCCCTCATTCGTCCCCTCTCTCCTTGTCCCCTCTCTCTCCCCATCGCCTCTCTCTATCCCTCTCACTCCCCCTCTCACCCCCATCGTCCCCTCTCTCTCCCCACTCTCTTCCCCCATCGTTCCCTCTCTCTCCCCCATCGTCCCCTCTCTCTCCCTCTTTCCCCCTCTCTCGATCTCTCTCCCCTCTCTCTCCCTCTCTCTCCCACCATCGTCCTCTCTATCTCCCTCACTCTCGCCCCCGTCGTCCCCTCTCTCTCCACTGTCTCTCCCCTGTCTCTCCCCTCTCTCTCCCCACACGCCCCTCTCTCTCCCCCATTGTACCCTCTCTCCCTCTCTCTCACCTCTCTCTCCACTCTCTCTCCCCACATCGTCCCCTGTCTCTCCCTCTCTTCCTCTCTCTCTCTCTCTCTTCCTACATCGTCCCCTCTCTCTACCCCATCACCCCCTCTGTCTCCCTCTCTTTCCCCCGCTCTCATCCCCTCTCTTTCCTCCCATCATCTCGTCTCTATCTCTCTCCCCTCTCTCGTCCCCTCCCTCTCCCTCTCTTCTCCTCTCTCTTTGCCCCCATCGTCTCCTCTCGCCCTCTCTCTCCCTCTCTCTCCCCTCTCTCTTCCCCTCTTGTGCACTCCCTCTCCCTCTCTTGACTCCTCTCTCTTCCCCCATCGATCCCTCTCACCCTCTCTCTTTGCTCTCTCTCCCTCACTCGTCCCCTCTCTCTCCCCCCATTGTCCCCTCTCTCTCCCCCTCTCGTCCCCTCTCTCCCCCTCTCTCTCCCCTCTCTCTCCCCCATCGTCACATCTCTCTCCCTCTCTCTCCCCCCATTGTCCCCTCTCTCTACCCCTCTCGTCCCCTCTCTCCCCCTCTCTCTCCCCTCTCTCTCCCCCTTCGTCCCTTCTCTCTCAACCCATCCCCACCTCCCCTCTCGTCCTTTCCCTATCCCTCTCTCCTCCCTTCTGTCTGCCTCCCCTCTCTCACCCTCTCTCGTCCCCTCTCTCTCCACTCTCGTCCTCTCTCTACCCTCTTGTCCCACCTCTCTTACCCTCTCTCTCCCCCTCTCTCCCCCCCTCACTCCCGCTCTCTCTCCCCTCTCGTCCCCTCTCTCCCCCTCTCGTCTCCTCCCTCCCCCTTCATCACCTCTATTCACCCATCGTCCCCTCTCTCTCCCCTCTCGTGCCCTCACTCCACCCCTCGCGTCACCTCTCTCTCACCTCTCTCGTCCCCCTCTCTCCTCCTCTCATCCCCCTCTCTCCCCTCTCTCACCCCCCACCCTTTCCCCCTCCCTATCCCTCACTCATTCCCCTCTATCCCTCACTTGTCCCCTATCTCCCCGTCCCCTCTCATCACCTCTCTCTCCACCCCTCTTGTCCCCTCTCTCTCTCCCCCATTGTCCCGTCTCTCTCCCTCTCTACCCCTCTGCACCCATCGTCCCCTCTCTCTCCCCATCATCCCCTCTCCCTCCCCCTCTCATCACCTCTCTCTCCACCCCCATCATCCCCTCTCTCTCCCCCTCTCGTCCTCTCTGTCTCCCCCCATTGTCTCCCTCTCTCCTCATCTCATCCCCTCTCCTTCCCACCATCGAACCCTCTCTCTCCCTTTCTCTCCCCACCGTTTTCCCCCTCTCCCCCCTCTCTCCCCCTCTCTCTCCCCTCTCTCTCCCCCCATCGTCCCATCTCTCTCCCTCTCACTCCCCCATTGTCCCCTCTCTCTCCCCCTCTCGTCCCCTCTCTCCACCTCTCTCATAGCCTCTCTCTCCCCATCGTGCCCTCTTCTCTCCCCGCATCGTCCCCTCTCTCTCCCTCTGTATCCCCTCGTCGTCCCCTCTCTCTCTCCCTCTCTATGATCTCGCTCCATCTCTCATTCCCCCCTCATCCCCCCTCTCCCCCTCTCTCGTACCATCTCTCTCCCCCATCATGCCTTCTGTTTCTCCCCATCGTACCCTCTCTCTACCCTCTCTCTACCCCCATCGGCTCCTCTCTCTCACTCTCTCTCCTCTCTCTCCTCCCACACTCCCCCTATCGACCCCTGTCTCTCCCTCATTAGTCCCCCTCTCTCCCACTCTCATTCTCTCTCCCCCCTCATTCGGCCCGCCTATCTCCACCCATCGTCCCGTCTCTCTCCCCCATTGTCCCCTTTCTCTACCCCATCGTCCCCTCTTTCTCCCCCTCTCGTCCCTTCTCTCTCAACCCGTCCCCCTCCCTCCCCCTCTCTCTCTCTCTGTACTCCCCTCTCGCTCCCTCCCCACTCTCTCCTTCTCTCATCCCATCTCTCTCCCCCTCTCGTCCCCTTGCTCTCCCCTCTCATCACCTCTCTCCCCTCTCTCTTCCCCTCTCTCTGTCTTGTCCCCTCTCTCTCCCCTTCTGATCACCTCTCTTTCCCCTTTCTCGTCCCCTCTCTCCCCCTCTCGTCCCCTCTCTCTCCCCTCTCTCGTCCCCTCTCCCTCCCCCCCTCTCTCTATCTCCCCCTCACCCCCATCGTCCCCATTCTCTCCCCCTCTCGTCCTCCATCTCTCCCCCATCATCCCCTCTCTCTTCCCATCCTCTCCTCTCTCTCCCTCTCTCTCCCTCTCTCTCCCCTCTCTCTCTCGTCCCTCTCTCCCCCTCTCGCCCCCTCTCTCTCCCCCCATCGTCCCCTCTCTCTCCCCCCATCGTCCCCTCTCTCTTCCCAATCGTCCCCTCTCTCTCCCCCTCTCGTCCCTTCTCTCTCTCACCACCGTGCCCCCTCTCTCCTCCTTATCCCCCTCTCTCCCTCTCTCCTTGCCACTCTCTCATTCCCCTCTCTGTCCTCTCTCACCCCTCTCTACCTCTCTTGTCCCCTCTCGCTCCACCTCGTCCTCTCTCTCTCTCCCTCTTGTCCAACCTCTCTTACCCTCTCTCTCCCCCTCTCTACCCCTCTCACTCCCCCTCTCGACCCCTCGCTCCTCCCTCATCACCTCTCCTCCCCCATCATCCCCTCTCTCTCCCCTCTTGTCCCCTCACTCCACCCCTCTCGTCACCTCACTCTCACCTCTCTCGTTCCGTCTCTCTCCCCATTGTCTCCTCTCTTTCCTTCTCTCATCCCCTCTCTGTTACCCTCTCGCCCCTTCACTCCCCCATCACCTCTCTCCCCCCATCGTCTCCCTCTCTCCCCGCTCGTCCCCTCACTCCTTTCCTCTCGCCACCTCTTTCTCCCCTCTCTCTCCCCTCTCTCGCCCCCTCCCTCTCCCCCTCTTTCTCCCTCCCTCGTCCCCTCTCTCTCGACCCCTATCTCCCCGTCCACTCTCTCCCCCTCTCGTCACCTCTCTCTCCCCTCTCTTGTCCCCTCTCTCCCCCTGTCTCCCCCTCTGCACCCATCGTCCTCTCTCTCTCCCCCATCATCCCCTCTCGTCCCCTCTGTTTCCGCCCATCGTCCCCTCTTTTCCCTCCCGTAGTCCCCTCTCTCTCCCCTCTCTCGACCCTCTCTCTCCCCTCTCTCTCCTCTCTCTCTCTCCCTCCATCGACCTCTCTCTCTCCCTCTCTTTCTCCTCCTCTCTCCCCTATCATCCCCTCTCTCTCCCTCTCTCCCCTCTCTCCCCCTCTCGACCCCTCCCTCTCCCTCTCTCGTCCACTCTCTCTCCCCATCATCACCTCGCTCATCCCCCATCGTCCCCTCTCTCTCTCCCTCCCCTCTCAATCCCTCGTTCATCCCTTCTGTCCCCGTTCCCTCTCTCTCCCACATCGCCCCTCTCTGTCCCTCTCTCTCCCTGTCTCCCCCCATCGTTCCCTCTCTCTCCCCCTCTCGTCCCCTCTCTCCCCCTTTCTCGTCCCCTCTCTCTCCCACCATTGCCCCCATTTTCTCTCCCCCTATCCTCCCCTCTCTCTCCCCCATCCTCCCCTCTCTCTCCTCCACTCTCCCCTTTCTCTCCCCATTACCCCCTCTCTCTCCCTTTCTCTCACCTCTATCTCCCATCTCTCTCTCCGCTCTGTCCCCCCTCTCTCTCTCTCTCTCTCTCGATCGACCCCTCTCTCTCCTTCTCTCTACCGGCGGTCTCCCCTCTCTCTCCCCCCTCTCTCCCCTCGCTCTCCCCCATCGTCCCCTCTCTATCCCCCATTGTCTCCTCTCTCTCCCTCTCTCTCCGCTCTATCTCCCCCCATCCTCCCCTCTCTATCCCTCACTCGTCCCCTCCCTCTCTCTCTCTTTTGTCCCCTCTCTCTCCCCCATTGTCCCTCCTCTCTCCCTCTCTCGTCCCCTCTCTCTCACCCCATCGTCCCCTCTCTCTCAGCCTCTCGTCCCCTCTCTCCACTTCTCTTGTACCTTCTCTCTCCCCCATCTTGCCCTCTCTCTCCCCCATTGTCCCCTCTCTCTCTGTCTGTCTCCCCGCGTCGTCCCCTCTCTCACGCCTCTCTCTACGGTCTCTCTCCCTCTCTCGTCCCCCCTCTCCCCCTCTCTCGCCCCTCACTCTCCACACTCTGTCCCCGCTCTCTCCCCACATCGCCCCTCTGTCTCCCCCTCTCTCTCCCTCATTAGTCCCCGTCTCGTCCCCTCTCACTCCCCTCGCTCTCTCTCTCTCCTCCCCTCTAGCTTCCTCCCCTCTCCCTCCTTCTCTCGTCCCCTCTCTTTCCCCCTCTCGTCCGCTAGCTCCCTCTCTCATTACCTGTTCCCCCCTCTCTTCCCCCCCTCTCTCTCTCGTCCCCTCTTTCCCCTCACTCGTCCCCTCTCTCCCCCTCTCATCCCCTCGCTCTCCCCCTCTCTCATCCCCGCTCTCTCCTTCTCTCTCCCAGTCACCCCATCATCCCCGCGCTCTCCCCTTCTTATCCCCTCTCTCTCTCCCATCCTCCCCTCTCTCTCCCACTCTCGTCTCCTCTCTGTCCCTCTCTTCTCCCCTCTCTCTCCCTCCCCTTTCTCTCCCTCTCTCGACTCTCTCTCTCCACCCACGTCCTCTCTCTCTCCCCCTCTTGTTCCACCTCTCTTACCTTCTCTCTCCCCCTCTCTCCCTCTCTCACTCCCCCACATTCTCCCCATCATCGCCTCTCTCCCCTCCTCTCTTCCCCTCGCTCCCCCCTCTCATCACCTCTCTCCCTACTCTCTGCCCCCTCTCTCATCCCCTCATGTCACCTCTTTCTCCCCTCTCTCCCCCTCTCATCCCCTCTCTCTCCCCTCTCTATTCCCCTCTCCCTACCCCTCTATCTCTCCCCCTCTCGTCCCCTCTCTCTTCCCCCATCATCCCCTCTCTCTCCCCTTCTCCTCCCCGCTCTCTCCCCCTCTCGTCCCCTCTCTCTTCCCCTATCGTCCCTTCTCTCTCACACCCGTCCACTCTCTCCTCTCTCGTCCCTTCTCTCTCTCTCTTCCCCCTCGCTCCCCTCTCTCTCCCTCTCTCAATCCTCTCCCTCCACCCTCGTCCTCTCTCACTCCCCCTCTTGTCCCACTTCTGTTACCCTCTCCCTCCCCCTCTCTCCGCCTCTCACTCCTCCACACTCCCCCCATCGTCCCCTCTCTCTCCTTCTCTCTTCCTCTCTCTCCCCCCCTCGTCCCTTCGCTCCCCCCTCTCATCACCTCTCTCCCCCTCTCTCTTCCCCCTCTCTCTCATCCACTCTCTCTCCCCTCTCTCGTCCCCTCTCTCCTCCTCTCATCCAATCTCTCTCCACTGTCACGTCCCCTCTCCCTCGCCTTCTCTCTCTCCCTCTCTCGTCCCCTCTGTCTCCCTCTCTCTCCCCGTCACCCCCACCGTCCCCACTCTCTCCACCTCTCGTCCCCCCTCTCTCCCCCATCATCCCCTCTCTCTCCCCCATCCTCCCATCTGTCTCCCTCTCTCGACCCCTCACTCTCCCCCTCTCGTCTCCTCTCTACCCCTATCGACCCTTCTCTCTCACCCCCGTTCCCCCCCTCCCCTCTCATCCCCTCTCTCTCCCTCTCTCTCCCTCTCTCCTTCCCTCTCTCTCCCTCCCCTCTCTTTCCCTCTCTCGTCCCTTCTCTCTCCACCCTCGTCCTCTCTCTCTCCCCCTCTTGTCCCACCTCTCTTGCCCTCTCTCTCGCCCCTCTCTTCCCTCTAACTGTCCCCTCTCCCACATTGTCCCCTGTCTCTCCCCTCTCGCCCCCTCACTGCCCCTCTCATCACCTCTCTCCCCTCTCTCTTTCCCTCTTTCCTCCCCTCTCCCCCTCTATCTCTCCTCCCTATCTTTCCTCGTCCCCTCTCTCTCCCCCTTCTCCCTCTTTCATCCCCTCTCTCTACCCCCATCATCCCCGCTCTGCCCCCTCTCTCCCCCCTCTCTCCCCTCTCTCTACCCCCATCGTCCACTCTCTCTCCTTCTCTCATCACCTCTCTCCTCCCCATGCCCTCTCTCTCACCCCCATCCCCCCTCTCCCCTCTTGACCCCTCTCTCTCCCGCTCTCCTCCCCTCTCTCTCCCTCCCCTCTCTCCCGCTCTCTCCTCCCCTCTCTCTCCCACCATCCTCTCCCTCTCTCGTCCTATCTCTCTCCACACTCGTCCTCTCTCTCTCCCCTTCTTGTCCCACCTCTCTTATCCTCTCTCCCCCTCTCTCCCCCTGTCACTCCCCCCTCTCCCCCATCGTCTTCTCTCTCTCCATACTCGTCCTCTCTCTCTCTCCTCCCCTCGTTTACTAGTTCCCCCTCTCATCACCTGCTCCCCCCTCTCCTCTCCACCCTCTCTCTCTCTCTCTCGTACCCCCTCTCTCTCCCTCATGTCTCCTCTCTCTCCCCTGTCTCGTCCCCTCTCTCCCCCTCTCATCCCCTCTCTCTCCCGGTCACCCCCATCGTCCTTGCGCTCTCCCCCTCTCATCCCCTCTCTCTCCCCCCATCATCCCTTCTCTCTCTCCCATCCTCCCCTCTCTCTCCCACTCTCGTCCCCTCTCTCTCCCTCTCTCTTCCCCTCTCTCTCTCTCCCCTTTCTCTCCCTCTCTCAACCCTCTCTCTCCACCCTCGTCCTCTCTCTCTCCCACCCTCTTGTCCCACTTCTGTTACCCTCTCCCTCTCCCCTCTCTCCGCCTCTCACTCCTCCCCTCTCCCCCAATCATCCCCTCTCTCTCCCCTCTATCGTCCACTCGCTCCCCCCTCTCATCACCTCTCTCCCCCTCTCTCTTCCGCTCTCTCTCTCGCCCACTCTCTCTCCCCCTCACGTCACCTCTCTCTCCCCTCTCTCATCCCCTCTCCCTCTCTCGTCCCCTCTGTCTCCCTTTCTCTCCCCATCACGCCCATCGTCCCCGCTCTCTCCACCTCTCGTCCCCTCTCTCTCCCCCCATCATCCCCTCTCTCTCCCCCATCCTCCCATCTCTCTCCCTCTCTCGACCCCTCTCTCCCCCTTCTCGTCCCCTCTCTCTTCCCCCATCGACCCTTCTCTCTGACCCCCATTCCCCCTCCCCTCTTGTCCCCTCTCTTTCCCTCCCCTCTCTTTCCCTCTCTCGTCCCTTCTCTCTCCATCCTCGTCCTCTCTCTCTCCCCCTCTTGTCCCACCTCTCTTGCCCTCTCTCTCGCCCCTCTCTCCCCCCTCACTGCCCCCTCTCTCTCCATCATCCCATCTCTCTCCCTCTCTCGACCCCTGTCTCTCCCACTCTCGTCCCCTCTCTCTCCCCCCATCGAACCTTTTCTCTCACCCCCATCCCCCCCTCTCCCCTCTCATCCCCTCTCTCTCCCTCTCTCCTCCCCTCTCTCTCCCTCGCCTCTCTTTCCCTCTCTCGTCCCTTCTCTCTCCACCCTCGTCCTCTCTCTCCCCCTCTTGTCCCACCTCTCTTGCACGCTCTCTTGCCCCTCTCCCCCATCGTCCCCTCCCTCTCTCCCCCTCTAGTCCCCTCACTACCCCATCTCATCACGTTGCTCCCCGCTCTCTTCCCCTCTCTCCCTCTCTCTCTCCTCCCTATCACCTCTCTCGTCACTTCTCTCTCTCCCTTTCTCCATCTCTCTTCGCCTCTCTCTACCCCCATAATCCCCTCTCTGCCCCCTCTACGCCCTCTCTCCCCTCTCTCTACCCCATTGCCCCTCTCTCTTCCCCATCGTCCCCTCCCCCTTTTCCCCTCTCTCTCCCTCTCTCCTCCCCTCTCTCTCCCTTCCCCCTCTCTGCCTCTCTCGTCCCATCTCTCTCCACACTCGTCCTCTCTCTCTCTCCCCCTCTTGTCCCATCTCTCTTCCCCCCCTGCCCCGCCATGGTCTGCTCTCTCTCTCCCTCTCTCTCCCCCTCTGACCCCATCGACCCCTCTCTCCCCCCTTTTGTCCCCTCTCTATCCCCCCAACGTCCCCCCTCTCTCCATCTCTCTCCCCTATCTCTCCCCCATCGTCCCCTCTCTCCCCCCCACTCGTCCCTTCGCTCCCCCCTCTCATCACCTCTCTCCCCCTCTCTCTTCCCCTCTCTCTCTCTCATCCACTCTCTCTCCCCCTCACGTCACCTCTCTCTCCCCTCTCTCGTCCGCTCTCTCCTCCTCTCATCCAATCTCTCTCTCCCTCTCTCGTCCCCTCTCCCTCCCCCTCTCTCTCTCCCTCTCTCGTCCCCTCTGTCTCCCTCTCTCTCCCCGTCACCCCCACCGTCCCCACTCTCTCCACCTCTCATCCCCTCTCTCTCCCCCATCATCCCCTCTCTCTCCCACATCCTCCCATCTGTCTCCCTCTCTCGACCCCTCTCTCTCACCCTCTCGTCTCCTCTCTACCCCCATCGACACTTCTGTCTCACCCCCGTCCCCCCTCTCCCCTCTCATCCCCTCTCTTTCCCTCTCTCGTCCCTTCTCTCTCCACCCTCGTCCTCTCTCTCTCCCCCTTTTGTCCCAACTCTCTTGCCCTCTCTCTTTCCCCTCTCTCCCCTCTCACTGCCCCCTCTCCCCCATTGTCCCCTGTCTCTCCCCTCTCGTCCCCTCACTGCCCCCTCTTATCACCCTCTCTCTTTCCCTCTCTCCTCCCCTCTCTCCCTCTATCTCTCCTCCCTATCTTTCTCTCGACCCCTCTCTCTCCCCCTTCTCCCTCTCTCGTCCCCTCTCTCTACCCCCATCATCCCCGCTCTGCCCCCTCTCTCCCCCCTCTCTCTACCCCCATCGTCCACTCTTTCACCCCCATCCCCCCTCCCCTCTTTTCCCCTCTCTCTCCCTCTCTCCTCCCCTCTCTCTCCCTTCCCCCACTCTGCCTCTCTCGTTCTATCTCTCTCCACACTCGTCCTCTCTCTCTCCCCCTCTTGTCCCACCTCTCTTACCCTCTCCCACCCCCCTCTCTCCCCTCACTCCCCCATCCTCCCCTCTGTCTCCCTCTCTCGTCCCCCTCTCCCCCTCCCTTCCCCTCATTCTGCCTCTCGTCACCTCTCTCGCCCCTCTGTCTCACCTCTCTCATCCCCTCTCTCTCCCCATCTCATCCCCTCTCTCTCCCCTCTCTGTCCCCTCTCTCTCCACTCTCTCGTTCCCGCTCTTTCCCCCTCTCTCTCCCTCTCTCATCCCCTCTCTTCCCCACTCTCTTCTGCTACCTCTCCCCTCTCATCCACACACTTTCCTTCTCTCTCCACCCCCCATCCCCACCTCCCCCCCTCTTGTCCCCTCTCTCTCCCCTCTCATCGCCTCTCTCTCCCCCCGTCACCTCTCTCTCCCCTCTCTTGTCCCATCTCTCTTCCCCTCATGGTCGGCTCTCTCTCTCCCTCTCTCTCCCCCTCTGACCCCATCGACCCCTCTCTACCCCCCTTTCATCCCCTCTCTCTCCCCCTCTGGCACCCTCTCTCTCCCCCCAACGTCCCCCCTCTATCCATGTCTCTCCCCTATCTCTCCCCATCGTCCCCCCTCTCTCCCCCCCATACTTTCTCTCTCACCCCCCGTCCCCCCTCTCTCCCTCTCTCGTCTCCTCTCTCTACCTCTCTCGTCTCCTCTCTCTCACCCCCATCCTCTCTGTCTCCCCCCTTGTCCCATCTCTCTTACACTCTCTCCCCCCTCTCTCCCCTCTCACTCTCCCTCTCTCCCCATCGTCTCCTCTCATTCCCCTCTCGTCCCCTCACTACTCCCTCTCTTCACCTCTCCCCTCTCTCCCTCTCACTCCCCTCCCTCTCACCTCTCTCATCCCCTCTCTCTCTCCCTCTCACCTTCTCTCGTCCCCTCTCTCTCCCCATCAACCCCTCTCTGCCCCCTCTCTCCCCCCTCTCTCTACCCCCAACGTCCACTCTCTCTCCCTCCCTCATCACCTCTCTCCCCCTCTCATCCCCTCTCTCCCCCCATCGTCCGCGCTCTCTTCCCCATCGTCCCCCCTCTCTCCCCCTATCATCCCTTCTCTCTCACCCCCGTCCCCCCTCTCTCCCCTCGTCCCCAGTCTCCCTCTGTCCTCCCCTCTCTCTCCCTCCCCTCTCTATCTCTCTCTCGTCCCCTCTCTCTCCACACTTGTCTTCTCTCTCCCCCTCTTGTCCCACCTCTCTTCCCCTCTCTCTCCCCCCTCTCTCCCCCTCTCACCCCCTCTCCCTCATCGTCCCCTCTCTCTCCTCTTGTCCTCTCTCTCCCCTCCTCTCTTCCCCTCTCTCTCCCACTCTCTCTCCCACTCTCGTTCCCTCTCTCGTCCCCTCTCTCCCCATCTCGTCCCCTCATTCCATCCCTCTCGTAACCTCTCTCTCCCCTCTCTCTCACCTCTCTCGTCCCCGTTCTTTCCCCCTCTCTCCCCCCTCGTCCGCTACCTCCCCCTCTCATCCCCACTCTTTCCCCCTCTCTCTCCCTCTCTCATGCCCTCTCTCACCTCCATCGTCCCCTCTCTCACCCCATCGACCCTCTCTCTCCTTCTTTCGCCCTTCTCTCTCCCCCATCGTCCCCTCTCTTCCCCCATCGTCCTCTCTCTCTCCCTCTCTCGTCCCCTCTCTCTTTCCCATCGACCCCTCTCTCTCTCCCATCGTCTCCTCTCTCTCTTTCTCTCTCCCCTCTCTCTCCCCCATCGTTCCCTCTGTCCCCCCCCATCGTCTCCATCTCTCCCCCCATCTTCCCCCTCCCTCCCCCATCGTCCTATCTCTCTCCCCCTCTCATTACCTCTCTCTGTCACACTGTCTGTCTGTCAGTCTGTCTCTCTCAGCTTCTACTCCCTCTCTTGCCATCTCTGTCTCTCTCGTGCCCCTCTCTTTCATCCCTGTCTCTCGTTCGCCTCCCCTCTCTTTTGCTGTACCTCTCTCTCTCCCACTCTCTCTCTATCCCCCTCCCACTCTCACATCCTCTCTCTCTTACACTTCCTATCTCTCTCTCTCACTCTTCCTCTCTCTTGCGCTCTCACCCTCTCTCACGCTCTCTCTCTCCCTCTCTCTTGCTCCCCTCTCTCGCTTATCTCACTCTCTCTCTCGCTCGCTCACTCGTGCTCTGTTTGTCTATCTCTCTCTCTTCCTCTCTCTCCGTCCTCCCTCTCTCACCTCTTCTCTCTTACTCTTACTCTATCTCTCTCTATGTCTGTCTGTTGCTCTCTCTCTCTCTCCCTACCTCTCTCAGTCCTCCCTCCCTCACTTCCTCACTCTCTCATCCCTCTGTCTCTAGCTTGCCCCCATCTCTCGATCTGCCCTCCTCTCTCTTGCTCTCCCCGTCTCTGTATCTCGCTCTCCCTCTCTCACTTGCTCGTGCTCTCTCTCTCTGTATCCCTTTCCCTTCCCCCCTCGCACTCTCTCCCCTCTCTCTCCCTCTCTCTCTCCCTTCTCTCTTCACCTTGTTCTCTCCCCCTTGCTCTCTCTCTGTCGCCCCTCTCTTGCTCTCTTTCACTCACTCTCTCCCTGTCTCCCTGTCTCCCTCCCTCCCTCTCCCCTCTCTCTTGCTCTCTCACTCTCTCTCTTGTATCTGCCCCCTCTTTCCCTCTCTCTTGCACCTTTCTCCCTCCCTCTTGTTCTCTCTCATTCTCTTTCGTTCTCTTTCTCTCTCATTCTCTCTCTCTTGTTCTCTCTCTCTCGTTCTCCCTTTCTCACTCTCTCCCTCTTTATCCCTCTGTCTATCACCCCCCCTCTCTCTCTCTCTCGCACCTCTCTTTCTTTGGCCCCTCTGTCTGTCCCTCTCTCTCGCCACTGTCTTCCTCATTCACTCTTGCCTCATCACTCTCGCACCCTCTCTTCCTCTCTCACCCCTCTTTCTCTGTCTCTGTCTGTCTGTCTGTCTCTCTCTCTGTCTCTTATGGCCTTCCCTCTGTCTCTGCCTCCTCTCTCTCTCTCTGTCATCTCTCTACCTCTCACTTGCCCCATCTCTCCATCTCGCTCTCCCCTATCTCTCGCTCCCTCTCCCTCTCTCGAGGCCTCTCTCTCTCATTCCCCCCCTCTCTTTCTCTGTATCCCTCTCTCTCTATCCCGTCCCCTTCTCTCTCTCTCTATCAATCCTCTCTCTCTCTCGACCTTCTCTCCCTCTGTCTCTCACACTCTCTCTCGTATCTGACCCCTCTCTCCCTCCATCTTGACCTCTCTCTCTCTCTCGCCTCCTCTTTCTCTCGCTGTCTCTCTCGTGCACACTCTCTCCCCCTTGCTCACCTCCTTTCTTCATCTCTCTGCGACTCTTTCTCTCATTATGGCTTCTCTCTGTGTCATCCTCTCCCTGTCGCCATCTCTCACGCCCCTCTATCACTCTTGCCCTCTCTCTCTCTCGACACATCTCTTCCTCCTTTGCGCTGTCATCCCATCTCACTCTCGCTCTCGCACCCTCTCCTCCTCTCTCAACCCTGTCGCCCTCTCTCATCTCTCTCTCTCTCTTTCTCGCTCTCCCTCTCTCTCTGTCTCTCTCGACCCTCCCTCCCACTCCTGCCTCCTCTCTCTCTCTACCCCACTCTCTCTCTGTCTCTCTCTATCTCTCTCTTTCACACCCCCCTCTCTCTCATCTGTCACTCGCTAGTCGCCTCTCTCTCACTCTCCCCCCGTCGCTCTCACAAACTCTCTCCCTCATTCCCGCTCTCTCATCCCCTCTCTCTCGCTCTCTCAACCTCTTCTCCTCAGTCACCTCTCTCCCTGTTGATGTCTCTCGCCCATCTCTCTCACCCCCCTCTATCTTTCTTTTGCTAACTCTCTCCCTCTCTCTCTCACCCATTTCCTCCCTCCCTCCCTCTCTCTCTCTCTGTCTCGTCCTCTCTTGCCCCTCACGCTCGCTCTCACCCTCTCTCTCTCTCCAACCCCCCTCTCTCTCGACCATTCCCCACACATTCCTCTCTCCTTCTTGCCCTTGCTCTCTCTCACCATTTCTCTCTCTCGCCCTCGCTCTGTCTCTCGTCCGTCTCTCTCTCGTCCCGTCTCTCTCTCTCTCTCCCTTTCTCTCTTGCCCCCTCCCTCACCCCTCTCTCTCTCTCCCTTTCTCTCTTGCCCCCTCCCTCACCCCTCTCTCTCACTCCCTTTCTCTCTTGCCCCCTCCCTCACCCCTCTCTCAGTCTCACCCTTTCTCTCGCCCACTCTCTCTCGCAACCCTCACTCTCATTATCTCCTCCCGTGTGTCTCTCTTTCTTTTCCTCAACCTATCTCTCTCTTGCCCCTCTCTCTCCCTGCCCCTCACTCTCTCTCCACCTTCTCCCACTCTCGATCCCACTTCCTCGGTGACTCTCTCTCTCTCTCTCCACCTCCTTCCGTTTCTCTTCGGCTGAATCTCTCTCCCTCCCTCCCTGTCTATCTGCCACACACTGTCTCCCTGGTCCATCCCTTCCCCTCTGACCCAGAGACTGGGGTATTGGTGGTGAGGCTGAGTGTGCGATGATGGGGATGGGATATGGGAGAAGGGGGGGAAATGTGGTAGAGATGGAGTTGCAGAAGGCAGACAGAGGCGGCAAAAGAGAGAGAGAGAGTGAGGGGGAGGGGGAGAGGGAAGAATGGAGGCAGGTGTAGAAACCTGTTTTGGGTGTGTGTGAGAGAGAGGGGGATGAGGGAGAATGAAGAGGAGAGGTGGTGGAAAAGAGAGAGGGAGAGAATTGAGGAGGAAGAGAGGAAATGGGGAGGCCAGGTTGGAGTGGGGGGGAGTACAGAGGGAGTTATACCCAGCTCCTGAGCTCAGGGCGCGGTGTCCTCCCCTTCCCTGAGGACCAGGACTTGGGGCTGAGTCTGTCTCTCTCCAGCTCAGCTTCTCCAACACAAAGACACACAACAACATCGGTCACTCTGCTGCTCGGCACGCTTTAATCAACATTTTTATTGGTTACAAATGGCAGTGATGGATACAGTCAGTGGGATGGTGCCTTTTCTCACTGGCCCCTGAGTTGCGAGAAACATTGAAATGTTTCCCTTTAACCCCCCTGTGGGGTAAGGATGGACAAACCAGCGCTACCCTCAGTCTGTTACCATAGCGACAGGCTGCTCCATCGCTGAAACACTGAACTGAAATGAGAAAATCCCGGATGGTGTGATTAATGAGGGAATTTGATGGATGGATGGATTTGGGTGAAGGGATATTTCAGCACATTCTTCAGCTGCTGCCTGAACTTAGTCTGGGTCACGGCATAAATCGCGGTGTTTGTGCAGCAACTGAGGAGCTGCAGCATGAAGCCCAATTCACGCATAAAGGGGTGGAGATACACAGACTGATACCCAATCCACGACATCCGTCTCCATATAGAAAACAGCATGAACATTGACCATAACAGGATGAAATTGGCCGAGATCACAAACAGTAAAATGATGGATATTTTTCGGTTTCTCATTTCTGTGTCAGACTGAGCGTCCCCATTGGTGTGAGCGCGGAGTCTCCTGCGGGCTCTGCTGGTCACTAAAATGTGTCTGACGGTGAGAACATTGAGCAGCAGAATCAGGAGAAATGGGACACCCGGGGTTAGAATGTGGTGGAGGAACTCGATTGTGACCCAGACAATGGAGTCTCGAACAGCATCTGTTATATCACAAAACCAGGGGTCGTTCCACAGCTGATACCGAGCCTCGAGCATAAAATACCAGGAAATGTTCTTTAAACAGCTCAGCACAGTCACTGCTCCCAGAACCACAGCCGCCGTTTTCTCACTGCAATATTTACTTTTCAGCTTCGGGCAACAAATGGCCACAAACCGATCAAAGGTGAAAGTGACGGTGAACCAGACAGAGCAGTCAGTGGCTGCATAAAGCAGGACGGCGTGGATATTACACACGGGGACAGAGTCCTTCAGGAAATAAAACTGTTCCCGATAAACAGTGGGAATGTGTCTCAGGATCAGGTCGAGGATAATGACCAGGAGATCCGCCGCTGCCATGGCCCCCAGGTAACGTCTGACACATGGAGACAATCCACAATCTTTATAAAGCAGGACGTAGATGGTCACTACGTTAACTGTGAGGAAGGAAAATAAACCCATTATCCATCAGCCTGGAGGCAAAGGGACCCGTTTGATCAGGGACCCAGTGAGATTTTCAAATGTGTCCCTGTATTCATGGATTTATTAAAATAATTGGAGCTGGAATAACAAATGGGAAGGTCTGAATTATTGACGAAAATGTGACATAAATCACAAGAAACCCTCCCTCCCCAACAGACAGAGACACATCCATAAGGACAGATGGTTTCTAGAACATTCCCACACACTCGATCACTCGAGAACAGACACAGGTCACTCCTTCCCAGTTCCTAATATGGAGGGTGGGAACATTGCTGTCCTGAAGGATTCTCTCCCAGTTTCCTGAAGACAAACGGAGTTTGGGAATTTCTGTATTGTGGTCTAAATTGTGGTCGATCCTGTGTCGTGGAGAAATGTAAACACAGGGAAAACGTATTTCCCCCTTTAACTGCCTGAGGGGCCTTCGGAACAGTGTCTCCTTCTCCCTGGAGCGGGATCTCTTCCCTCGGGATCTTATCGTTTGTTCAATTCACTGACGTCCGGCCGTTCACAAACAATGTCAGGGACAGAACGTTCCGGAGAATGTCAGTTATAGAATGTCAGGGACAGAACGTTCCGGGGAATGTCAGTTATAGAATGTCAGGGACAGAACGTTCCGGGGAATGTCAGTTATAGAACGTCTGGGACAGAACGTTCCGGGGAATGTCAGGTTTAGAACGTCGGGGACAGAACGTTCCGGGGAATGTCAGTTATAGAACGTCGGGGACAGAACGTTCCGGGGAACGGCAGTTATAGAACGTCGGGGACAGAACGTTCTGGGGAACCCCTTGACCTGTCCATCACTTTTCCCCCCTCCCCACCCCACCAACCTGATGTCCTGTGCCTGGACACACTGTAACATTAATGGGGTGAGAGAGGGAGGGTCCAATCACAGGAATGGGAACGAAAGGCATTGCCAGATCAGCTGAAATGGTTAGATATACCACATTCTCAATCCACATCCCAGAACCAGCCCAGACACCATACACCCAGAGGAGATATCTGTTCACTGTGGAACACTGTACAGACCAGGCCAGTGTCCTGCTCAGTACAACCCAGCAATCTGTCCAGATTCGTCCATTGCACTGGTCAATACAATCCAGCAATCTGTCCAGAGTGGAACACTGCACACAGATCATGTCAGGGCACTTATCTTCAAAGGCAGGCTAGACATCTGTCCAGTTTGGGAAGCTGTGATGGAGACAGAAAAGCTGCAGATGCTAGAGTCCCAAGGAGACAGGCAGGAAGCTGTGAGAACACAGCAATCCTGCCAGCATCAGGAGGTGTAACCATTCTGTAAGAATCCTGAAGGAGGGCTACACCTGAAACATCAAATTCTATACCTCCTGATGCTGCCTGGATTGCTGTGTTCCTCCAGCGAGTATTCAGCATGGGAAGCAACGCAGACCACAGCAGTGCATTGATCTATAAACCCAGGGTAGCTATCTGTCCAGGACGGGGAGCTGTGCAGACCACAGCAGTGCATTAATCGATAAACCCGGACTAGATATCTGTCCAGGACGGGGAGCTGTGCAGACCACATCAGTGCATTGATCGGTAAACCCAGGCTAGATATCTGTCCAGGGCGGGGAGCTGTGCAGACCACAGCAGTGCATTGATCGATAAACCCAGGCTAGATATCTGTCCAGGACGGGGAGCTGTGCAGACCACTGCAGTGCATTGATCTATAAACCCAGGCTAGATATCTGTCCAGGGCGGGGAGCTGTGCAGACCACAGCAGTGCATTGATCTATAAACCCGGACGAGATATCTGTCCAGGGCGGGGAGCTGTGCAGACCACAGCAGTGCATTGATCTATAAACCCGGACTAGATATCTGTCCAGGACGGGGAGCTGTGCAGACCACAGCAGTGCATTGATCTATAAACCCGGACTAGATATCTGTCCAGGACGGGGAGCTGTGCAGACCACAGCAGTGCATTGATCTATAACACCGGATTAGATATCTGTCCAGCACGGGGAGCTGTGCAGACCGCAGCAGTGCATTGATCTATAACCCCGGACTAGATATCTGTCCAGCACTGAGAGCTGTGCAGAACAGAACAGGACACTCATGTCTAAACCTGAAACAAATATCCATCCAGCATTGGGAGCTGCACAGACTACATCATTGTATTATCTATAAACCTCAACTAGATAGTCTGACCAGCACAGCGACCTGTGCAGTGATCACCCATGAATTCATCTGTAAACTAGGAGCAGCTACCCTCCCAGAATGTAGGATTATGCACACCACCGCATTGCATTAATCTGTAATCCAGGAGCAGTTACCCTCCCAGCGTGTACAGCTGTGTACACCACCCCAATACGTTGATCTGTAAACCAGGAGCAGTTACCCTCCCAGCATGTAGGACTGTGTATACCATCCCAGTGCATTCCTCAGTAACACTGTGTTAGATCCCTGCCCAGTGTGGGGAAACTTGCAGCCCGGGCTGGAAGTGACAGGATGTGCAGCTCCCACCCATTTACAGATCCATATCTCCATTGGGC